>NW_008824208.1:14909-20055 GCF_000699105.1 Pygoscelis adeliae
CAACAGTTGTAGGGTCGTGTGGGTGAGCCTCGGCACTGCAGCCATCTCAGGGGTGTTTCCATCTGGGGCCGGGGACGTCAATGACACTTTACATGTGGCAATGCGCCACAGCTCGGGGGGCGTTGGAGGGTTGAGAGCTGGCAGACGCAGAGCGCAACCTGGTTTTCCTTTGCCTTCCAGAGCGAACCGCCGTCAGTGCCTGACAGGGAGGAGAGACGAGGCCAGCGCGGATGCGCTGCCCTCCTTCACCCCTGGGACGACGCAGCACCTTGTCTGTGCCCACTGGTGCTGTGGGCTCCAGCGTCACAAAGGAGAAGCTGCAAAAGATTGCCGACATTTTTAATGGTTCACTACGGTCCTTCACCGGAACGGGAGTGACGGATACACTTGACTCCTAGCCTAGCCGTACTTTGGTTCAGGATGACTAAGGAGCAACAGGCCTCATGTCCTTGCTGTGAACCAGCGAGCTGGAAAGGCCCAGGCTCCCATACAAGGGAGCGAAGGTGTCTTGTTTGGTCTATACCATTTCCATAAGTTAGTGGATATGGAAGAAACTGCCGGACAGTTACTATGCAAAAATACAGGAGATGAAGGCCGCAGGAGACAGCGAGCTGCAGGTTTTAAGGGCTGCAGATCGGCCATCACGCTGTCTTGCCCATCGTGTCCTGCGAATGTCTTACCCACGCTTTGACCTAATGGCCTTGCTCCCAGCACACGTCGCGCCTCAGCGTGAGCTGCGTGTCCTGCCAAAACCTGGGCAGGAGTTGAGTGAACAGTTATAGTGGTGGCAATGTCACGGGAGGCAGAAGGTGATGGGTGTCAGAGCAGGCAGCAAGTCAGTGGTGTGTCACAGTGGGCAGCAGAGTCAGCAGTGGCCACGTCACCGTGGTGTCACACTGGGTCTGTGACACGGCCGCGCAGGGCTACAAAAGGGGCCGCCGGGACGGTGGGTCCCACACCCTGGAGGAGCGTCCGTAGGACGAAGGCAGGGATGAGCTCCCACAGGGCTGTCGCCGCTGAGGAGCAACCCTCCGGCGTGAGGCGGACCAAGATGGACTTCTGGGACGGGATGGAGCACGCCTTCATGATGCCCAGCATCACCGCCAAAGGTACAGGCATCCACAGCCACCGCGGGAGTGCTTACAGGACCAACAGTTGTAGCGTCGTGTGGGTGAGACTCGGCACTGCAGCCATCTCAGGGGTGTTTCCATCTGGGGCCGGGGACGTCAATGACACTTTACATGTGGCAATGCGCCACAGCTCGGGGGGCGTTGGAGGGTTGAGAGCTGGCAGACGCAGAGCGCAACCTGGTTTTCCTTTGCCTTCCAGAGCGAACCGCCGTCTGGGACGCGGTGGCTGGCTACGTTCAAGAACAGCTCCTGCTGCACCAGGTGGGGCGACACCCGCATCCTCTTAGTCCACCCAGGGGAGTGGGGAGTCCCCACGGCCCTGGGGCATGGCCCGCAGTTACTTTTCCCTCCTCAGAAAGCAGGAAACTCGACCCAAAAGTCCCCGCTGGGGGACAAACGGGGCTCGTGCAAGGGTGGTATCACCTCCGGCAGGTGGTATTGTACCGCAGGGCTGATCCCGGTCGCTGGAGACCCCTGGATGCCCTCGGGCTGCTTCTGCCCTGACTCCAGCACTGCTTTTTCGGGGCAGGGGAAAGGGAAGGAGAGGGCTCGGCAGCTCCTCCTTAAAGCTCTCCCCACTGCCCTGGCTCAGGTCTCTGAACAGCAGGAGCGGGCGGGGTCTGGTCCAAAGCACTGTCCCTGGACAGGGCCACTCCCAGCCCTTCCCTCCAGCCAGTCCTCACCCTGCAGCCCTTGCCTTCTCTCCTGCTCCAGGGAGTCCGAATTCCAACCCTCGGCTCCTTCGACGCCGTCCCCCAACGGATCCAGGCTGGAGACGAGGCCGTGATTATCCAGAGGCCCGTCTTTCGCCTGGCCAGGAATCTGGCGGTTGTCCACAACCTGATGGACGACAAGGACTACCTGCCCGGTAAGACGTCGGATTAAACCCTGGCTGGCTGCAGGGTCGTTTCATCCCTGCCCTGGGTCTGAGATGCTCTGCTAAAGCAACTCTCTCTCTGCAGAGCAGGCCCAAAAATGGTGGTTTTTTTCGGGGGGGGGGGGGGGCGATGCGATGACTGCAGTAAGCAGCCCTTGGGAAACGCCTGCGGAAGGGCCACTGGGCGAGCGCCTCCATCCCCCTCCTGTGCTTTTCCAGGCGATAAGGAGCTGGAGCCTCTGAAATACGCCAAGGTGGCCACGGACGCCTCTGTGTCCCGGCGAAAAGCGGAGGGCTGCATCCTAGGCGTCACGTCCCTCCTCTCTCACTGCCTGGGGAAGGGGGAGAACGTCGCCCTCGTCCTGAGGGATGTGGGGGTGCTCCTCATCGAAGGCAGGAGAGTGCAAATGAAATTCTACTCTGACTTCCTGGAGAGGATTACTGGGAAGAGGATCCAGGAAGGGGCTACAGTCAAGGTGAGCCTTTTGGTTGCCCCACTGCTTGGGCAGACCCACAGCGGTTCCCCAGCACTGCTTGCATGCGGCCTGCCAGGACATGGCCAGCTGCTCAGGCCAGGCGAGAGCACGGTTCCACCAGCTCTTGCTGCCCTGAACTCCTCCACTACCGAGTGCCTTGGCCACGTTGAGGATGTCCTGCCATCTCCGCGTTCCTCCCTTGCAGGTTCCCCAGCTGCTGGACATGGTGGTGTCCCGCATGGTACCCATTGCTTCCCTGACTTT
The DNA here is from genome assembly GCF_000699105.1 of Pygoscelis adeliae. Taxonomy (NCBI): domain Eukaryota; kingdom Metazoa; phylum Chordata; class Aves; order Sphenisciformes; family Spheniscidae; genus Pygoscelis; species Pygoscelis adeliae. The sequence continues at coordinate 17,657 of NW_008824208.1, forward strand.
GACGAGCCGCGTCATCGTCTTTCCCGAGTGAGTATGTTGGCAGCTTTAGCCTCTGGCTGACGCAGCTGCTCATCTGCAGTTTGGTAACGTTTGCTCCTTGTGACCACGGGAGTCCTGCTGCGGAGACACCGAGCAGTGACTCGTTCGTGTCTGGCCTGTAGTCATTCCTGTGAGGCGACCTGATGGGACAGATGGAGGATTTTAGGCAACACTCTCTTCCCCGTCGTGTCCAGGACTCCTTTTCTGGGTGACCCCATTTCCCAGGACAGTCCCTGGGGACGGGGCATAGTTGACTTGGGAAAACAATGGCCTTTACAACAGTGCCAAACTCGGCCGCCTGTGAGCAGGTGATCGTGGCAAGTGGCAAGGGCTGGTGGTGCCGTGGGTCATGCTGGTGTCGTCTCTCTGAAAAGCGGAGGGCTGCATCCTAGGCATCACATCCCTCCTCTCTCACTGCCTGGGGAAGGGGGAGAACGTCGCCCTCGTCCTGAGGGATGTGGGGGTGCTCCTCATCGAAGGCAGGAGAGTGCAAATGAAATTCTACTACGACTTCCTGGAGACCTTGTCCGGGAAGGAGAACCTGGCAAAAGCTGTTTTCAAGGTGAGCGTTTTGGTTTCGCTGTGGCACGGGCACTCCCACGGCGGTGTCGCGGCGCTGCCCGCATGCGGCCCGGCCGGGACGCGGTCATCCCACTTGAGCGAGGCGAGAGCTACAGTCCTAACAACTCCCCCTGCCTCGGGCTCCTCCGATTTGGAGCGCCTCGGCCGTGCGGAGGGCATCCTGCCATCTTTGTGGTCCTCCCTTGCAGGTCCCCCAGCTGCTGGACATGCTGGTGTCCCGGGTGGCACCCGTGGCCTCGCTGAGTTTTTCCGGCCGCGTCATCCTCTTTCCCGAGTGAGTACGTTGGCGGCCGCAGCCACTGGTTGGTGCAGACGCTCAAGGTAGCATTTGGTCCTTGCGACCACGGCTGTCCTCCCACGGGGACAACCAGGCAGCGGCTCTTGTTGGCGTCCCCAGGTCGTGGTCGGTCCCACGAGGCAGATCTGGTGGGAAAGACAGAGGAATTTAGGCAACGCTTTCTTCCCGTGGCGGCCAGGGCTTCTTTGCCAGGGGACTCCATTTCCCAGGGCTGTCCTTGGGGGTGGGGCACGGTAGACATTGGAAAAACCCGGTAGACTTGGGGAAAAGAGCAGCCTTTACGGCCCTTCCAAAGTCTGCCCGTCAGCAGGTGATCGCGGCGAGCGAGTGCTGGTGGTGCTCTGGGTCACGTCGGCGTCTTCTCCTTGTTGCCAGGTTTGAAACGGAGCTTGTGGCCAAGCCGCTGCGCAGGCCTCTTCTCGAGACCTCGAGGCGAGTCCCCGGTGGGGACAAGCAGATGAGAAGGGAAGGTTTGCCACATCTCGGGCAAGGCAGGAAAGGTAAAGCAGCTCCCGGCTCCTTTCCACGGCACGGGCAACCAAGTTCTGTCGTCGGGTGGGGAAAAGCACCGGTGTTGCGGGTCAAAAGGCTGCGACTTGGGCCAAAGCTTCACGCCAGCTCGGCCCAGCCTTTTCTCCCGACGACTCGTCGGCTTCACCGAAACGGAGCCCTGGGGAGGGACGTGCCCAAGGGTATGGTGGGAGGATGGTGATCCAAGGCCCTCTCCTCCCCCCTCAGAAATGACCCCACCAAAAGTGTCCCTGTCACCTCCCCGGCATCACCCAGCCCCCTCAGCCCCAACCCGGGCGCTGATGAGGCGATTGCAAAAGCACGTTGGAAGTGGGGAACCGGGGCAAGCGCCGGTGCTGGGGAGGGTGCCGGGCCTCTGGAGGCAGCGGATGGGAGGGGAGCAGAACGGCCCTCTCGGATGCTTTGGGAAGAGGCCTGAGCAGCGCTGCCTGTCACCGGGGCCGGCAGCGTCCCGAAAAAAAAACTCTCCTTCCTCTTTCCAGTGGGATTCCCTGGTTTTCCCTTTCCAGCTAGTCCAAGCTCGACAAATGATGAAATACCACCGTTCTGGGAAATCAGGGGGAAGAGGAGGAGGAGAAGCTCTCGGGTCAGGTGAGGCTCAGGGCTGGCGTCTGCACGGGCTCCTTTTGCCCAGAGAGGCGGTCGCTGCCCCATCCCGGGAAACGTTCGAGGTCAGGTTGGAGGGGGGCTCTGAGCAACCTGATCTAGTCCAAGACGGCCCTGCTCCTCGCAGGGAGGCTTGGACTAGATGATCTTCAGAAGCCCCTTCCAACCCAAACCCTTCTGTGATTTCCTGACCCGGCAAGAGCCCGTTGCCCAGCCCCAAACACTCGCCGCCCGTCGCCGCCCAACAGTGGTGACGGCAGCGCCCGGAGGGGCGGGATGGGGCTGCCGGGGGCCCCCCGCTTCACAGGGGTGCTTTCTCCCCGGGCCTTCAGGAGAGCGCCAG
>NW_008824208.1:20099-28273 GCF_000699105.1 Pygoscelis adeliae
CCTCGCGGGCCCTTCAGGAGACCCCCGGCGTGGCCTCCTGAGCTGTGCACGGGGACAGCCGTGCGGCAGCCGAGGGTCCCGGCTCAGGGGGTTTCCTCAGCCGAGCCGCTGGTGGCTGCACAAAGAGGCGCGTGGCTCGCGAGGGCGGGACGTGGCGACAAACCCATCGACCTCCTCAGGTTAGACCTCTCCCGTTGTGTCCTTCCAGGCAGCGGCGGGTCATCCCAGGCGGTTCCTCTGGAAAAAAGCAGCCTGCGACCGGCCAACCCAAGGGCAAACCCGCGCCCAACGGCCGAGCACCAAGGCAGAGCCGAGCGCAGGCAGCAGAACTTCAGAGCTACGGAGGAGGAGGAGCAGGAGGAGAAGGACTAGTGGACAAAATCCTCGCTGAAATTGCCACGACGCAGACGGCAAAAGCCAAGCCCTCCCACGCTCGGGAAGCGGCGACCTTCGTAACACCTGTAATAGCCGTATTATCGGCAACGAGCTCTGAGGCCAGCCTGCGTGAGGAGCCCGCCTATGAGGGAAGTCTGTATTCTGGGTGCGGAGCGCTGAGGCCTGCACGCTTGAGGCGCCCCTCGACAAACACCTCTGTTTTGGTGCAAGCGGCCCGAGGCGATGCCTCGCGCTGGACGAGCTCAGCGCTCCCTCGGCTGGAGAGGCCCCACCTGGAGGGATCGGGGAAAAAGAGATGAATAAAAACACAGAGAAGTTGCAAAGCACCTTTTCCATGGCCACTCTGGAAAGGAACGTGGTTTTGGGGGCAAGAGAGGGCAACCAGGCACTTGGAGCAATGTTGTGAAGAACTGAATATCCCTGGAGGGGAAAGGAGAGAATGCAAGTGCAGCTGGGGAGGCATGGAGGGCACGGGGCAGCGGAGGCCACCTAAGCTTACACCCAGGGCCATAAGGGACCGGGGAAGGCAAGAGAGCAAGGCTGAGCCCAGCTCCGCTGGCCTGGACTTTCTATTTCCCCTTGGGGTAGAGCCAGGGCTCTTTACTGTCCTATTTATCTCCCAGATGACCCAATTTATGTCCGATTTCTATCTCTACTTATGAAATCCTCCAGGTAGGCGCCCTCTTTGGCCATCCCGTGGGCCACCCACGCTGACAGAAGGTCCATCTCCAGTCCCAGCACGGTGGCACTCGTGGCCCCTGCTGTTTCCCGGCATTTTCCTCCTTGCCCAAATCCATCCTAGTCAACCCAGGAACCAAACCGTCCTTACGGGAAGCTTCTGCTTAGGACCCCCTCCAGCATCGGGGGGAAGGGGCCACCCTGATGCCGCCCTACAAATGCAGTCCCTGACCTTGAGCAAAGGTTGTTCCTGAGGACGCTGGCGCGAGCGAGCGAGGGGGGTCTGCAAAGCTGAATTTCACTTTGCAGGGGCAGATCTTTCTGCACCGGTTTGCAAGAGATCCGAGGGTGCCAGGCTGGGAATTGGAAGATCTTGTGGAAGTGCCACAATGGAGAGACCTACCCAGAACCAGGAGCTCAGTGTGGGGGGTGGGGTGTGTCTCTAGGGTGTATATATATACACCCTACATATAGGGTTCAAATCCCTACTACAGGACACAAAACGTAATTTCCCGGTCCAAAGCCTCATTTTGAGGCTACAAAGCCACAACTGACTGTGCAAAGCCTCATTTATACAATCCAAACTCTTACTTTCAAAGCCCAAGTCCTGGCTTTTAGATCCAGACTCTCATAGGAGGTTACCAAAGTCTCATTGATGTGGTCCAAAGCGCCATCTTTAAGGCCCAAACCCTCATTTTGAGGGGCCAAATACTGATTTGTAGGGTCTAAGCCCTCTTTTTGGGGAAGGGCCCCAAGCCCTCAATTTAGAGCCTACATCATCATCATTGTCAGGGTCCAAAGCCGCATTTTAGTGTCCAAAGACTCATTTTTAAGATCCAACCCCACGTTTTTAAAGCCCAAAGACTTATTTTCAAGGTGCAAGCCTCATTTTTAGGGCCCAAAGCCTCCTCTGGGGGGGTCCAGAGAGTCATTTTTAAGGTCCAAAACCTCATTTTCAGGATACAGACACGCATTTAGAAGTTCCAAACCCCACTTCAAAGGTTCAAAGCCTCATTTTTAGGGTCCAAAGCCTCACTTTCACGCCCAAACCCACAGTTTAGCTCCCAAAGCCTCATTTTCCTATAGCCTAATTCTTAGGATCCAGTCTCTAATTTTTAGGGCCCAAAGCCTCAGGTTTTTTGGCATAAAATAGAACAGAATACGAATAGAACAGAATACGAATTAGAACACAATAGGAACAGAACAGAACAGGCTATTTCAGTCGTAAGGGACCTACAACGATCATCTAGTCAAGCTGCCTGACCAATTCAGGGCTGACCAAGTTAAAGCGTGTTAATAAGGGCATTGTCCAAATGCCTCTTAAACACTGACAGGCTTCGGGGCATCGACTTTTTAATGTCCAAAGCCTCATTTTTGTTTTCCAAACCTGAATTTTGAGGGCCTGAACCTCATTTATAGCTTTCAAAGCCTCATTTTTAGGGTCCAAACCTAACCTTCATTATAGGTCAAAACATTCGGAGTCTCAAAGCCTCATTTTTAGCATCCAAACATCTTTTTCAGGGCGGAAAGCCTCCCTTTTAGGGCTCAGAGAATGAGTTTTAGATCCAAATCTTCATTTTTAGAATCCAAAGGCTCATCTGTAGCATTTTAACCCGCATTTGTAGGGTCCAAAGCTTCATTTGTAGGGTCTTAACCCTCATTTTAGGGTACCAAGCCTCATTTGTAGGGTCCAAAGCCTCAGTTTTAGTTTACTGGTTTAGTTTTACTAAACTGAGGCAGGTCTGGCCCTTCCCTCAGGCCTTTCCGGGCCTCGGAGGCCATTTGGGCACAGCAGAGGGGATGGTCCCGCCAGTGCCTGACAGGGAGGAGAGACGAGGCCAGTGTGGATGTGCTGCCTTCCTTCGCCCCTGGGACGACATCTCCCAGCGTGCCGCAGCACCTTGTCTGCGCCCACTGGTGCTGTGGGCTCCAGCGTGGCCGCCATGATGGGGGTTTTAAGGTCCCAAAGGGTCAATTTAGGGTCCAAGGCCCCATTTTGGGGGTCCAAACCCTGCTTTTTAGGCTCCAAACCCTCCTTTTAGAGGCCCAAGCCTCCTTTCAGAGCCCAAAACCACATTTTAAGGCCCAAACCCTAACTTCTAGGGCCCAGAGCTTCCCATAAGGGTCCGGAGCAGCATTTGAAAGCCTCATGTTGGGCCCAAAAGCCTCACCTTTGGGGCCTGAAGCCTCCTACACAGACTCTGGGCTGCTCTGTGCTCGAGATGCCTTGCGAGGAGGAAAGCTACTGTCCTCTGTCAGCCTGACAAAAATTTGGCTTAGACCCAAGGACAGGGAGCAGAGGGAAGCGACGTTGTGCGGCTACGTGGGTGTAGGCCACTAGTGGGGAATGGACTCTATGGGTAGGGTCACAAGTGCCCAGGCAGTGTACTGTGCATCTGTGAGATGGCATGCTGTTTCCAAACGACCATTCTTTTAAGGTAGAATGAAATTCTACCCTGCAATGTTAGATTTGTTGTGACTCGGTGGCAAAAAAACCCGCAATACAAACCAAGAATATGACGCAGAAGAGCTTACATTTCAAGGTTTGGAGACTTGCCGCCAAGCTCTGTCCTCCCCAGAGCCTTCTCTGCCAATGTTTTCTCCACTTCTGCCATCAGCCATGGAAGGGAGTCGGTCTCAAGAGCTTCACAAGAAGAAAGCAAGAAAACGTTCGTGTCTCAAGGAGGAAGGGCAGCACCTTGGGAGTCATTTCCATTTGGCTACAGACATGAAAGGATGACCACCCTCCTTAAAAGACACTCCCTTTGGAAGAGCCAGATGAAATCTCTCAGGAGACGTTAGCTGTCTTAATTCCTGCCTGTTTTCTGAGGTTCCCCACCTTCATGGAGCTGGGCCAGAGTGCCCCCAGCCTAAAAAACGGTTCTTCAGTTAAACACCAGTAACTGAGTTTCTAATGTCAACTCATTTCTCCCTTGCTCTGTTAATCCTTAATAAAGATGCAGAAAGGCTCACAAAACCCTGCTATCTCTTTGGCTGATCTGCCAAAACACAGGTGTTAGGCCAGAGATCTCCTCTTCCGTGGCCTGCTCGTGCTAGCCAGCTGCTTAATTCACAGGAACGCAGAAGCAGCTCTTCTCAGGAAAAGAAAAACAAAACAAAAAACTACCCATGAGCAGAAACATTAGTTTTCTAACTGGCATGGGTCCACAAAGCAACAACCTGCCTAGCTGCAATTGGAAAGGAACAAAGAAAGTTTCCTTTTAGCACATAATACTAAGGAACAGGACTCTCAAGTGTGTTTCATGGCTAGTCTGCCTGTTACATTGCTACATTCACAAATGAAAAAGAAAAAAAACATACAAACCTCTCTCAGTCGGGTCACAAGGACAGTCGCTCTCACAAAGGTTGCTCAAGACCGAGTCACCAAGCTCAGCCAAGACCTGCCGAGCAAATGCCCAAGCTGCCATCTGCTTGGAGGTCTCCTCCAGTGCCTGCGGTGGTTGCGTCTGCTGGCATTCACCAGGTTCCTGCCAAGACAATGCTGCCTGTAAAACACTCAGGCTTTAGCTGTTACTTCTCTGATTTGGAAGAACGACTCAGCAAACAACATAACGATCGAGAACATCAGTATATGCCTCATACCACTTCTTCTACAGCTTGATGGGCCATGGCTCCTCCTCTTCCTCCCAGGCTGGACAGCAAAGAAGATGGTCGTTCAAGAGGCACGTCTGCCTGACATACCAGCTCCACCTTTACTCCGTGGTACCAAGGCTCGTCTGAACACAGCTCTGGAAAGCAAAGGCATAAGGACTGACATGTGTGGGGATCTTCTGAGCTTTAAAAGAAACCATGACTCTGCTTTGAACCTTCAAACTCAGACTTTGGGGCTTAAAAATGACGCTCTGGGCCCTTGAAATGAGTCTTTGAACCTCAAAAGCGTAAACCTTGGAACTTCCTAACAATGAGGGTTTGCACCCTAAAAAGGAAACTGTGCGTCCTAAAAAAAGGCTATGGGTACTAAGAGACAGGCTTGGAGCCTAAACGTGAGGATTTGGGCCCTAAAAATGGGGCTTTACACCCTAAAAATGGCTCTTTGGACGATCAGAATGAGGCTTTGGGCATTGAGAAAATGAGGCTTTGAGCCCTAAATGAGGAGTTTGGACCCTGAAAATGAGGCTTTATGCCCTCAAAGTGCCTATTTGGACCCTGAAAATGAGGCTTTGGGTCCTCAAAATTGCAGACTGGGTCCTAATGTTTAGCTATGGTTCCTGGAGATGAGGTTTTGGTCCCTGAAAATGGCGCTTTTGAAACCAAAAATGAGGTTTTGGGCCCGAGAATGAGCATTTGGACCCTATAAATAAGGGTTTGGACTCTACAAATGAGGCTTTGGACCTGTAAAATCAGACTTTGGGGTTTAAAAATGATGCTCTGGGCTCTTAAAATGTGTCTTGGAACCTTAAAAGCGTGAACCTTGGAACTTCTAAATGAGGTTTTTTGTACTCTCAAAATGTGGGTTTGGACCTTAAAAATTACTCTTTGGACCCCAAAAGTAGGCTTTGTTCATTTAAAAATTACATTTTTTGCCCTAATATTGAGGCTTGCTTTATAAAAATAACCTGGCGTTTAATCTTAAAAATGAGGCTTTGGACCTTTAAAATGTTGCTTTGGGCTCTAAATTCTTGCTTTTAGGCCTTCGCATAGGTTTTTTTGCCATTAAGTTTTAGGTTTCAGCTCTAAGAATGAGCCTTTTCTCCTAAACGTGAGGGTTGGGACTCTAAAAATGGTGATTTGGGCCTTAAAGAGGAGGGCTTTTTTGCCCAAAGAGCGGACAGATCTTGTAGCCAGGGGGGCAAGACTTTGGTGGTGTTCGTACCTCAGTTGGGCATGTCCTTGAGCAGCCTGATGGGACCTGCTCTGGGCACGGGGTTGGGCTGGAAACCTCTCGCTGTCCCCTCTGACCAGAATTATTCCAGGATTTTATGATTCCCCTCAGCAGAAAGACCCAATTTGACAAGCTCAGCTGCTGTCCAGTCACAGTGTCACCAGTGTAGGTGACACTACAGACTCCCCGGTGAGACACACCCCACCCCCCACACTGAGCTCCTGGTTCTGGGTAGGTCTCTCCATTTTGGCACTTCCACAAGACCTTCCAGTTCCCAGCCTGGCACCCTCGGATGCCCAGCTAATCCCTGAGCAATGGCAGCCCCTGCCAACCTCCACCTCCCTGGCCAGTTTTATTGCTGAGCATGAAGTCATATGGTATGGGATGTCCCTTTGGTCACTTAGGGTCAGCTGTCCCAGCTGTGTCCCCTCCCAACTTCTTGTGGACCCCCAACCTACTCACTGGCAGGGCAGCGTGGGGAGCGGAAAAGGCCTTGGCGCTGTGTAAGCACTGCTCAGCAATGACTAAAACATCCCTGCGCTGTCAACACTGTTTTCAGCACAAATCCAAAACGTAGCCCCCATACAGGCTACTGTGAAGAAACTTAACTCTATACCAGACAAAAAACAGTACTGGTGGTTGACCCTGGTTTCCCATCACCCCTCAGGCCCATCAACTTTGGAGTAGTTAAACCTGGGGGCCCGTCAACCACGGGTTGGTAAACCCCAGCATCCAATCTCCACAGGGGCCCGTCACCATTGGGGTGTTTAACGATGTTGGGCCATCGTGCCTTTGGCCCATCGCCCTCAGGGTGGTTAACCCTGGGACCCATGACCCCTTGGAGCCGCTCAGCTTTGGGGTGTTTAACCACGGGGGTCCGTCACACCTCGGGCACAGTCACCCTTTGGGTGTCAAACCCCAGGGGCCCATCAGCTTTGGAGCCCCTCCAGCTTTGGGGTGTTTAAACCCAGGTGCCCATCACTCCTTGGGCCCATCAACCTCGAGGTACTTAACCCTGGGTTCCCATCACACTTGGGGTGGATAACCCTGGGAGCCCACCACCCTGGAAGTGGTTAAAGCCCATCAACCATTGGGCCCAACACCATTGGGGTGGTTACCCCCAGGGGCCCATCACCCTTGGGGTTTTTTACTCTTGGGGCCCATCAGCCCTCGGTCCCATCATCCTTGGGGTGATTAACCCTGGGCCATCAGACCTGTGCTGGTTACCCTTTGGGCCCATCATATGTAGGGCCCATCACCCTTGGGGTTGTTAACCCTGGGGCCCCATCAGCCTGGGTGCCCGTCACTTTTTGCTTTGAAGGCCCTTGGGGCTGTGGTGCCCACTAAGGTGACCATAAGTAGCAACACGCGAAGAAGGCCGTCACCATCCTGGGTGGTACTCGGAGGGGTGTGGCAGTAGGGTGTGTGCTCCTTCCTCTCCACTCAGCACTGATGAGCCAACCCTTTGAACACGGGGTCCAAGTCCTGGGCTACCAGTACAAGAGAGACGGGGTGACTGGGAGAGTCCAGTAAAGGGCCCCTGAGATGCTCCATGGCCGGGAGCCTCTTGGGCGGGCGGTGTGAGCCAGAACTGTTCAGCCTGGAGAAGAGTTGGCTGTAGGAGGTCCCCCCCAGGTGGGATCTCAGCACTGGCAGTGACAGGACAAGAGACGCAGGGCAAAACCTGAGACACAGAGTGACTTGGGAGGACACTTTTTTACTGTGGGGGTGACTGAGGCTCCTCGGGGAGGTTCTGGGGTCTCTAACCGTGGAGCGATAAAAGGCCACCTGGATGTGGCTACAGTGGTCTCCCTGGGGCTTGCCTGAGCCCCCCAGCACCCCTTGAAGGGCCCCGCTTCCCCCCAGGGTCTTCCAGGGGCCCTCCCGAGCAACCCAGGACCCTATGAAGTTCCCTGCGGCCCCCGCAGGGACTCTCCCAAGCCACCCCCAGGACCCCGTGAAGGTCCCAGCTGACCCCCAGCGACCCTCCTGAGCCCCCCAGCACCCCATGAAGGATCCTGCTGACCCCCAGAGACCCTCCCGAGCCCCTCCAGGACCCCATGAGGGTCTCTGCTGCACCCTGGGGACCCACAGGGTCTTTCCCGGGAGGGGGACAGCAGGTGACACGGGGGACACAGGAGGGGCTCAGCGCCTCCCCCAGGCCAGCGCGTGGAGGCGGTGAGCGGCATCGCGCAGCCGCCCACGGTGCTCAAGGCAGCAGTGCAGCCCAGGGGGGACGGGCGCCAGCCCCCCCCGC
>NW_008824208.1:28325-29844 GCF_000699105.1 Pygoscelis adeliae
CCGTCGAATCGCTGTCCCCACCGTGCAGCACCCCCCTGGCACACAGGTCCCCCCAGCATCCACCGGCTGCCAGCAGGGCCTCCAGGGCCACCATGGGTGCGTCATGGCCGCTGCGCCCTGGCCACCCCTCCAGCGCCCAGCCCAGGTACACTGCATCCCGCTCGGCCGGTGACGGAAGGGATGGCACCTGCGGTGGGCCACGACCCTCCAGAAGCCCCCGGGATTCCAGGTACCTGCAGGGACATGGAGACACTGAAGTCACTGGGAACACTGGAGTCACTGAGGACAGGGGGACACTGGGGTCACTGGGGATATTGGGATCACCAGGGACGCTGGGTCAGCAGGGACACTGGAGACATAGGGACACTGGGGTCACAAGGGACATTGGTGCCACTGGGGACATTGGGGTCATTGGCGTCACCAGTGACAACGGGGTAACCAGCGACACTGGGGGGTCACCGGGCTGTGGCTCTCCAGCAGTCCCTGTGACACCAGGTACCTGTGGGGACACTGGGGACAACTGGGACACCTGGGGGTACCATGGCAGTGGATGCAGTGGGGACACCAGTAACGCTAGGGAAACCAAGAGCACCAGGGACACCAGGGACACTGAGGTCAGTGGGGGTGTGGGGTGGCCCTGGGCCGCGTTCCCACAGCTGAGGATGGCAGCACTGGTGGGGACACTGGGGACAGGGGCACACTGGGGGCAGGATGGGCACTGGTGACCCTGCAGACAGGCTGGGCACCAGGGTCAGCAGTGACACCAGTGAGAGTGGGGCAGGGGACGCTGGGACCATCCAGGCACTGGGGCAGAGCAGTGACACCAGTGGCACCAGTACAGTGCACCGACAGGACTGGGAGAGAGCCTTGCGGGCACCAGTGTCACCGGTGACCCCCTGAACCCCTCCCAGTAATCTCACCAACCCCTCCCAGTGCTCCCAGTGACCCCACAGGACCCTCCCAGTACCCCCTCACCGGTGCCAGGCATCCCTGAAGAAGGGCCAGGCGGCAGCGTTGTCCCCCACGGCCACCCCGGCGCCCTCCACGTAGTCCCATGCGAGGGGCAGGTCCCGCAGCAGCTCAGCCCCCCAGCGCTCTGGGGGCTCCCCCCGAGCCCCCAGCGCCCCAAAGAGGGCCACCGCCAGTGCCCCAAGGTACCCTGCGGGGACAGGGGTTTCAGAGGGACTCCAGTGTCTCCTGCTCCCCTGCCCCCCCCTGCCTGGCACCCACCGGTGGGGTGGTGGTGCGTCATGCGCCCGCTCTCGATGCTCACCCGGATCAGCGTCGGCAGCTCCCAGGCGTGCGGGTACCTGCATTGGCATCGGCCCTGTCCCCGTCCTCCCCTGTCCCCTCCCTGTCCCTGTACGCCCAGCCTTGTCCCTATCCCCACGCCGCCACCCTTGTCCCCACTGTCCTCGTCCCTGCTATCCCCATCCCCCCCTGGCCCCGCCACCTCCATGTCCCCCTCCCATCTGCTGTGACCCCTGTGTCCCCTCTTCCCTATCGCTGTCCTCATGTT
>NW_008824208.1:30893-31222 GCF_000699105.1 Pygoscelis adeliae
CCCCCCCCGAACACTCCACTGTGGGGCTGGGGTACGACGGGGACACCATCCCCTGGGGACCCTCCCCTGTGTCTGTGGGGTGCAATGGAGACCCCCGCTGCCCCACCCCCTCCAACCTGTGGCCAGGCCCTCGGCGGTCGCCAGGTGGAGGACGGTGTCATCGCTGACGGGCCACTCGGGGGGCTCAAGGGTGATGGCCTCCAGCCCCCCCAGCTCGGCTAGCTCAGCATGGATCTGGGGTCCCGAGGTGCAGTACTCCCAGCGGCCCCCCCGGTACCCAAGCGCATCCCCCACCCCGCTCAGCACCATGGCCGCTTCATAGGCTTACC
>NW_008824208.1:49922-50223 GCF_000699105.1 Pygoscelis adeliae
ACCCCCACCCCCCCGTCCCCTCCATGTCCCTGTCCCGACCTGAGGCCAATGGCCAGGCTGCGCATGGCGGCCCCACAGCCAGTGCCGGTGGGGTTGAAGGGGATGCGGTAGCCCTCAGGCTCCCCAGGCCGCAGCTGCGAGGTGCCTGGGGGGATTGGGGGCATGAGACCCCCTGACACCCCCTGACCCCCCCCCAGACCCTCGGACCCCGCTCACCCAGGATGCTGGTGGGCCCTGGCTTGCGGCCCTCCATGTCACCCATGGCAGCCACGTAGCGGCGAGCCAGCCCCCGCAAGAGGGG
>NW_008824208.1:50256-51094 GCF_000699105.1 Pygoscelis adeliae
CCCCGGACCACCCAACACCCAAATGAGGGAGAGGCCCCATGCAACCCCCAAAACTGAAGGGGAAGAGGAAGACACCCATTGCACCACCCCCAAATGGTTGGGAAAGGGAACACTGCCCCATAGACAACCTAAAACTGAAGAGGAAGGAGGACACACCCCAAGGACCCCCACAAGTGGAGGGAAAAGGGGAGCACCCCCCCTTAGATCCCCCCAAAACTAGAGCGGAAGGGTGACACCCCGCCCACGGATGCCTCAAAACTGAAGGGAAAAGGGGACACCACCCACGGGCTCCAAAACTGGAGCGGAAGGGTGACATCCCCCGTGCACCCCCCCAACGGGAGGGGAAGCAGAACAAGGTCCATGAACACCCCAAAACTCAGGAGAAATGGGGAATCCTCCTGAGCACCCCAAATTGGGTGGGAAAGGGGTAACCACCACCCACCCCCCCCGGGTCCACAAAATTGGAGGGGGCAAATGGGGCCCCCCGGCACCCAGCATGGGAGGAAAGGGAGCATAAATTCCCACAAACTGTGGGGAAAAATAGGACCCCCCCAATTTTTTTTTTGGGGGGGGGAATAGGGAGCCTCACGTGAGCCCCTAAAAGGGGGGTGGAATTAGGATGCCCCCAAGCCCCCTCCAGGGCTGGCCGGGGACCCCCAAAAGCCCCTCCCAGGGACCCTCCGGTTTCGGTCAGGGGTATAACAGAGACTCCCAAACCTCCCCAGGGACACCCCCATACAGCCCAGGGGTATAACGGGGACCCCTAACACCACCCCCGGACCCCCACCATGCAGCCCAAGGCATATAACAGGGACCTCCAACCCCCCCCAGGGAACCC
>NW_008824208.1:51378-56070 GCF_000699105.1 Pygoscelis adeliae
GCCTCCCAGCGTCCCCCCCGGTACCCAAGCGCAGCCCCCCCCCCGCTCAGCACCATGGCCGCTTCATAGGCTTCCACCGAGGGCACCCTGGGGGAAACAGTGGGGCTTCAGGGGGGGGCCAGCGGTGGGGGGTATGCCGGGAACCCCCGGGGGCACTCACGTCTCCTCCATCGCGGTAGCAGCTGGGGACGCCCATCAGGTTCGGGGCACAGGGCCAGCGCTGGCCAGAGGCCCTTAAGGAGGATGAGGACACCCCGTGGATTCGGGGGCGGACTGGGGCGCTGTCCCCATGGGCATGAGTGGTGAGGGACCCCAGGGCCTCTGTCCCTGGGGGTTGGCAGGGAGGGGAAAGGCTCCAGGGGGCCCCAAAAGACACTGAGAGGGGAGTGGGGGGCTCTGGTGGGCACCCAGAGGGGCATGGAGGGACATGGCGGGGCGAGGTGCACCCAAAGAGGGCTGAGGATACCCAAAGGGTCATGGAGGAGCCTGGGGAGGCACCCTAAGGCTACTGGGGGACACCCAAGAGGGAGACGGGGGACACCCAAAGCGACCTGAGGGGTACCCCAAAGGGGCATGGAGGCACACGGGATGCACCCAAAGGGGCCTGGGGGCACATCCAAAGGGGCACACAGGCACATGGGGGCACGCAAAAGGCCCGGCGGAGGTACCCAAAGGGGACACCCGGAGGGGACAGAGGTGTCAAAAAGATTTGGGGCACAGAGGGATGGGTTTTAGCAAGCCCCAGGGGAAGGCAGTGACAAGGAGAAAAGGAGCATCTCCAAGGAAAAATGTTTCTGCCAAATATTTTCCCATATTTATTTCACCGGGATGGGGCAAAAACATGGCCCTGAGCCATATGTTGGGGTGAGAACCCCCAAACCTGCAACTGCCTGGCTCCCGCCAGGATGGGGCAGCGATATGTAGCCCTGCTCTGACAACCGTGCTCGGCTCCGACCTAAAACCACTGGGTTTGGCTGTTCAAAAACAGTAAAATTAGCGTTTGGTGGTGGGCGGCGAGCGGTTAAAAGATCGTCCTTAAATTTCGGAGCCTTAATTATGGAGTCAAGCAGCAAAGCCTCAGGCCCCACGCCAGTCCCAGCAAAGTGTAACTCCTGGCTGCCCAGCACCAGGTTTTCATCTTCTTTTTTCGGCCCAAATTATGCCAAAGGAGACACAAATCCTTCATCTGTTGGTAAAAATCCTGTTTGCGGGGTGGGGGTGGGGGGGTGTGACAGGTGGGCAGGAGTAAAATAGGTGAATAATGAGGTTTAACATTCATTGTCAATTTGGAAAAATTAAAAAAAAACAAGGGTGTACAATGTTTTTGACATATTCTTGTTTGGACATAGAGGAATTGTGGCAGGGTACCCCCAAACCCTGCGGGTCAGGTTCAGGACAGGGGCAGGACATCCACAAACCCTGCAGGTCACGGACCAGACAGGGACAGGGCACCCCGAACCCCATGGATAAGGGCCAGGACTGGTGCAGGGTAAGCCCAAAACCCTGTGGGTCACAGCCATGACAGGGGTAGAGAACCCCAAACCCCATGAGTCAGCGCCAGGACAGGGGCAAGAAACATCCAGAGTCTGCAGGTAAGGGCCAAGGCTGGAGCAGGACACCCCCAAACTGCACAGGTCAGGGCCAGGACAGGGGCAGGGCACCTCCAAACTCCACGAGTCTCGGCTACGGCAGAGGCAGGGCACCATGAACCGACGGGTGATGGCCATGACAGGGCAAGGCACCAACAAGCCCCAGTGGAGAGTGTCAGAACAAGGGCCAAGAGCCCCAAAACCCCACGGGTAACGGCCCAGACAGGCACAGGGCACACCAAACCCAGCGGATCAGGTCCAGAACAGGAGCAGGGCACCCCCAAACCAAGTTGGTCATGGAAAGAGAGGGGGCCAGGAACCCCCAAACCTCAAGGTTCAGGGCCAGGACAGGGGCAGGGTACTCCCAAGCTGCACTTGCAGCAGGCAAGACAGGGGTAAAGAACCCCAAACCTCACGGGTCAGGGCCATGACAGGGACAAGGCAGGTTGAAATCCCTGTGGGTCACGGCCAGGTCGAGGGCAGGGAACCCCAAACCCCACGGATCACAGCCAATACAGGGGCCGGGCACCCCCAAAAGGCTGTGGATCAGGGTCAGGACAGAGACAGGGAAACCCAGAAATCCTTGGGTCAACCCCAAAACCTCATGGGTCAGGTCCAGGACAGGGGCAGGGCATGCTCAAACCCCATGTACCAGGGCCAGGACAGGGGCAGGGTACCCAAAATCCAGTGAATGAGGGCAGGACAGGCAAAGGTCACCCCCAAGCCCTGAGCGTTTTGGCCAGGCCACGGGATGGGCACCCCCAAACATTGCTGGTCAAGGCAAGGGCAGGGACAGGGCACCCTCAAATCTCCTGGGTCATGGTCTGGACAGGGGTAGGGCCTTCCCAAACCCCACGTGTCAGAGCCAGGACGGGGGCATGGCACCACAAACCCCATGGGTCAGGGCCAAGACAGGGGCACAGCACTCCGAAAGCTTGCAGGTCAGGGCCACGACAGGGGAAGGGCACCCCCAAACCCCATGAGTCAGGGCCATGAAAGGGGCAGGGCACTCCCTACCCCACAGGCCTGGGCCAAGTCAGTGGCAGGACACAGCAAAACCCCACGGGTCAGGATCAGGACAGAGTCTGGGCACCCCAAAACCCCATGAGTCATGGACCAGACAGGGACAAGGCACCCCAAACCCAGTGGGTAAGGTCTAGAACAGGAGCAGGGCACCCCCAAACCCCACGGGTCAGGTCCAGGACAGGCACAGGGCACCCCAAGTCCTGCAGAACACGTTCAGGACGGGGGCAGGGCACCCCCAAACCCCACAGGTCACGGACCAGGAGGAACAGGGCATCCCCAAACCCTGTGGCTCAGGTCCAGAACAGGAGCAGGGCACGCCCAAAGCTAGCTGCTCATGGCAAGAGCAGAGGCAGAGAACCCCAGACCCCGCGGCTCAGGGCCAGGACAGGGGCAGGACACCCCAAACCCCACGGACCACAGCCAATGCAGGGGCCGGGCACCCCCAGACTCCGCGGCTCAGGGCCAGGACGGGGCAGGGCACGCCCCGACCCTGCAGTCCTGTGCCAAGACAGGGGAACGGCCACCACAAACCCTGCAGGTCACGGCCTAGGAAGGGGCAGCGGACCCTAAAATCCAGTGAGTCTCGGTGGCAGCGGGGAACGGGCACCCCCAAACCCCACAGGAAAGGGCCAGTACTGGGCCAGGGCACCCTAAATCCCCATGTGTCAGGGCCAGCACAGGGGCAGGGCACCTCCAAACCCCAAGGTTCTTGGCCAGCACAGGGGCAGGGCACCCCCAAACCCTAGAAATCATAGCCAGGACAGGTGAAGGGAACCCCCAAACCCCACGGGTCACGGCCAGGGCAGGGAAAGGGCACCCGTAAACCCCACATGTCAGGGCCAGGATGGGGGCAGGACACTCCCAAACTGTGCGGGTCATTCCCTGGACAGGGGAAGGGACAGGCACCCCCAAATCCCTTGTGTGTCAGCCAGAGCCAGGAAGGGTACCACCAACCTTTTTGGTGCTTTTGATGTCTCTCGTGGTTTAGTGTCTGATATGGCAGGATCAGGCCTTTGACATCAGCACGCGCTTGTGGTGCCACATGTGGCTGAGTAAGCTGGTATGGCAGAACCAAGCACCTGGCGTGTGCAGGTTATTGTGATTTTACATGTGGCGGAGAAGCAAATGATGCAGGATCAGGCCCCTGGCATATGCAGGTGCTTTTGCTTTCACTTGTAGCTCAGTGTCTGACGTGGCAGGATCAAGCCCTTGACATTTGCAGGTTCTTGTTACGCCACATGTGGCTGAGTAGGAAATAATGCAGAATCAGGCCTCTGGCTTGTGCAGGTGCTTGTGATGTCAGTGCTGGCTGAGCAGCAGCATTGACAGGATCGGGCCCTCGACTTTTGCAGGTGCTTGTGATGTCACTTGAGGCTGGGTAGCTGATAAGGCAGGATGAGGCCCCTGGATTGTGCATATGCGTGTGATCTCACGTGTGGCTTAATGGCCGATAGAGCAGAACCCAGCACCTCGCATCTGGAAGTTACTTTTGACATCACTTGAGTTAAGAGTGATTGATAGGGCAGGGCCAGGCCCCTTGCTTGTTAGAGTTCCAGTCATGTCCCGTGTAGCTGAGTGGCTGATAGGCCAGAACCAAGAACCTGGCCTCTGCAGGTGCCCGTGGTGTCACGTGTGGCTGTTTACGGCAGGGTGATGCCCCCGACTTGTGCAGGCGCTTGTGATGTCTGTGACCGTTCGTTCAGCTCCTGCCCAAATCCCATGGGTGTCGCTCTCAAATAAGAGACGGAGCAGGACACAGATGGAGGAAAAAAAGCCTGGGTTGGGCAGCAGGACAGAGAGTTGGAGAAGGAAAAAACAGCATTGGGCTGCAGACAGAGATGGAGCGAGAAATGACAGGGAGCAGGACAGAGAGACAGGCAAGAATAACGACAGAAAGAGAAAAGCAGGGATGGTGAGCAGCACAGAGGGATAGAGAAAGAGAGAGGGGTATCAGGAGCCCTGCAGAGGGATGGAGGAAGAGGTGAGGAACTGTCAGGGAGCAGCAGAAAGGGACAGAGAGATAAGAGATGAACAGGAACAACAGGAAAAAGAAGAGAAAAAAACAAAAAACACAGTG
>NW_008824208.1:56166-56713 GCF_000699105.1 Pygoscelis adeliae
TGATGTCACTTGAGGCGGGGTAGCTGATAAGGCAGGATGAGGCCCCTGGATTGTGCATATGCGTGTGATCTCACGTGTGGCTTAATGGCCGATAGAGCAGAACCCAGCACCTCGCATCTGGAAGTTACTTTTGACATCACTTGAGTTAAGAGTGATTGATAGGGCAGGGCCAGGCCCCTTGCTTGTTAGAGTTCCAGTCATGTCCCGTGTAGCTGAGTGGCTGATAGGCCAGAACCAAGAACCTGGCCTCTGCAGGCGCCCGTGGTGTCACGTGTGGCTGTTTACGGCAGGGTGATGCCCCCGACTTGTGCAGGCGCTTGTGATGTCTGTGACCGTTCGTTCAGCTCCTGCTCCAATTTTGTCTAACGCAGCTCGTGCTGAGGCCCCATCTACGCTGGCAGCAGCACCATTAGGCCAAAGGAAGAGCACCATGTAGGCAGGACAGGTTGCCAGAAAGAGCTAAAAGGGTGTATTCGGTTTGCGTGGCAAGGTTCTGGGGGGAGGGGGGGGGCTACAGAAGGGGTGGCTTCTGTGAGAAGATGCCAGA
>NW_008824209.1:0-500 GCF_000699105.1 Pygoscelis adeliae
GACGGCGCTCAGCGCGGCTCCTCTCCACAGGACACCTCCTCTTCAGCCTCTTGGGGCACCAGGACGTCGTCAGAGACCTGAGCTTCGCTCCCAATGGAAGCCTCATCCTTGTGTCGGCCTCGCGGGACAAGACCTTGCGCGTCTGGGACCTGAGCAGAGATGGTAGGAGCATGCAGGGATGTCCCCGGTGCTAGGTCACCGCCGGCTGAGGCTGGTCTCTTCAGTGGGAAAGCGGGGAGAAGCCCGCCTCGGTAGGGGAGATGGTGGGAGAGGATCTTTGGGGACAGCGTTCAAGGCAGAAGGGCAGAGTCCTGCTGCACGGAGCAGAGCCGTCCTCTTCCAGGTGGGGCCTGGGATGTGCAGGAGGGGGTTGCAAGTAGACAGAGCTTGGGGTCTGCCCAGGGGAGCACCCCAGCCCCACGTGCATTCGCTCTTGGGAAAGGGAGGGGAGAGCTGGGGCAGGGTTCAGTGCTGCCTCTCATTTTCTTTACTGAAAGAGT
>NW_008824209.1:637-3166 GCF_000699105.1 Pygoscelis adeliae
GGTCGACGGTTGGACTCGATGATCTTAGAGGTCTTTTCCAACCTTAATGATTCTGTCATCCTATGCTCCCCTCTCGTGACTCGCGTGTCTGCCGTCCCCAGGGCGGCAGGTCCAGGTGCTGTCGGGCCACGTGCAGGGGGTCTACTGCTGCTCCATCTCCCCGGACTGCAGCATGCTCTGCTCCGCTGCCGGAGAGAAGTCGGTGAGTCCTGCAGGATGGGAGCCATCCCGTGAATCCAGTGCTCCCTTTGGCCCCCATGCGAGAAGCCCCGCTATGAGAAGGGGCCAGGCCAGAGCCACCCTCGCTCCTCGGCCATTCTGCTTCTGCATGGAGGAGCTGGGACCAGAGCCCACGTGCCTTAAACCCCAAGGGGGAGATGCTTCTCCTCCGTTCCCGCCCTGGGGATGTTCCCAGCCTCAGCCCCTGCCCGTGTCCCGCAGGCGCTGCTGTGGAGCATGCGGTCTTACACCCTCATCCGGAGGCTGGAGGGGCACCAGAGCAGCGTGGTGTCGTGCGACTTCTCGCCGGATTCGGCGCTCCTCGTCACCGCCTCCTATGACGCCTGCGTCATCATGTGGGACCCCTACACCGGGGAGCAGCTGAGGACGCTGCGGTATGGAGCCGGGGGGCTGGTGAGGGACCGTGGATGGGGGACAGAGCAATGCCGTGGGGGTTCGTTGGGGCCTTCCCTTCTAGTTGGGCACAGCACTTCTCCCCTGTCTCCAGCGGCTGAAGGGGGGCTCTGACTTGCCGGGTTTGGCCCCTCTGCCAGCCCCGGAACACTGGGGATGGGGCTCACGGCAGCCTGGGGCTGACGCTGGGCTTGTTCTCCCCACCCGCAGCCACGTCCCCTTGCACTCAGCGGTGGACTACAGCAGCGAAGTCCACACCAGCTCCCTGCGCTCCGTCTGCTTCTCTCCTGAGGGCCTCTACCTGGCCACGGTGGCGGACGACAGGTGAGTGAACCCCCTTGGGGACCTCCAGTGGCAAGAGGGTCCCAGGAGGACACCACCAAAACGAACCAGGAGCTCAGGACGTGCCCGTGGCGAGCAGACCTCGCATGCCGGGTCCCCACCAATGCCCGGCGTAAGGGGAAAGGGCAGGCTGCCCGGGACACCGCGGCTCGGCTGTGGCAAGGGGTAGCAAGGTCAGGGCCCTGTCGCCCCTCTTGAGCGATGAGCCGGGGCCCGTGTCCTGCGTGCCGTGCCGCCCTCACTGTCCCCGTCAGCCCAGTCACTAGCTCCGTCTGCGTCCAGCTCAGCTCTGCAGGGGACAGTGCTTCCCGCCTTGCTGCCGTGTTGTGACGGTCCTGGGATGCTCTAAGCCCATGGGAAGAAAATCCTACTCCAGAGTTTGCATGCATTCAGGTGAACCCAGAGGCTTTATTTTAGCTGCAGGCACTGCGTGGATGTGGGCCTGGCATCGTGTCCCCTCCCTTTCTCCTTAGGCTCCTGAGGATCTGGGCGTTGGAGCTGCGGTCTCCGGTTGCGTTTGCTCCCATGACCAACGGCCTGTGCTGCATGTACTTCCCACACGGCGGTTTCATTGCCACGGGGTGTGTATGCGGGAGAAGAGAGCGGAGAAACACGTGGCTGCTCCCTCCTCCTGCAGCTCCGGGTCTGCTCAGCAAATTCTGGGCTTCCCTGGGGGTGCAGGCTGGTTTCCTGGGCTGGGGAGCGCGTGGTTGCTGCGAGCTGGGGATATTTGGGGGTAACTGAGTTTTCTCGCGTCGCTCTGCCCTGTGCTCACGGCTTGTTTGGGTCCCGTTGCAGGACGAGGGATGGCCACGTGCAATTCTGGACCGCTCCAAGGGTCCTCTCGTCGCTAAAGCACTTGTGTCGCAAAGCTCTGCGCACCTTCCTGACGACGTACCAGGTCCTCGCGCTCCCCATTCCCAGGAAGCTGAAGGAATTCCTTACTTACCGGACCTTTTAAGGCAGTGGGGAAAGCGGAGGCATGGAGGCGAGAGCCCTCTGCCCGGCGGCGGGGCTCGGCCTGGCTCAGAGGAGGCACCGCAGCAACGACGACTCGCCGATTCGTGAGCCGTGGGGCAGGAGGATTGCTACTCCCCTTGTTTTGGGGCTGTGTCTGTGAACGTGGAGGGATTTTTCGGTATAATAATACTAGAACCCAGCGAAAATGCATGCAGAGGGCAAGGGGCGCAGCTGCGGCGGCCCCGCAGGGGACACAGGTCCCCCTGTCTCCCTGCCGTCTGCAAGTTTTGGGTCAGGTGCTTTTGCTTCCAAGTGCAATGTTGTGGGTTGAAGGTTAGCAGCCGCTGTCTGAGCGGAGCTTTTGTCGGTCGTACGAATACGGGGCTGCAACCGTCCCCGACAAAACCGACCCTCACCGGGACCGGCTTGTACTGTTGCCGGAGGAGCGCGGGCTCTGCCGCTCTCCCGGTCTGGGCGCGAGTTGGACAAACCCGAGCAGGTCTCTGCAGACTAGGCGACAGCGATGACAGAATAAAAAAAATTATTCCTCGCGTCTTTCCTCTTGGCTCGTAGAGGTGACCTGGGGGATACCCC
>NW_008824209.1:3206-4164 GCF_000699105.1 Pygoscelis adeliae
AAGCGGTTGAGCGGTGGGTGCTGGGGAGGATCGGTCCACCGTGAAGGTGGGACACGGGGCTTCACACAGCCCCCAGCTCCCGTTCCTCTGTTGTTTTCTCTCCCCGCTGGAACTCGGCACTCCAGCAGCCCCGTGTCGGGACATGCTGCGCATGAAGCAGTCTCGTGTGCTTGTCTCCCTCCAGCTTAGCCGGTCTCGAGTGACAGCATGTTCTTTGAGCCCCCTGCATGCTAGAGGGCTCGGTCTGCGCACGAGCCCGAAGCCGTGACCCCAGCTGATGGAGAAGACGGGGAATGTCTCCCTTAAACTGCTCCCCGGGATGTTTTCCCTTGCGAGCAGCTGAACCCAGAAAGCTGGTGTTTCCCTAACCCGTACAGGCGTCGCCCACAGCTGCGTTCCCTCTTGTAACAGGGAGGTCACGGCAAGAAACCGCGCCGACCCCGGGCAGCTTGATGTGCACGGCCTCGGCTGCAGGAGCGACGGGGTGGCACGAGCTCTGCCCTGCAAGGAAAGGAGGTTTTGCAGGCAGGTGACAGCAGCTGGACTTCGGCCTGTGCGGGCGTGAGGCCTTTGCAATGGGACAGGGGCAGGGGGTGAGGCTCGACCACCTCCCTTCGGTCCTTGCTGCACGGGAGGGAAAAGACAAGACAAGTGCAACCTGCTGGGCTTTAGAGGCACCTGTATTTCCCGGTGAAGCTTAGAAACAACGCTGCCCGACTCGCGCGTCCCGGCTGCGGGCTCAAGGCTTGCAAAAAGGAAGTGGAAAGCTGCAGGGAGCAGCTCCGGGCATGGGGCTGACGATCCCTTCCAGCTTCCGCGAGATCCGGCTTTGCAAGCAAGGATCCACCCGGCAGGACTCAGGCTTCGGCCACAATCAGGTCCCTGGTGACTTGGAAAGCCGCGATGAGGGAGCTCAGCTGAATCTTTTCACTGGTCCCAGCAGCCAGCCGGTGCCTGG
>NW_008824209.1:8005-10428 GCF_000699105.1 Pygoscelis adeliae
TTCAACAATTGTTGTTTTTCCACCACTTCCCCCCCCCCCCCCGCCCCGGCCCCATCCTTTAGTAAATCTGGGCTACAGACCAGGCAGAATCTTTGGAGATTCAGTCTTCTGCTTGCAGCCGGTGCGTGCTCTCAGATCCGTGGTGATATTTCTCATGGGCGATTTCACCTCTTTCTTGACCAGATTGCTTTAAAGATTATTATTATTTTTTTAATTGGTTGTTGTTTAACGTTCTTAAAATTGATGGGGGCATCCCCCCGCAATGATTCTGCATCGTTAGGACGGGCTGAATTATTAACCAGTGCCTGAGCTGCCTGTCTTGGCTTATTTACCTATTATACCTCTTGGGTAGGGGACCGGCAGGTCACATCAGACTTGGTAAACAGCGCTGTGAATTTATAGCACTACCGATAGGTCCGTTAACAGCCCTGAGGCATCAGGCGCATCCCTTCGGAAGAGGACAGAGGAATTCCGGGTAGCCGGTGGCTCTGCGTGGTGGCAGAGATGATGGTGGCAGAGGTGATGACGGTGGCAGAGATGCTCTTTTGCAGGGAAGAGAAACGGGGGCTCCTCGAGAGGCAAAGTCCAAAGGATGGACCCATCCATCGCGGAGGCAGAGATGCTGTTCGGCATGTTAATAATAAAGAAATAAAAATGCTAATGTCAGAAAGGCCCCTTGCATGCGGAGCGGCACCCAGCCTTTAAGACAAACGGAGACAACCCCGAATTTAAGGGGTCAGCAACAAGCCAGAGCAACGATTTAGCATTCGTGGCTGATGGTCAAGGGCACGTAAAAGCCTCGCGGGGTAGTTTTATGGGGGGTTTGGTGGCAAAAGCCTTGTGTGACGCTGCGGGGACTCTCAAGCCAGTGAAGGGTTGGTTTCGCAAGGGCGGGTTTGGTGGGGGTTCGCCCGGCGGGTGATGAGCCGGCCGTGCCGAGGGGATGCCCTCTCCCTTCCCAGCTGGATGCTGTGCCCCAGCAGAGCGTCCTCCTCGCTAGGCGCCGCATGAAAATGAACCTGATTTCAAGAGACTCTCGGTAGCTCCGAGCTCACGGACATGCAAGAAAACCAACATAGGTGAATTAAGTCATTACAAGATACTTTTTATATAAACTGATTGTGCCAAAACCAACTTCCGTTTAAGAAATGAAGCAGTTAATGTTGCTTGAGTGACAACGCACACAGCTAGCACGTGTATGAAATCCAGGCACTGATAACGATGGAAATGAATAATTCAAGCTGTCCAAGGCTGTAGAATAGAAAAACACAGGTTTTCTTATTGATCTTGGGCCCGTTCCCGCCGTCTGCAACATGCATCCGCCTTTCGCACCGCGGGCCGCCCCAGCTCGGAGCGCGTGAGTTGTCCCACCGACTGCGATAGGGTTTTTTTGGGGAGCGTGAGGTTCGGCGTACACCCGAAATCACTGCAGGTCTTCTGCTGCTGGTGGTTTTGGGTTGGGTTTTTTTTTCCCAGCGGAGTCTCCCTGCTTCCCTTTTATTTTATTTTTATTTTATTTTACTTTATTTTATTTTATTTTACTGTATTTATTTTACTTTATTTATTTTGAGGGGCAGATACTGGGATGGTGGGAATTTTTTTTGCACTGGAAGCTGTTGGAGTCGTGGGGAGGGGGAGCAGCAGTGTGGGCAAAGGATGCCAAGGAGGATCCGCTTGCTCCCCGGCATCCCGATTTTGAGCTGGGGCTCTCAGCACCCTCTCTCCTCCAGGTACCATCCCATGCTTCCCTCCCTTGTAATCACATCTGGGAACAGTGGACCCAGAAATGGCTGGGCTGGTAGCTTGGGTGTTTTAGGGAAAAAAAAATAATCTGTTGTTGCAAATGCGCTGAGTACAGAGAGTGCCTTGCCCTCTTATCTCCGGTTTGGTTATTGAAAGACTCGATTAACCACAGAAGCCATCGGGAGAGAAAATTTCCAGCGTGGTGGGGTTTGTTTTTTTTTTTTTTCCCTGTGCTGCAGTTAATGACAGGAATTGCATTGCCTTCCTAACGCGGGCGAGAGTTAAATATCTGGCGATCACTGCCTTCCCCAAGCGCCTGCCGCAGCAGTCAAGCAAATGCCGGCCTTTCCGGAGGGCTCTGCCTCCTTCTTCCCGGAGGAGAAGCTGGCACGGCGGGAGGATGCTTCTCCCCTGGGACCCCCGCAGCCCCCGGGGCTGCACCAGTGCCCACCAGCGCCCACCAGCGAACCCAGCTGCTGCAGTGCTGCTCCCTCCCATCCACCCCAGCTAAAACACCCAGTTGAAACATCTAAATATATATATCTCTATCTATGCATGTGAAATTAAGAACAAAATTGAGAACGCAGCCCAGCTAAAATGGGATCCTCTGTAGTATGAAATTGCACCAGGTTTTTGCTTCCAGCTGCCTGCTCTGTCACTGTCGTGGTTTAACCCCAGCC
>NW_008824210.1:0-261 GCF_000699105.1 Pygoscelis adeliae
ATGGCTGGAGGCAGAAGCAGCACCTGGGGCTGCGCTTCGACTCACTGTACAGTATCCTGGAGGAGCGGAAGAAGGAGCTGCTGCAGAGCATCGCACGGGAGCAGGAGGCAAAGGTGCAGCGCGTGCGGGGCCTCATTCGCCAGTACGGCGACCACCTGGAGGCCTCCTCCAAGCTGGTGGAGTCGGCCATCCAGGCCATGGAGGAGCCCCAGATGGCCGTGTACCTACAGGTCTGTGGGGGCAGGGGCCACGGGGGTGCAG
>NW_008824210.1:1442-2507 GCF_000699105.1 Pygoscelis adeliae
CTGGGGCTGCGCCCATGGAGAGGGGGTGTGTGCTGTGCCATGCCCAGCACCGTGTCTGTGTGGCTGCGCCGTGGCCTCCGTGCGGCTATGCAGGTCCTGCAGCGTGCCGGGGCATCCCTGTCTCCATCTTGTCACTCACTTTCCCTCTGCAGATGCGGGGCCGAGGCAGAAGCCGGTGAGCTCTCCCCATGGTGAGACCCTCACAGGGACTGAGGTGGGGGGGATGGGGACAGGGCCAGGCCATGGGGTGCCGTGGGGCAGAGGAGGCACCTCCTGGGGATAGATGGGGATGCAGATGGGGGGATTCACACCTCGGGGCCCCCCCCAGGCCATCCCTGTCTCCCTGCCTACGGGGGCCGGGGCGGGGGTCCTGGGGTCACCACTGTGCGGTGCTGAGGCCAGTTTCCCACACAGGTCAACACTGAGCTGGTGCCATGGGGCACCTGGTGGCTCATCGCTGTCCCTTGCACCCCTCGGCGAGTTCCAGCCCTGCTGCTGTAATTCCCAAAATGCTGGAGCTGCCCCTCTCCAATATTAAACTGTGTGTGAGGACATCGTCTCCGGTGTGGTGTGTGGGGTGGGCACTGGGGCTTCCCCACACACGGCTCCACACCAGCTCCATGGGGTCCGGCCCGGGAGCAGCCCCTGCCCCACTGAGCTGGGCCCCAGCCCCACCATGCCAGCGGTGCCCCCCAGGACCCCACGTGCGGGACTGCGTCCCCAGGGAGCCCCAGCACAGCTCAGCTCCGGCAGCTCAGGGCAGGACTGTGGCTGGGAGCTTCGCACCTCGGACCCTGCGAGTGGAGCTCTGCCCCCCTGTCTGCAGCCCCTGCCTGAGAGTGAGGAACCGCATCCAGCCACCCCCAGCCTTGCCAGCCCCCGCGCTGGGCTGGACGCCGTCTCTGCAGCACCATCCCCTGGGTGCACCGAACAAACAGTGCTGGGATGAGCTGGCTGAGTACACAGCCAGGAGCGGCACAATCAGCGCCAGGTCGGGGCCCACACCCCCTGCCCCGCCAGCTGGGCCCCCTGGGAGGGCTGCAGCAGCGTTGGCTGCGTCACCCG
>NW_008824210.1:2973-4394 GCF_000699105.1 Pygoscelis adeliae
CCCCTGTGCCGCTGTACCAGCGGGACCCTTCCCCTGCCTGCCGGCTGGTTCCTCGCCCAGTCTGGGGCCCTGGGATCAAACAGGCAGGGACACCCGGCCAGGCAGGGGACACAGCAGGGACAGGAGCCAGCTTGTGCACCTGGGGGAGAAGGGACCCCTCAGCTGCCTCCTGGGGTGCAGAGAGCTGGAGCCAGACACCCTCGGGGCACAGGGACAGCGCAGGAGCTGGTGACACAAGCTGGGGCAGAGGAAATTCCCATCGGATACCAGGAAAAACTCCTCCCCAAGAGCACAGCAACCCTTAAAACAGGGCTCGTGAGTCCAGAGCAGCTCCAGCTGTCCCCAATGTTGACCCTGCTTGGGGCAGGGAGGTGGGTGAGAGGGACCAATGCTGGAGCTGAGCCCACCATGGGACATAGCACCACGGGACATAGCACCACACGTCCCTTCACAGGACATGGCCCGGCACAGCTCCCTCCTCATGGCCCGTGCTGAACTCGCTCCCGCTGTAGATATGGGCTCCAGTTGCACGGCTGCCAGGGGCTCTGCCTGCCCAGGGAAGGACTTTGCCTTTGTCCTTGTAAGGTCCCCGCTGGCCCCTTCCTCCAGCCTGGCTTGGTCCCACTGGTGGCAGCTCTGCCCTCAAGCAGAGTGACTGGTCTCTGCAGATTTGGTGTTACCTGCAAAGCTGAGTGAGGGACCCCAGCGTGGTGCCTTGTGGCATTCACTGCCCGCCAGCCCCTGGCAGAGTGCGGCTCCCTGAGCTGCCTACTGCACCTGCTGCTTGCCTGCCAATGTCCACCCGCCAGACCCCATGTCCCAGCACAGGCACATGTGCTCAGCCCTGGCCAGGGACGTCTCTGCTCTCCTGCGTCCTTGAGCTGTCGCTCATGGGAGAGGCAATGCGGCTGGGGACGATTGACCCTGTGGCCCAGCCTGGCTGCTCCTGGTCACCGTCTGCTCCTTCACGTGCCAGAAATGCACCCCGGGAGGGCTCACGTGGTCCCTGGGGACCAAGGTGAAGCTGGGTGGCCTCTTCAGCCCTGCACTGGCTGTTTGGGGCCATTTGGGGATGCAACATTTGCCTTTTTCCACCCCTCAGGAATGTCCCTCTGTTCCCATCATCTTGCAGAGATAACAGAGAGGGTCTCACAAGGACCTCAGCTGCCCCTGGGCACCCTTGGGTGCCACCCCTGGGAGTTGAGGTGTCTCAGGAGAGCCCCAGCTTGGTTCTCCTCTATTTCAGGTAGTTTTCTTCCTTGAGCCCTGTCTCCAGGTGCTTGTCACCCATCTCTGCCCTCCTCAGCCCCAGCCTGTCCCTTGGGCAGCCCCCATCGGCCCAGGGTGGGGTGGACACTGTCCTTGACCTTGCATGTCCCAGCCCCAGCTGATTGCTGGCTGCCTTGTTGTCTGTTCTGCGC
>NW_008824210.1:4792-6496 GCF_000699105.1 Pygoscelis adeliae
CCGGACGGAGGGAAGTGGCCACAGCACTCCAGGCTGTGGGGGACGAGCACTGGCAGCTGGGGGAGGGAGTGAGCCCTCCCCTCCATGCAGCACTGGGAGGTCGTGGATGCAGAACCCTGGCCAAGTCAGGGCTCCCCTGTGCGAGGAGGATGCGACCTCTGGAGTCCAGGGAAGGGCCACAGCAATGCTGAAGGGACTGGAGCATCTGCTGCATGAGACGCTGGGACTGCTCCGCCTGGAGCAGAGAAGGCTCAGGGGCATTGAATCCATGTGTGTACATGCCTGATGGGAGGGAAGGAACATGGAGCCAGGCTCTTCCCAGTGCTGCCCAGTGACAGGACCAGAGGCAATGAGCACAAATGACCACAGGAGATTCCACTGAAACTTTTTTTCCAAAGTTGGTTTGGTTGTTGGTTTTTTTTTTTTTCCCCCTCAACCCCCTCCCAACCCTAAACCCCCCCCCCATTTTTTTATGGTGAGGCTGATCAAACAGGTTGCCTGGAAGAGATTGCCCAGAGAGGTTGTGGCCCCTCCAGCTGTGAAGCTACCCACGGACTCACTGAGTATTGAAATGCCTCTGGAGTTCCCCTAATCCCAGCCCCTGCTCAGGCAGGGTCAGCTGGAGCAGGTTGTCCAAGTCCATGTCCAGCTCAGTTTTGAATATCTTCAGAGAGGGAGATGCTCTGGGGAACCTGTTCCAGTATGGTCTTTCTTGCCAGTACAGTCTTCCAGTTCCAGGTTTCTCCATGTCCAGATGGAATTTCCTCTTTCAAAGCCCAGATGGACGCAGCCTTGAGCAACCAGCTCCGTCTGCTGCTGCCCTGAACAGGGGGTTGGAGTGGGAGATCTCCTGAGGCCCCTTCCACCCTCAGCCATCCTGGCATCCTGGGACTACTCTTGAGCCTGTCCTCAAAGGCCTCCCAGTTTCCCTCAGCTCCTTCGTCCTTCGGAGCCGCCTCCTGCCAGACCTCACCTACCAGGTCACTGAAATTGGCTCACTTGAAGTCCAGGGGCTGCACCTGGCTGCCTGCGTTCCTGCCTGCCTCCTGGGTGCTGACCTCCACTGCCTCACAGCTGCCGCCATCACATCCCCAAGCACCTTTCAGAAACCTCCTTCACTGCTCCACTCTGCTGTGCTGCCCTTCTAGCAGGTATCAGGGAGGTTATCATAGAATCATTGAACCATAGAATGGTTTGGTTTGGAAGGGGACCTTTAAAGGTCATCTAGTCCAACTCCCCTGCAATGAGCAGGGACATCTTCAACTAGATCAGGTTGAAGGCCCCTGTGAGGACTAGGGCCACCCATGAGGAGCCTGAACCTCCCCCAGCTGTCTCAGGAAAGCTTCATCCATGTCATCCTTTTGATCGGCAGGGGGTGTGTGTGTGTGTGTGTGTGTGTGTGTGTGAAACATGTCCCTCCACAGTGTCCCCTGCCCTACCCTCTGCTCTAGTCCTGACCCACCAGTGCTCAGCAGCACCGAGTGTCCCACAGAAGAGCCCCCACATCACAGTGCTCCGGCACGGGGTGGCCATGCCCCTCCTGAAGGGTCTGTGTCTGTCCCCCACAGTCCCCAGCCCCACGAGCTGCCCCATCCTGATGCAGTGTCCTGACAGCAGCTCGGGGGGGGGGGGGTTGCCACATGCAGAACTCTGGTCCCTTCCCCTCATGTCCCCCACTGCCCACATGTGCGTGCAGCACCTCTT
>NW_008824210.1:9013-12086 GCF_000699105.1 Pygoscelis adeliae
CTTGCAGCGCTGCGGCCCTGCCTGCAGACCCCCCGGCAGCGCTGCGGCCCTGCCTGGCAGCCCCGTGCCTCTGCCTGGAGGCGGAGGGGAACCGGGCTGACGCCCCGGGCCAGTGCTGGGGGAAGTGCCCAGAAGATAGGCCCAGAGCGGGCTATTTCCACGGTGCCGGCGCTAGGCAGAGCCTGGGGACAGAGGCTCAGCCTGGCCCCTTGCACAGCGCGTCCCACACTGGGCTGCACAGGGGTGGTGGGAACAGCCCTGCCTTTAGCAAGGCAGCACACGGTGCCATGCACCCGTGATGTGGATCCAGCGTGAAGGCTGGCACCTGGCACCACCTCCCTGCGGCTCTAGGGCAGAGCCCTCAGCAGGGGCTGGGCTCAACCCCCCCCAGCCCTGGCAGCCCCCAGGTCGTGGGACTTGCTGCTCCCAGGGACAAGCGTCCTGCTCGTACCATGCCCACAGCTTGCTCACTGCTAACATACCAGGGCCTTCTGCACCCCCGGATGCAGCTGCGAGAGGCTCAGTGCGTCAGGGCTGCAAACTCCTGCCATCCACAGCCTCTGATGACCAGCACCCACCCCGTGGGCTGGGGAGAGCCTGGGCCAAGCCCCGCAGCCCCACACAGTGCCTGAGGCCAGGCTGGGCCCAGCCCCCAAAGCCCCGGTGCCATCCATGCACAGCCCCATTGCACAGCCCCAGCCCCGCAGCCGAGTGCTGCTCTGCAGTGCTGTCAGACGGCTGCAGCTGCAGCCCCTTCCCATCCCTCAGGCACTGAGGGCCAGGCAGCTGGGCGGCCTCTGGGGCTCCATCCCCATCAGGGTGCACTGGGATCCTGTGCAGGTTTTGGCTCCCCTGTGCTTTGGGTTGCACCCATCTGTCTGGAACTGCACGCACACCTGGGGCCAGAGTAGGGCCAGCCCCTGCCCGGCTGGTATGAGCCAGCGTCAGGGCAGGTGTGCGAGGGCAGCATGGAGCAGGCTCTATGCGGGCTGGAAGGAGGAAGGACGGTGCATCCCCTTCAGCAAGTGCCATGACGGCAGCTGGTTGGCAGAGCCCAGCCTGGTGCTGGCAGCGCGCAGGGATGGCTCCATCCAGCTGCTCGGGGCTGCAGCAGCGCAGCTGAGGGTGCCGGGGCTCAGGCCCCTGGGCAAGATTAACCAGCGTCGTCCCACTAGCTCTGCTCTGGAGAGCCTGGTCAGGATGTGCCGGGCAGGGCACTGCGTGAGCCGGATCATGTCTGCTCGCTGCCCGTGTAGGATGAGCCTGGATGCATGTCGCCATGAGGCAGCAATGCAGGCAGACGGCAGCGTCATGGGACTCCTCGCAGGCAGGACAGGCAGGCTCATCCTGGACAAGGCACAGGTAGATGTGGCCCCATCACAGCCCCAGCTTCAGCCCTCACCCAGACCCTTCCTGCATCCTCCCCTTTGATGCACAGCCCTGCATCAAGCATGCTGTGAGCCCTGGAAGGATCCTGCACCCAGCGCCTGTGTCCCATGGGTGCAGCTCACCCTGTCCCACTGCCCAGCAGCAGTGGAGGCACCATCACATCCCATGAAACAGCCACAGTGGGACCTGGTGACCCGCTAAGCCACCATCCACCCTCTGCCAGACCCCCCCTCCCCTCACCGAGACAGTCAGGGTGCCCACCCCCAGCAACCTGAGCTGCTCAGCCACTGCGGTGCCCCAGCCCCATGCACGATGCCAGCACCATGGCTGCCCACACGGCTTCTCAGGGAACAGGCAGAGAGCAGAGCCGTCGCTCTGCCCCTGCCCCAAGGCCCTGCTCACCTGCCTGCCGGCTGGGAGAGCAACTCTGGGTCTCCACCCCACCAAGGGGATAGGAGGGCTGCCAGCAGCTCCACGAGCACGGGAACGATTGGCCTGAAACCACTTCTGCACAGCCCCCGGCATGGGATAGAGGGCCACGAGCTCGAGCATCACGAGAATCAACAGGGAAAAACGCCATTTATTGGGTGTGCCAACTGTCCGCAGCAG
The DNA here is from genome assembly GCF_000699105.1 of Pygoscelis adeliae. Classification (NCBI taxonomy): domain Eukaryota; kingdom Metazoa; phylum Chordata; class Aves; order Sphenisciformes; family Spheniscidae; genus Pygoscelis; species Pygoscelis adeliae. The sequence goes on from NW_008824210.1 coordinate 11,012, forward strand.
AGCTGCAGAGAAACCTGTTTTTAGAGGCAGTGCACCCGAACTGCAGCAGTGGGTGCTGCAGAGCTGCAGGCACGGGGCAGGCAGCCCGGGGCAAGCAGCCCGGGGAGGGGCAGGCAGCACCGACCCCAGTTCCGAGCGGGGCAGTGCCCCACACACAGCACCGCTGGGCTGGGGCCCGCACCAGCACCCACTGCTCTGGCTCCTCGCCCTCCCTGGGATCTGCCACTGGGGAAGGACAGACCAACGCTGCAGCAGGACCACCCCGTGTGTGGGGCCACAGGCTGGGGAGATGCAGGAGCCCGGACAGAAAAGTGCATCGAGGGGCAGAGCTGCCCCATGGCACAGCAGGCTGCTGGACCCGGAGCAGCCCCAGGCACTGGCTTGTCTCAGGGTGGACCCATCGCCATCTTCTCCTCTGCATGTCCCTGTGAGCAGTGAGGGCCATAGCTGCAGGCGATAAGGTCCCCCGAGGAGAGAGCGGGATGGGTGCTGCCAGCACCCTGCATATCCCGTCCCCACCCACAGCCACAGGTGCCTGTCCCAAGGGCTCCGGAGGTGGGGCAGAGTCGGGCAGCAGGTGGGCAGGAGCGGCAGGGAGAGGACATGGCTTCCCCCTCACATCCGATTTGCCTTCCAGGAGAGGTAGCAGTTCCAGACGATGGCAACGCACTGGACGACGGCCAGCCTGGGGACAGAGGGGACAGGGTCCACAGCCACAGGCTCCACAAGCTGGGGAGCCGGGGCCACGGCCGCATTACTACCTGTGCTTCAGGGGCACGAAGTAGAAGTTTGCGATTTGCACTGGTGGCCAGATCTGTGCAGAGAAGGAGACAGCAGTGAAGGGGCCCTGCCAGCACCCCCACCCCGTGCCCACCTCTGCCCAAGCATTCAGGGCATCCAACTGAGCCCACAGCAGCCCCCAAGGCAGGGGACAGGGACAGGGGCACCGAGGAGCCTGGCCCGGACGCCCCAGCCGGGCGCATGGCCAGCACGGCACCGGTGCAGGGAGGGGCGCGGACCCGCCTGTGGCTGGCGCCCGCACCTACACAGTAGTTGGGCCGCCGGGGCTCCGCGG
>NW_008824210.1:12435-13971 GCF_000699105.1 Pygoscelis adeliae
GCTGCAGGCAGGGGCTGGGAGCATGCAGAGGGTCACTGTCTCCCTGCTGTGACCCCCCCAACTTCACATCCACTCCAGCTGGGCACGGGGCAGATTCCCCCTGCCCCCCGCAGCCGCTGCCTGCCTGCCCTCTTCCCGGAGCCGTGCCCACGTGGGGCGAGCACGGGGTGGCAGGGAGAGGGCAGCCACAACTGCTCCATCCCCACCAAGAGACCTTCCTGCAGCTGACATGGCTCACGGTACCACGGCCAGCCTGCCACAGGCCTCTCTGCCTAGGCAAGCCTGGGAGGGGAGCTGGGGCAGGTGTGGGCCAGGATAAGGCGCTGAGCAGGCAGGAGATGAGCTAGGGCCTGCTGCAGACTTGGGCAGAGAAGGCAAGGCAGGGGCAGTCAGCTCCTCTCCTTGGTGCAGGCTGTGATCCCCTGTCTGGCCCCGTGTCCCCCAAGCCCCCTCCCAGGCACCGTGGGGCAGGGGGGGAGAGGGGCACCAAGCTGGGGCAGCCGCCCTGGGAGCCCGAGGCACTGCCCTGTCCTCGTGCTGCACCTGCGGCCGTGCTGCAGCCCTGCCTCACGGCAGCAGGACAAGTCCCTCATCTAGCCTGGCCGTGACTCAGCCGGGAGCCCGGTCTCCTCCCAGCGCTGGCCGGCAGCCCAGGACGGGGAGAGCGGGTGCAGAGGTGATGGATGCTCTGCTGACGCTTTGTCTGCGTGAGGAGAGACGGATGCGCCCCAAGCCAGGGGTGAAGGTGGCTGCCAGTCGCCGCTGCCCGGCCCCCAGCCCAGCCCAGCCCCCTCCCAGGGCAGGGCACCGGCTGGGGGCCATGGCTCGCAGGAATCACCCACTACCGTGCTCAGGCCCCAGCGGGTTTCCCTGGGGGAGGCAAGGCAAGATACATGGCACGACCTGGTTGACATGCAGTTGGGGCAGACAGGACTGCGTGGGGGTCCTGCCCGTGCCAAGGGCCAGCCTACGCGTGCCTCTGGGGCGACTCAAAACACCTCATACCCTGGCTGCTCCTCTCGCAAAGCCAGGAGAAAAAGAGGTAACTCAGTCCTCCCCCAGGATTTGCTCCCTGCGCTCCAGGACAGGACTGGGGGCAGGAAAGGTCTCTGCTGGCACGTACCTGCAGCCTGGTGGGCAGCTGGCCAGCGCCTGGTGGGGCGGGTGCACGCATGCAGAGGAATGAGTTTTGGCTGATGGCACACCAGGCAGAGCTCCGGCCCCGGGGCAGCGGCTGATGGCCGGGCTGGGACAACACCCCCAGCTCTCAGCCTGGGGGCAGAGGGCCCGGCTGGGCTGGGGCCCTTCACACACAACCCTGGCAGCCGTCGGTGTGTGAGTGCCAGTGCTGCGCACCCCCTGGGCAGCTACACGACCACCCCCGGTGTGCCTCATCCCGTGGCGGGTGGTCACCCGCTCCCCAGTGACTCACGCTCTGGACACACTGACTCAGCTTTCACGCTGGTTTCCAGCAATTGCTGCTAATGGGAGCCATCTCGGTAATGGCTCTGGAGATGCAGCCAGGAGAGTGGCCGG
>NW_008824210.1:14657-15868 GCF_000699105.1 Pygoscelis adeliae
CAGGCCCGCAGCACAGGGCGAGGGGAGTGCACGGTGGGGGGGGAGGGCACAGGCCCTGCTTGCCTGATGCCCTGGGGCTATTTGGCCTGCCACTCCCCAGCACAGAGCCATATGGAGGGTCGGGCACCACCATGGGGACTCTGGAAGGGTCCAAGACCAGGCCAAGGGTGGCCCCTCTGCAACCCTGTCCGCCCCAGCCCTCTGCCGCATCGGGGCTGGCCATGGCCTCAGGAGGAGGGCAGGAGCCAGGGCAGCACCAGGGTCCCCATCCCCAGGACCTCCCCCTCCACAGCGGGGACACCAGGGACGGCACTGCCTGGCCTCCCGTGCTCTGCTTCAGAGAAGGGAGACGGCAGCTCCCAACAGCCTTGGGACAGCTGCAGCAAGGGTAAAGCACGGATCCTCACGGCTCCTTACAGATCCCCACGGATCCCCTAAGCACAACCAGCGGAGACGCTCTGGGCTGCAGGGCTGAGCTGCCTGATGCCCCAGGGGCTGTGTGCTGCAGCCCAGCAACTCCATCGAGCAGGTCCTGGGCACCATTCCCTGCTCAGCAGCCACTGCACCGAGGTGGGGCTCTTGGAGCGGTATGAAAACCTGCCCACGGGCATGTGGCTGCACCTACTGCACTGTCCTGCTGCACCAGCCCCGCACAGGCACCGTCACCCACGTGGCACTGACCTGGTCCAGGACCATCTTCTTCACAGCCACGACTTTTGTGGTCCCCGGGATGAGCTGATCCAGGATCCTGTACCAGCCGCCCACGACAGGGCCCTGCAGGAGCTGGGTGGTGAGGGGCAGCGTCCCGCTCTCCCGGGCCATGGGGTGTCAGGGCTGGGGGGGTCTCCAGAGCTGGTTACATGGCCCTGCCCCTGCCCTGGGACACAGGGACTGGGGCCTGTCCTGCCTCCCCTCCTGAACTGTGCTGCTCCCTCACTGGGCCCCACACTGCTGTGGGGCAGCCCCCCCGCATGGGGTGGATGCAGGAATGTCTGCAGCCCCCCCTGCCCCTCCTAGAGCACTCCGCCAGGCAGTACCAGCACCAGCACAGGGCAGCCAAGGGCCTGCTCCAGCGGGGTGGCCGCAGGGCTTCATGCCTAACACACTGGGCAGGGCTCCATGGCGGTGGGACCCTGGCTGTGCCAGCGCCGCCCAGGGCCCTCCCTGCCTCAGCCACCAGTTCAGGGCACTGGGCCCAACACCCCCACCCC
>NW_008824210.1:16508-17092 GCF_000699105.1 Pygoscelis adeliae
TCACCAGCTCCCATGATGCCCCCTGCGACCAGCACAGCCCGCTCAGGCAGCTGCGGTGCGCCGGGGCAGGGCGAGACCCCAGAGCGCCCTGCCGACAGCCGGGTCCTCCTGCGCGAGTGCTGCCTCTGTCTGCCTGCGGCCCCGCTGCCCATGGGAAAGCCTCAGCCTGCTCTGGCCCCACTGGGTCCATCCCGGCACGCAGCTCCCCCACCGCCCTGCGCCAAGCCTGCCCGCACCCGCCCCATGGCACAGGCCCTCCCACAGTGGCCAAGTGCCTCAGGCCACCCTCCAGACCCAGCATCTCTGGACAAAACGGTGCCCAGCTGTACCATCTCCCCATGCCCCTGACACAGAGCTGATGGGTCACCCAGGGCCTGCAGCACCCGGGACTTTTGGGGCAGAGCCCACCTGGATGCTGCTTGCTGCGGCCTCTCCCGAGCCCAGGCCTTGCGCTCCCAGAAACCTCTCCCCGAGCGCTGCGCAAACTGTGCTGACTACGATCCCCTTCCTTGGAAAGTCACTCTCCGCCTGTGCTGCTCCCGCCCGGCAGCACCACCACCACTGGGAGCCAGGACAGGCAGGGG
>NW_008824210.1:17102-17430 GCF_000699105.1 Pygoscelis adeliae
GACCTTCTGCTGCACGTCCCCCGCGGGGTGTCGCTCAGCTGGGCCTTTGGCAGCTCCTGCTCCATCCTACACCCTTGACCTCTTCGACGCAACTTGGCTGGCCCAGTGCTCCTTCCCCCGGCCTTTGTGGGCTCCCCGCTTATTCCCCCTGCTCCTCCCAGGACGGTTCCCAGGCAGGTCTCCAGCCCCGCTACCATTCTGCTCTGTTTTTAGAAACCCTGAACCCAGCAAGCCCTCGTCTCGGGGAGTGGCGTCCCCAGCGTCCCCCCTCCTCCCGGCAGCCCCACGGGTGCCGCCGGCTCAGGGCCAGGCCCGCCCCGGCCGGATC
>NW_008824210.1:19096-20041 GCF_000699105.1 Pygoscelis adeliae
GAGGGGGTGAGCCTGGCCTTGGACAGAGGAATTACTTGCTGAAGCTACAAGGAGAGCACGAAGGCTCGGCCTCCAGCAGCGCTGCCCCTGCCCCAGAGGAACAGCTGTGCTCCCACGGTCATGGCCTTGCACTGTGGCACAGGGGCTGCCCCAGGGCCCCCCCCCTGCAGGCAGGTGCGCCTGGGCCCACACACTGCAGGCAGGGAGACATCCAGGCCCGAAGGCAGAGCCTCTTCTCAGCCGCAGCAACCGCATCCAGCGCTGGACCAACCACTCACACAGAGCAGCCATGCTGGGCGGCTGTGCACCCCCACAGGCACGGCCCAGCACTCCCCGGGCCTGCCAGGGCCCCGAGGAACTGGGGGACTGCACACCTCAGCGCAGCAGGGTCAGCTCTGACATGAAGAAGCAACAGGTAGAGCTGGAGCCCAGAGCCAGCCTGGGGCTGTGGGCTGCACCAAGCCTGCTACAGCAGCAGGCAGGGGCTGCCAGGGAGGGTGAGGGTTGGTCCTGGGCAGCCCTCCCAGCTCCACCTTGGCCTCCCTCCAGGAATCAAGGGGAGGATGCACAGCACACGGTGCAGCAGTTGCCAGGCAATAGACTCCATCAAATCAGATAAAAATAACAGCAGGAACAGTGAGGTGGCCTGGCAGGACCCCAGCAGCCTGGCAGGCAGGGCAATGTGCTGCCACCCCCACAGGGAGCAGGGCCAGTGGCTGCACGCTGAGTGGAGCCCCCCGGCACCCACACCAGCTCCCCAGCACAGTAGGGCATCCCCAGACCCCCATGTTGTGCTTTTCCAGCATCCTGGGCTGGTTCCTTGCAAGCAGCACGGCTGGTGGGGGAGCAGGGGCGGCAGGGAAGGCTGCGAGCAGGGAGTGCAGAGGGGAGCATGCAGGGACCCCGCTCCGGCCAGCCCGCACCGCACATACCCCTGCAAGTCTC
>NW_008824211.1:0-234 GCF_000699105.1 Pygoscelis adeliae
CTGCATCACTCAGCTTGGTGTCATCCACAGACTTGCCGAGGGTGCATTCAATCCCACTCTCTATGTCACCAACAAAGATATTGAACAGTACTGGTCACAGTATGGACCCCTGAGGACACCACTTGTTAACTGATCTCCATTTGGACATTGAGCCATTGACTACAACTCTTTGGATGCAGCTATCCATCCAATTACTCATCCATCAAATAGTCCACCCATCAAATCCATATCTGT
>NW_008824212.1:0-663 GCF_000699105.1 Pygoscelis adeliae
CATGTGAAAAGAGGTACCATTTTAGAATTCCACAAAGGATATTTAATTTTGCATTGATTTTTTTTTTTAAATTTACGTGCTACTTGTTGTTAGTGTCAGTGTCTGAAAGGAGAGATTTTATGTACGTTGTGTACCATCCCGCCTAATGCTATCTCATTTTTAAGGTTTATTCAAGCATTGTTTACTTCTATTTTCATCCTTGGTCTCATAGATGTGAGCATCTGCAAGAGACATTCACATTTGAAAACTCACACAAGTTCTGAACTTCTGGATCTTGAAACTGGCATTTAAAAGAGGGTGGAAAGCAACCCTTGTGAATAACTTCGGTTTTAAAGTGATTGGTGGTTAAACCTCAGTATGAAAGATACTAGATGGAAAAAACATCAATTTCTGATCATGCAGTGTAAGAAAGGCATTTTGTTATGTTGGTATATGTTTACTTCTGTTAAAATCATGTTAATATGTTTAATAACTTATTGTACATCTCTGGCAAATGGTCAGATTGGGTTACAGTCATGAATTGCAAAATGGAATAGATCCATCAGTATGTTTTAGGTTTACTGTTCTGTTTTTCCATTCCAAAGGAGAGGTTTGGAAACACTGACGAGAAAGCAGAAAGGTAGTAGAGGTAGATTCCCTGCCCCCCCCCCTGCCAAGAATTCC
>NW_008824213.1:0-427 GCF_000699105.1 Pygoscelis adeliae
GGGGACCAGCCCCCGGAGGGGTCCCCTGCACAGACCCCCCCTCCCCTCCTGCAGGGAGCCGGGTGAAGGGTACAGCCCTTGGGACGACGGCCGTGAGCCGGGCCCGAGCTGCCCCTTTGCCCCCGTGTGCGGAGGCTTCATCTGGACAGACAGCGAGAGGGGACGGACCTGTGTCCTCACCCCCAGGTGGCCTTCTCCTCTGGCCCCTCTTTCTCCTCGAACCGGGGCACAAGTACAGGAGTCTGGGGGTCACAGATGAGCCCCCAACCCCTGGGTGAGGGGCAGGGGTAAGTCAGACCCAGAGGAGGGCAGGGCAGGGGTTTGGCACGCAACAGTCAGTGGTTTCAGGGCCCTGGTTAGCAGGAACCGTGGTGGGAGAAGGAGCCGAGCCCCCTCCAGCCTCATCTCAGCGCTGTTAGTACGGGGC
>NW_008824213.1:747-8596 GCF_000699105.1 Pygoscelis adeliae
GTCGGCCCGGGCTGAGGGATGCACAAGCACCGCAGCGGGGAGCTGCCGCTTTCAAGGAGCTTGCTCCGGGGGAGGAATTGAAACGCGCTTTGATTTCTCTAAAAAGCCCTGCACGACTCAACCCCAACCGCCTCGGCCCGTGCTCTATTATGTGAGATGCATTAAAAAAAAAAAATAAAAAAAAAATCCTTGCCTCTGCGGGGGAAGGGAGCTGAGGCAGGGCCGGGAGCAGCGCCGGGGGCTTGCGCAGGGTCCCGGGGCAGAGGAGGGGGCGCCAAAAAGGGGTCCCAAGTGCAGGCAGCTCAGGCAGGGATGGCCGGCCAACTATCCTGGGGGGTCAGGTAGGCACAGGAGGACACCCCACCCCCTTGGATTGGGGTGTTTCAGCAGGGCAGGAGGCAGAGAGTTTTCCCTGGAGCAGGTTTTCTCTGCGACACAGGGGCAGGAGATTGCGAGACTGTTGGTCCGGGGGGCATTTCAGACGCCTCCCTGTAACGAGCTCCGGGGCGAAGCTCCGTCACGGACACAAACACACACACACACGTGTGTAATTCTCACCCTTCGTCGCAGGAAGGGATGAGCCATGTGCTATAAATACTCCTCCAGGGCCAAAGGAAATAGCAAGGCAGCACAGAAGAGGGGTCTGGGCACCAGCAGAGCCCTTCAAGGAAGATGGTGGAAGCGGTTGACAGGCGGGTTATTAATAGCTCGGCCGCTACGGCATTTCTTCCAGCAGCAGAAGCAGGCAGTGGGCGAGCGCTCTCCGGCCCGGGAAGCACAAGGAACGTCTTTCCTTTCTGAGCCCCATCTTGCACAACCGAGTGGGTTCGTTATCCCTCCAAACCCACGCGTTACGGAGGGGCGGAAGAGGCGTCGGAGCCAGATCCGCGGCAGAAAACGCATCTCCAGCGCCAAGGGGCACGAGGCCGCGCTCTGCTCTGCCCCTGCTTTCCCTGCCCAGGCAAGCGCTTCTGCAAATCCTTTCCAAAGCGATTCACAAGGCAGGCAGGAGCTGATCTACTTTGTGGGGAGGGAGGGACGTGGGAGGGGAGGGGGCCGCACAGCTTTGCAGCAGAGCGCTGATGAATGGAGCCTTTGTGCTCGCTGCTGCAGCGCCGTTACCACGTCAACCTTCAGCGGAGGCAGAAAACGGGCCAGCTCCGCTCCCCCCATCCGCCCGACCCCGGCTCCCTTCGTGCGCTGCCTTTTGTCTGGGCCACCAGCAAGGACTCGACACGCAGCTCCGCAAATAGCTCCAGATCTGGGTCATCTCATACGGCCAAAGCGCCGTTCCCCGGGTGCGGACACAGCCCCACGCGCGCCAGGGGTGGCCGTGTTTGTACCAGGGTGCCTGGGAGCGGGGCAGGGCACGCAGGGGCGAGCGTATCACCCCTTCAGCGGGTTCCTGGGAGCAGCAAGCAGCCAGACAACACTTCACATGCCCAACTATTTTCGGTCCCCAGAGAGGGTAAAAATCTCCTCTCCCCCCCCGTCCTGCACACAGAGATGCGAAAGCCCTAAGCAAGATCTCTGCCAGGTACGGAGGAGCTTCCCCAGCCCACACTGGGGCAACTTCAGGGGGAAAGAGAGTGATTTTCAGGTAGCCTTTAACCCCCACCTGCAAAACTCGAGTCCCTTTAGGGCAGCCTTTGATACGGAGCCGCTTTCAGAAGCGGCCAGCAGGACTGCAGCCGCTGGGAGCGCAGAGCAGGTCCTCAGCACGCAGCCTGCGCTACGCAGGGGGTGTCGGAGCCTGCTGGTGAGCTCTGCTGGGGACGGGATGCGGCCGCAGCGCTCGCGCATCAGCGAAGAACCGGCTTTACCTTCAGGTCCGTGTTGAGAATCCAGATGAACGTGCAGACCCTGGGGTTGCTGGGACATTTCAGTACAATGAATCCTCCAGGCCCGTTCTCACCCCTGCGGGGAACCAAGAGCACAGAGTCAGAGCCGGGGCCGGCTGAAAAGCCGTTCTCTAACGCTCCGGGGTGCACCGCACCGATCCTGCGCTAGCTCCTGCGGCAGCAGCCACCCCCTCCGCCTGGCAGCGAGGACTAGAGCCCAGCGGGGGTGAGAGCAGATGCGCAGAGTGCCCGGGAAGGTATCTGCTTTGGCCGCAGGCACACGAGCAAGCACGGCAAGGCAGGTTTCCCACAGGTGCCTTGGCAGCGGCGGTGCCAGGGCTGCCGCAGGGCTGTGGGCTGAGAAGCAGGCTCTGCCTCCGGACCGTGCCAGCCCAGCCGACACCAGCTCTTCACCGCGGGGAGGTTTCCAAGGCGCAACCCTGTGGAAATGGGTGCAAACAAGAGGTCTCAGGAAAGCCGAGAAGCCAGGGAAACCCTGCGCAGTCAGGACAGGCTCGGCGCGGGGAGCCTTGTCACTACAGCCCCCAGATCCTTCCTCGCACCATCTGATCCATCTCAGAGACAAGAGCTGTGCTCGCACACACAGCCCAAACACAGATTTCCCTTCCCTGTTCAGGAACACACTATTTTTGCTGCATACATTTGTAAAAAGATTTTTCTAGGCCCTGAAGTCCCCAGCTCTTAAATAGACTGAGGCAGCTATAATGGCTCCGAGTTAAAATGTCAATTACTTTAACCAGATTATTAGGAAAAACAAAGTCAGTGCGCGAAGTGGCACAGCTGGGCCCCAGGCACCGGAGCAGACAGTTAACAAGGAGTCCTTGTTTGATGAGACTAGCCCCGCCGAGATCCATCACCAGCCGGGCGAAGCTGTCCCTTCGGAAGGGGAGAGGCCAAAGACCTGCCGACACTTTATGAGCCAGTCCGTTCTGACGCAGCTTGTTTCACCCACAGGACCATCTCCCAATGTCCGTAGCCTTTAAAGTCGGTAAGTGACTGGCTTAGGAGAAGCAAAAGGCATCCGAGAGGCACAAAGCGAGCCACAGTCAGCTGTTTACTGCCCCTCAGAAATGGCAGCTGGCCCTGTTTGGGAATTAACAGCTACATAAACAGGATGCGGACCGGGTTGGGGTTTGTGCCGTTACCGGTCGGCACCTCCACTCCCCTGAGCAGAGAGCTGGGAAACGCCCGAGCAACACCAAACAGCACAGAGAGTTTCTTTAACAAAGGAAGAAGAACAAGGGAAGCAAGGTTTAGTTCCACAAATAGATTAGCTTCCTGCAAACGCTGCCAGAAAGACAGCAGGGTTTTCATTTAAGTGGCTCTTTGCCCTAAGCTTAAGCAAAGTGCGTGTGTCAGATACCAGCTAAAAAAATAGAACCTGCCTCTTACCTGACATACTTGGAGAGCGGAGGCTTCAGGCTGTGCGTGGTCGACATCCCTGAGGAAATGTACCTGTCTCTTCTTCTCTCGATCCGGCGCACGTTCACGAAATCCCTAAGCAAAGAAAGGGCCCCGACTGCTTTAAAAACGTGCACGGGACTTCGAAGGGGCAGATCCCGCTCTCCGGACTGCTGGGAAAGGCTGTGGCAGAGGTATGTCAACATACGGACAAAGCACAGCGCAGCACTGTTATCAGGGAGACCGACTGACTGACGGAGGCAGATTTTGAGCTCCGAGACTCCTGCCAGAAACGTCTGGAGGAGAATTCAGGGGCTCCTTGCCTTTGGGAGCGTTACCCGCACAGCCAGCCAGCCCTGCCTCGTTGACACTGGGAGCTCCCAGCCAGCGAGGAGCGGCAGAGCTGGGGCAGAGCGCTCTCACTACAGTCGGATGCCTCTCTCCGTATTTTAGGAGGGTGTTTAGGGGCTCAGTACAAAACAGACAGTGGAATAAACTGACCTTGGGGAAATGACACCGCCTGCGGCCCCAGCTGCCACGTCGTATGAGACGATGGTGTTGTGTAAAAAATTTCACCACCGCGTAGCGATGTGGGGGGGGGGGGGGAGAACACCAAAACAAAACAAAAGAAGAGAGATTTCCTCAGACTGTGCCTGCAGGTCTGCACAAGCCAACAGTTGGGCGAGACGGACCCTCCCCTAAAACAGCAGCAGGATTCAAAGCAACTGGAGTGTCTTTAGCAGCTGATCTGAGGCTGAGGGGGATGAACTCTCTGGCAGTGCGCGCACGGGTTTGTCTCCTGCCCTGGGACTGGTCCCTCTGCCTTTCTGGGGCGGCACAGGCGTTGCCTCCGGATCCCCGCCACACCAACGGTGCAAAACGCCCAAACCCTACCAAGCAAAAGCAGGCTTGGCTCAGCCGCTGGCCCATCTCCCTGCCCACCTCATGGGCTTTTGGATAGGCACACGCATGCAGCTGGCTACCGCAGAGCATTCGGATCGTACGGATGAGCGGCAGAGATTTCACGCCTCAGTGACTCGGATCCAGCTAAGCTCCAGCAGGGCCTGGGCACCGCCGACAGCCGGTGTTGGACTGGGAAGCTCCAACTCTCCGCTCCAAGGAGCTCCTGTGATTAAGCCATCTTTGTCCGGCACGCTCACCTGGCAAGCTGCCACTGTTCTGTTCCACAGGATCATCTTCTCAGGCTGGAGAATAACCTCCTGGTAAACTGTTTCAGCAGAGCACTGCAGGAAAGCCTGAGGACAGAGCCAGAGCAGTTAGCCAGTCCCCCGCTCCGCTTTGCTAAGATTATTTTTAAGGAACGCAGGGCAGATCGCAAAGAACAACTGGGATAATACAGGAGGGCAGCGGCGAGGCTGGCCTGGCTCAAGCGCACGCAACGCCAAGGTTGTCACCCCTCCGCCACAGTGCTCCCGTTCCCAGGGGCCCGGAGGGCACACGTGGAGTCAGGGAGGACAGACCAGACCTCAGGTTTCAGCAGTCGCGGAACTGCTGCCTGCCGAGGTCCGTGCTGGTGTAAGAGAGGGCAAGCGTCTGTCAGTCCGTAACACAGCGAGACGGACGGACCTTGGGGCTGACTTAGGCTGGCTCCTCTCCCACCCTCACCCCGCTTTATCAGCGGCTCTGCTGCGTGTGCAATTGCTTCGGGAAGTTGCTGAAAAGCTATTCTGAGCTCCAGCACAGACGACATTAATTTCTCCACGTCCCCGTGGGACAGGGGATCTTTGGAGGCAAATGGTTAATGCAGTAAAGTGGGACCATCCAGCTTTTTCTCGCGAATACAGAGCTGCTCCATTGGCAGCTCCTGCCAGCGAGGCAACATATGCACTGGAACAAAGAAAAGCCACCGCAGCACCAATGCTTCATTAAAGCGTGGTTTACAGCCAAGCCACTCCAGCGAGAGGGCACAGAGCAAGGCACTTCCGAGCAGCTCTTCTCAATGCCAGGCAGCAGCAGACGCACGCTCAGCCCTGGTCTTGCTGGCAATTAGTTGCAATTAGCCTCCTTGGTCAGATTAGTCCTAGATGCTGGGGTTGGAAGCAAGTCTTGCAGTCACCTGCTCCCGCTTCTACCAGCGGAGACTGGGGCCCAGCATATTTGCTGGGGAGTTTGTCTGCCAGCCAAGGGGCTTTCCTGGAGAGATTCCCTAGAGCGTGCAGTGCAGTTCACCTGTCTCAAGCAGAGAGTGCGCTTTGCAGCCTGACCTGTCCTGCCAGGGCCAGGAGAGAGCGTGAAAGCTGAGCCGTGGCTCTGAGCAGAGCAGTCGCTCTTCGCTCGTACCTCACAGACTAAGGAAGTGATCCAGGAAGGTTCTTACCTTTAAAATAAAGGTCTTGCCATGGAAAGGTATTTCAAAAGTGTAAACAACGTCACCAAAGTCCTGTGCAAGAAATAAGAAAGTTACATTTATGTTAGCAAAATAAATTGCTTCTATCTGGGGTAAATTCTGCTAGTCTGCAAACGCTGCGGCTGCAGGAGCCGTCCCGCCTCGCGTGTCGTTCTGAAGGACCCTCTCCAGCCCTCAGCTGTCCCCTGTCCCCCCACACCAGGCAGCGACCCCAGCACGGGAACTGCACCGAGCACATTTCAGATGCACGTGCACAAATTTCCATAAACAAAACAATATCCAGAGCGGCAGCAGTGATGAGACAGAAAAAGAATCCGCCCTATGCCAGCCTGCAAACTCCACGTCAAGGTCAAATTCTCTTTGTAGCAAGCTACCAACACCAGGGTAAGAGAAAGGGGTTAGTTTGCCAACACTGCTGTTGTTACCTACATCTGAGAAGAGACTCCCTGGAGGGGTTAGGGATGGACAGATGATAACCTTTCATCATTAGCCCTGTGTTAAACTCTGATTAGTCTATTTAAATCCATCCCCCTTTGGATAAAGAAAACAATCTGCCCAGCTAGTTTGGCATCAGACAATGGATCACTTGACAGGGGAATTTTAAACACCAGATGAGACTGCAGTTTGCAGGACTCTCACCCCAATCATGTTGCGAGCCCACAAGCAGAAAGCAAGGTTGGTTTTAGGGGGCAGAGACGCTGCCCCTTTCTCTCCACCCTTTGCAGAGAGAAAGGAGCTCTAGGTACCCCAGAAAACTCTACTGTAGTTCAGGGAACGAACCGGCACGGTGAGGAAAGAGGCAGGGCAGGGCCCGCTTTGCTTCGTGCGCCTCCGTGCTGCCCGAAGCAAGAGGCACGACTTGCAGACCCCTTTGGCAAAGCCACAGTGGAAAGATGTAAGGCAGAGACACATCCCCGACTTACACTCCAGCACCCGCAAGGTCCCTGTCCTGGGGAAGGGGGGGACACAAACAGCTTTGGGGGTGGGAGGAGCAGTCTGTGCCCCACGCTCTCCTGCTCCCACGTGGGCCAAAGCTGGCCAGAAGGGCCAGACCCTAGCTTGGCTTGGTCTCCCCAGGATGCTCAAAGGCACCTTGCTGTGGAGCAAGGGCAGAAGCTGCAGCAACGGGACCCTCCAGCACCGCCGCAGGGCCGGCATGCCTCCACTCCTCCCCACGCCGGCAGCCACCGCTCCGCATCCCAACGCCTACCAAAGGTGAGCTGTCCGCCCCTGCCTGCCTGCCATCTAGAGGGAGGAGTGATGGGCTCTCTCCTGTCAAACAGGAAGGCAATTAAACGTCTAATTAAATAAGAGGGGATTTTACATTTAACTGAACTGGAATAGATTCCTAATTCAATCAGGTAATTGTAACGCTTGTTAATTTTCCATGTCGCGAGGAGGTTTCAAAAGCCTCATTTGTCCTCCCGTTTTTGCTAAGCCATCCGTGCTTTCTGCCGGCAGCGCTGCCCGGCAGGTGGGGCGGGGGGACACTTGCATTGTTTTTCTCGAACTTCCAGTTCTCCTCCTGGGCGAGGATTTGGTCCACAACCTCCATTGCTTCTTTGCCTTGTCGGACGTATTCTTTCTCCTAGGAGAGAAGGGAGCATTTCATTAGCCGGGTTTGCAGAAAGCCTGAAGCGGGCGTGCAAGGCTTGCCACCCCCCTCCCGGGGCTGGCAGAGGGAAGGGGGATATCTCCCATCACCACACCACAGAAATCTCTTAATTTGGGTCACAGAGGCCTCATTTTGGAGCTCAAAGTCACGCTCCCCGCCCTGGCTTGTATCCACGCACCAGCTGCGTCTACCAGTGAGCCTCCCACCTTAACGTAAGGGTTTCCAGCAGGCAAAGGGCTACGAGATGCACAGAGCTTCCTCCTGTGGAGGTGCCATAACTGGGGCTGAGCGGCAGCAGAACCACTTGGAAAAAAATACAAAGCAGCCTGTGCCCAGCCAGGCTTCGGGGAGGCGAAGGACCGCCCCGCGAGGCACAGTTCAGTGGGGACAGCTGAGGCGATGCCCTTCTCGGCATGTGACCGCCTAACCAGGGACCGAAGAGGGGAGAGGGGGACAGACAGGAGGCAGAGCCAGACTCACGTCCCTGCGGGATGCTGCAGGGAAGAGCGCGCGGCCCCGGGGAAGGGGGTTAACGTCGGGTGTTACCCAGAGGACCCCCTCCTGCGGCAGGCACGACGGCACCGGGCCCCGGGCACCAGGGGA
>NW_008824213.1:8637-9601 GCF_000699105.1 Pygoscelis adeliae
ACGATCCCACCGGTCCCGGGGCACACGGGGAACAGCCTGGTGCAGAGGGGCAGGCAGAGCTCCTCAGCCAAATGTCACTCAGAACAGAAGGCTGCGAAATGAGGGACAGCAGCCTCTGGTGCTCTGCAGATACAGCACCCTGATGGGGCCGCAGGATTGTCAGAGACTCCCACCGCCCTGGATCAGCCTGAAGCCGACGGGCAGGGATAGCCGGCCTCAGGCCACTCTGCCTCTGTTTACCTGAGCTGTCAACGCATTCCTCCCTGCGCCTTCCTCGTCCGACTCGTTGTCCGACCCTAGGGGGGAAGTACACAATTAACACACAGTTGATGAAGACCCCACTTGTACGATCTCCCTTGGACGGACAGCATCCGATCCCTGCGCCCTATCCGACGGGAAGGGCTGTCAGTGGGGACGACCCCGACACAGCCCAGGCCCTGCCTCCTCAAACGCCTCCGCTCCGCAGCCGGCTGGCAGGCGCTGCTCTGCTCTCCGGAAGGCTGAGCACGAACTGGGTGTCAGCTACACTGAGACAACTGCTCCGGCTGACGTCTCCTCGCTCCCAAGCAGGGGAGGTCTCCGGAGCCGGCACGAGGCGGTGTCACAGGGCAGCGGCATGCTGCCAGCTCTTATCCTCAACTGCTTGTGGCAACTCGCCCCCGTGCCCTCATCCCGAGGGTAGGATTTTTCAAGTACTTTAGCCACAGCTAAAAGCATTTAATCCCAAGACCACAAAAGGCTCCAGTTTCTCACAGAGCTGAAGCCAGGCGCGTGGGGCTGAGCCCGACTCTGCTCCGCAGATGGCACAGAGACAGCATGGCCGTGCCTCCCCTGTCCAGGCACAGGCGCAGTGCGCGGAACGGGGAGGCCGTTTTGCAGTGTCACTTCTTGGAAGCCCTGCCACCCGCCACTGCCAAGGGCCGGGATAATGAGACAGAGCTCGGGGGGGAGGCAATTATGGAGG
>NW_008824213.1:9733-17138 GCF_000699105.1 Pygoscelis adeliae
GTAGAGCAGGGGGCGGCGAGAGGCTACAGCCTGGGCTGCCAGGTCCCCTGCGAACCAAAGCACGAGGTTTTACACACGCGGCGTCCGACACTTCAACGGCAGAGGGGTCCGGGGGCCCCCACCACATCCACCCCTACTCAACCACCCTCCCAGCCACTTTCTTCCAGACACAGCTGGTCTTTTCGCACTGACACCAGCCAGCCCACAAGCTTTTCAGCTCCTATTGCCTCATCTTTTGTTTGAGACATTTTATCTGCATGGAGATCAATGGGCTCTTTTGCCTGTCAAATCCAAAGGCGATTAAGCATCTAATTAAATAAGAGCTTCCCCTGGAAGCAATTTGGAACCTGAGCCTAATCCAATAGAGGCATTAAACACTTGATCATTTTTCATCTTAAAGCCTCCTTGCAAGACCCAAACATCCTCTGGTGTTTTCCAGTCAGTCACTGCATTTCTGATCGGGCCCCGCTTGACAAACGCTCCCTCGTTTACGTGCCGTTTCCCAGCCCTCTCTCATCAATTAAGCCTGGGAGAGCGACGAACTCCTTTTGCTGCTTTAGGAACGGGCAGCCGTGCCAGTCCAGGCTGAGCACCCACTCCCTAGAAGGGCCCCTGGAAGTTACAGGTGCCCGGCACCGCAGGGTAATTTGTAAAGCATTAGGTCAGACTCGATCTCCGTTTAGTCTGACCTCAGCAACCAGAGGCTGTAAAATTTCACACACCATAACTCACGCCGCGCCCCTGCAACCTGTCTGTAACTGAAGCAATCCTCTCTGAAAGGTCTCCAGCCCAGATCCAAAGACAGATATCCAGAGACGGAGAGTCCAACAGTCCGCCTGGCATTTGTCCCACTGTTTCAAAACATTTTCTCCGACGCGGAGGTGAGCTCTGTTTCCAACGCGTCTGGCTTCAGGATCCAGACATTGGGGAATTTGGCACGTTTTTCTCCACTCAATTAAAAGATGCTTTTTATAATCTGGTATTTTCTTCCCCTGAAGGGACTTATATACCATAACAGAATTGAGTCAGGCACTTACCGTCACAGCCAGCCTGGAGATCACTTCTCCATAAATGTCATATCTGTCAAGGTGCTGCCAAAGCAGCAGAAACCCCAGGCCTGGTAGTCTCATCTGCCAACTCCTACCAGAGAGGAGCAAAATACTTACATCGTTCCTCTTCTGCTTCCTGAGTTAGGACTTTAAAATCCAGGAACCAAGTCTCTAGCCAAGCAATGACAAACGAGACGATAGGAAGCAAATAGCCGAAAGCCCCTTTGGTCAGAAGCTGAGTGGAAAAAAGCAGAAACCACAGGGAGTTCACACAAACGGGAAAACTGCAGCAGCAGGTAATCACAAAGCAATCCCCTGTGAGCCCAAAGAAACCAACCTCGGAGAGGATGACCTTCACAATCAGGAAGGCACTGGATACCAACGTAGTGACCTGAAAAATAAATTTACATATCTCAGATCCCTGCAAACTCCAGGCGGAGAGAGAAAACTAAAGACAGGAAAGCAAAAATTGCCTTCTTACCGCTATGACCCACCAGTGGCGCAGCTTTACGATTGCATAGGCCAGCAGCAACACAAAAAACCGAAAGAAAGCCAAGACCTGTAGAAACAAAAAGCCATCAACACCAGTCGCTGCCCTTGTCCCTCTGCCAGGTGCTGGGAGGACACAGACACCGGCCAGCTCCCGAGGACCTCGCCACCTTCGACAGATGGGGGTCAAGGCTGCAACAGGATGGGCTGCGACCTGCCCAGTTTCACTGAGCCAGGCGAGGGGCGAGGCCGCGGGGAGACCCCAGCCACCCGGCGCGCAGACCCTCCCTGCCCAGCCTTCGGCCACGGCACCCCTAGCTCCAAAGCTGTTTCCTCACCTGCAGCAGTCTGGGATACTCACAAATATATCAAAGAAAGAGGTCTTAAAATTGTACTTGATGATTTCATTCTCCAAGTTCTTCTGAATGCCATCCTTGGTCTGGAGGGGAGACAGGAAACCAGAAAGCTATTGAGTGCACTGATAAGAAACTAATGGGAGAAAGAACCCGGCCAAGCGGTGACCGGAGGTTACCGCCAGGTCAGGTTATGCATCAGGCATACAAATGCCTGCCGCACGCACGACGCGGGCTCATCTGCCAACGCAGGACCACGGGAGGATACAACAGCTCATTTCACCCTCGGTTTCACGCCGAGGAGCGCAAGTCGGGTAGCCAGAGCTGGAAGCAGCACACGGGTACGTTAAACGCTTCTACGCGGGGGCTTTCTAACACCGAAAAGCCGCTCCTTTGGCTCAGCACGTCCAGCACCACCGGATCACAACTCTCACAGCCTAAAGCCCTTGGTCAGACAACACCTCCCACTCACGCCCACTGCTTCCACGCGTGGCTTCAGGTGACAGACTTCAGCTGTACGGGAGGAGACGTGGAAAAAATGAAAAATCACAGGAAACCGCTTCTCTAGCGCCTTCAGTAACGCGCTGAACAAAGCATCTCCCACAGCTGGGCAATCAAAACATCTCCCCGGCGAGGGCTCTCAGGGGTCACTCAGCAACCTGGTGGAATTTAAGCTGTGATCGTCCTCGTTATGCAAAGCACCGAGGGGTCCCCTCTCCTTTCTTCCAGGCCAGCTGGCTTCCCACGGCTCACAGCAGCGCTGAGCTGCCCTCCAGGAAATCTGACGGAGGAAGTCGACCGGCAGGTTCAAATGTACTGGCAAAGGGGAAGAGGGAGGAGAGGAGGACGAGGGACACGCACGGACACAGGCAGACTGCAAGGAAATCTGAAAGAGGCAAAACCACGTTCTGGGATGTTGTACGGGAGCGTGGAAAAAGCTCACAGAAGAGCTCCCTTGCCTCACCCTGAGACAATCTGGAGCCTGACAGCCCTGGTACTTTTGACACCATAAATCCTGTTCTCGGGAGCCTGGAATCGCTGTTTATGAGGAAGTGGATGGCTCAGGTAACTGGAACAAATGCTTCACCTTTAGGCTATTGGTTTGAACGCAGCCCAGCTGGCCTGGAAGCTGGTGTAGGCTGACAGCTGTTTGATGATCTGTGAGAAACAAGTTGGTGGATCTCAGGCCAGTTCTTGGCAGCCTGGTGTCCTGGCACCCTCTTGTCAGACAGTCCAAGGACAGAAGAGGCAGCCATCGGGAAGCGGTCCCTCTAGGTCAGGGCTGGTGCTTAATATTCAGGGAGAGGGGGGCAAAGCCGTTCTGCACTATTGCTTTATCTGATCTGCGGCTACAGGACTGACGCCAGCCAGCTTTGCTGAGCTGCCGCTGAAAGCCTCTTCCCCACACCGTGACTCCGCTATGAGATGCTGCAGGAGGAACGAGACACAGGGAAGGCTTTGGATTATGATATCTGGGAGGTGTTTTCAGTTTAAGTACGGGCCACTGCAACGAACAAGGAAGAAGAACCGTCTGAGGCATCTCTCCGTCTCCGAGAGCAGCAAGCTCGCAGGATTACAGTTTGCAGGCAACAGACATTTAACGAGGGCCAATTTGCTCAGCTTATCTTTCAGCGAAGGAAACCGTTTGATAAAAAAAGCATTAGTCATAATAGAAAATCGTTGCTCTTCATAACTAGGCAAATAAGCTGTCCTAATAGCTTTAAATATGTAGCATCTCGGCTCAGGGCCCAAATATCAGCAGTTAGTCACTCATTAATGGCTACCTGCAAGACCTACGCTCAGAATCACCCTGGTGACCGCGCTGGCAGATTATCTCCCCGGGGCTGGATATTTTGATTTGCGGACAGCACCTCTCCAGAGAGTCCAGAGAACAGGGACAAGAGCAGGAGGCCGGGGTCCAAGCCAGGCGTGCAGGGCACCATCGGCATCGCTGGAATGCTGGCCGAGAGATGCTTTTTCCTAGTCGGGGCGGGGGGACAGGGGTCTCTTCAGGCTCTTGACACCGCGTGGGCAGGGCGAGGGAGCTGCTGGCCGAGACAATCTGTTAAGTGCAGACACCGCAGGAGATAAACAGGGCAGAGATAAGAGCCGCTAAGTGAGCGCAGGATCCAGTGCTGATAAACAAAGGCCAGACAACCGGCAGGGCTGCACGCAGAAGCGCTGGGGTCTATCTATTCATCTTGCCTCTCTGCTCAGGTTGTTCCATGGGAGGACATGTAGTACCTGAAACCAGCCGGGACCAGTTCAGGAAAAACAAAATAAAATACAGCCCAGGGAGTAACTCCGACCTGACGGGACTGAGGTAAATAAGCTGGATTTCCCTGGTCATTGCAACCAGTTGACACACTGAGCAAACGCAGCAGCCCGCACAGGTGTGACAGCGCTGCGGAGAGGACCGGAACCCTCACAGTCCCCTTCGCCAGTCCCCCGTGCGGTGGAGCGGCACCTCCGGCTTTCAGAAGCTGAGATCAGCAGCGGCACGTTGGGACCAAAGCTCAAAGCCCTTTTTGTCTCTGCCCAACAGCTGGGTGGGCGAGAGGAGGGTCTGCACATCCCACCTCGCTCCTCCGACGCTCTGAGAACAAGACGCTGCAGCAAAGCTGGCAGCTGCTTGGCAAACAGAGCGAGCAGCTTCACTTAAGGCAAGGGGAGCAGGAGAGAAATTTGGCCAACTGCTCAACCTGGCGATTCCACAGGCCCCAGATCTTGTTACACTACAACACAGAGCGCTACATGCGACGGCGTTAACGACCCTGGACAGCCACAACAGAGCCCAGTTGCAGGAAATGAGCTGGACTTTAGTTTACACTAACTGCACGCTGGTTTCTCAGCCAGCGCAAATCAGCAGAGCGCTGGGAAGAACAAACAAAGACTTGGCCCAAGACTTCTGAAACAGAGCAATTAACGCGGAGGGAACCGAATTGAAAAAGCACAACTTCAAAGGGTAAAGACTCCACGGATTTGCTTCCCCCAACTTACATTCAATTCGATTATCCACAACAAAGAGATGAAGAGCAGGTCGAAGGTGACGAAGAGGCAGAAGGTCCTCCTCACGTCCGAGATGGCTTTCCTCTTCTCCGGAGAGAAGTAGCAATACGGGGAGAAGCCCTGGCTCTGGGAGAACGAGGTGCTGATGGACGCTATGGCTGGGAGGCTTCGTTCCAGGTCGTGCTGCAGGTCTGTCGGCTTGCTCATCCTTGGCCCAAGCGACTTGGGTCCTACGTCAATCGGGGCAACATCTGCCAAGTCAGTGCATCACCTGTGGGGAGACACGAAGGGGACCCTCAGGCCTCCGGATACCCCTTCTCCTCTCCCCCTCCGAAGGCAAATATTCCTATTAACAAATCAGATCCTGTCTGTTTCACACAATTCCCGAGGGAATAGGCTAATACTGGCTTTTGGGCTGCCAAAGAGCCTCCCTCTCCGAAGCGAAGACATCCAGGGCTCACCCTCCTGCCCCGTCTCACCCTGGCACCCCATGTCCCCACCAGCACAGGCAGGGACCCTCCTTCCCTCTGGCTCACTGCAGGGAAGGAGGAATTGGCTGCGAAAGGCTCAGAGGGTCCGCGGAGCCACCAGCAAGTGTCACTGGGACCCAGAGGCGGCCACCCAGAACACACTCGCAGCACAGCGAGCCAAGCGGACGGCAAAACCGGGGCACCGGATGGCAACCCCCGCGGAGATGCCGCGGCAGCGGGAAAAGGGGCCTCAGGGTGTTTCCGCAGAGGCCCGTGATCCGAAAGGGAGCAGCCGCCGGGATCCCGAAGCCACCCCGAGCTACAGCAGCCTCCTCTGCAGCCTCCTCTGCAGGGACGGATGCGAAGCTCCCAGGGGCTCGACATTTTGCGCAAGGCAAACCGCAAAGCCTCGGGAGCCGGTCACCCCGTCGGATCCCACCCCGCACGGCCGAGAGAGGAGCCTGCTCGCTTCAGGAGCAGGACACTGGGT
Organism: Pygoscelis adeliae; assembly: GCF_000699105.1. NCBI lineage: Eukaryota > Metazoa > Chordata > Aves > Sphenisciformes > Spheniscidae > Pygoscelis > Pygoscelis adeliae. The sequence goes on from NW_008824213.1 coordinate 15,594, forward strand.
TTCACGCCCGACTCCGGCCAAGCAGAGCAGCAGGAAGGCAGCAGGGGAACGCGCTGCTCTCTGTCCTGGCCACGGCGGCTGGCAGTGCCGGGCACGCAACCCCGGCGCGAGCGAGGTGTTGAGGTCTGAAGGCTGTTTTCACGCAGCCCGTGCCAACCATTGTATTAAAATTTTTCCTCTCCGTCAGCACCGCACAAGGAGGCCACTATGTTAATGGGCCGTGCAACTAAGCACACGCTGGAGACAAACAAGGAAAGAGGATGCCAGAACAGGTCAGGCCAGGGATCTGTCAGTCCCCGGCTCTGCCACCTCCGAGTCACCCACGGCAAAGGCACAGCTACGAACTCCTTCTCTGCAAAATACTCCTGCTCAAGGACATTTTGCCTCCAAAAAACCAGATTCTTTGCTGCCTCAGCCACTGCCCCAGCAGTTCTGCATCCTCCGGGATCCGAGTGAGGTTCGTTTGTCAACAGCAGATCCCACTTGCAAAAACCAGGAGGCTGCAGCCACGCAACGTCCGAGGAAAAAAGCCCCGAGCCTGTGCCCAGACCTGTAGGAAGGGGCAATCCACAGGGCGGGCGAAGCCAGGGGTGCTGCTGAGCCCCACCGGACACTGGAGCAACTCCAAGAGCTGAGCACAGCCTGATTTGGGGCAATTTGGGGTCCCTGCACCAGAGGCTTCTGCGTCCCAGCCCCTGGGGAGCACCGGGGCTGGAAAGGGAACAAAGCTGGACTCCTGTCAAGTCCCCATTAGTCTCTCTCGGAGGCACTTTGGAAGGAGCTGGAAGACTTGTCACTTCGGATCAGCCGCAACGACCACGGCCCTTCGCTGCTCCGAGCGAGGGGCCCATCTCAAACTGAGAAAAGTTAAAGACATCTGTGAGCGCTAAATAATACATCACCTCATGCACGGGCTGCCTCCTCCTCTACGGCAGGGTGTCACTGCCTCCTTCCCTCAAACACCACTTTGCACTTAGGCAGCCCCCTGCAACTTTCACAGCGCTTTAAAATCACCCTGCCCCGCTCCCCCAGCGCCGAGGCAGCGCTGGGGCCGCTCTGCGGTGCCGGGGAGACGGCAGAGCACGGGAGCGCGGCGGCCGGCGCGAGCCCTCGTGCAGCTCAGCCAGCCTAAACTCACCCGTCGTTAAAACCCAGCCTCCCCGGTGAGGTTTAACACTGCGTCGGAAGCATGCCCATCCCAAACCAACCAGCAATAACCAACTTCTGGGGAAGAACCGACGACAAGGGCTTTACCTTCAGAGCACCGTGGGACAGAGCAGGGTTTTGCAGAAATATTTTAAGCCCAGATGAGGCCCCCCGACTGGGACTGCTCCCTCAGGCAGGAGAAAGCTCAGAGCAGAAAGAGCAGGGGCTGGATCCGAGCGTGTTTAAATGTGCCTTTTTCTGGGTGACAGATAAATTATTGAGCGCCCCGGTGTTGTATTATGCATTCAGACATCCTCCGCAGCCCGCGCCGCACTGGCTGCCGAGCCGGGAGCCGCTTTCGGGGGCTCCTGAGCGGCGCCACTCCGGCAGCCGCCACGA
>NW_008824213.1:17378-18282 GCF_000699105.1 Pygoscelis adeliae
GCCAGCCCGCCGCCGAACCCCGGCGGGAAGCAAACGGGGAGGAGCCCCAGCCGGTGAAGTCCTGAGACAACGCCAAGCGCCAATACCCAGCGAGCGCCGCCGCAGAGGGCCACGCGGCAAAACGCCAGCAGCCCAGCTCCAACGGGACGCCGGGCACCAAAACGGACCCAGGACCTGTGCCGAGGCACGTCCCGTCCCTGGGAAAGGCCAGCACAGCCCCTGCCAAGCTCCAGTGTCACCCCCCTCCCCAGTGACACCCCCTTCCACTCTCGGCTTTTAGATTCAAATCACAAGCCTCTCATTAGCACACGTTTGCATGTTAATGACATGTCTTACAGTAAGAAGCCTTTCCATCTTGTGACATTGCTTCTCCTTTCCTCCTGCGCCCCCGACTTCCTATTAATGTGTCTTCTCAGCTCACATGATGACTTCAACAGCTAATTCTCGTGTCACCTCTTCTGAGAGGTGCAGCTTTCGCTGCACCAGGAGACAAAACGCCTGGAGAACGAGAGGGACGGGGCCTTTTAGAGACACCAACCGCGCGTGTTTTACCAGACGCAAACACGTGTCCGAGTTTCCCAGCAGGGAGAAATGCCTTGAAAGCAATAAGGTCAATATTAAAGTAAATCAGGCACTAAACCTCACTCCAAAAAACCCATGAAGTGATCCAACTTCTTCAGCAAACCACTGGACAGGCCCCGCCACGTTCGCGGCCGGGACCCCGTGGGGGCTAAGGCTGTTTGGTTTTCGAGCACCCCCAGATGCTGCCGTGATCCCGCAGCAAGGGCACGGCGCGGAGCTCCGCAGCGAGCTGTCCCCGCACCGATTTGTAGCTTTCCCTAAAGCACCTTCCGGGGCTAATCCGAGCCTGTGTCTACGCTCAGAAAGGTCACCCTGCCAGGCA
>NW_008824214.1:0-289 GCF_000699105.1 Pygoscelis adeliae
GGCCCCGCCCTTTGCCACCAAAACAGAGGCTCTGAATGGGCGATCGCAACGGTCTCCGCCCCTAAATCTGTATCGAGGCCTTTGACTGGTTAGTTTTTCCACATGCCGCCCCCTTCTCCTGGCCAATAAGAACGTGGTTACAATTCCCCGCCTCCATCCCTGCTGCTTTGCATTTAGATTCGTTCTTTCCTCTGTCATTATAATCAGTCCCGCAGTACGACTGGACAGCGATCCTCCGAGCCCCGCCCCCTCGCCGTGTCGCTCACTTGTGATTGGGGTGCGCAAGGAG
>NW_008824214.1:1116-2088 GCF_000699105.1 Pygoscelis adeliae
AGCCTGTGCCCCCAGGGCCCGGGGCTCTTCTTTGCCCCTTCTCTTTCCCCCACCCCCGGCTCTGGAGCCCAGGCGCCCCACGACCCGTCCCAGCGCTGTCGGGTCTGGGATCTTCTTGGGGTGTTCCCCTGTCAGCTCCCCCTTTTCCTTCCAGCCTTGTGTCTGGGATTCTCCTGTCCCAGCCCTCCTTCCCCGTCAATTCGCCCTCGTCTGGGATTCCTGTTGTAACCCGTTTTCCTCGGTCCGTGCAACCCTTCCCCCTTCTGTCTTCCCCAGCGTGAGCTTTAAGGTGTGGACCTCTCCGAGACCCTCTTCCTTCCCCGGGATTCGCATGGCAGCCTTGCCGGGGTGGGGGCCCTGCTTCCCTTTGCTTCCCACCGCCGAGCTAGCGCCCTTTTCCCTGCAGGTCTGTGGATTAGAGGGAAGAGGAGGGTCGGGAGCCTCTCCCGTGGCTGTGTGCCGACGTTCCCTATCCCAGCGGCGTTCAGCCGGTGGTTTGCCCGTGTGACGGGCTAGAAGGGTGACCGAGGAGGCATCCTCGACTGTTGTCGTTAGGTTAAACGTCGGTAATAATAAGCGTTTTGTGCCGTTTGTGGAGACTTTCCCCGGTGTCTGCTGCTGTCTCAACCCTCGTGCTTGGGATCTCCCAGCCCTGCAGAGCGAAGCTCGTATGATTTGGGCGACGTTAAAGGTGAGCGTGGGGAGGAAGGGAGGATCCCTGCTCCGGCCCGATCTGTCTGGGGCTGCTCGTGCCAATAACGAGAAAGTGAGTAAAGTAAAATGCCTGAGCCTGTGGTTTCTCTGGGTCTGCCTCTTCCCTAAGGAGTCTCGTGGTTTCAGAGGTCAAGCTTGAGAAACATTCACGGGTCTCCTTTTCTTAGAAAGCTCTGTGGCCCCTTAAATGCAAACTTCTGGGTTTTTTCGGGATCAACCATTTCCCGAAACCTAATTTGATGTGGTTTTTTTGCTTTT
>NW_008824214.1:2114-2460 GCF_000699105.1 Pygoscelis adeliae
TAGGGGTAGGCAAGCGTATAGGTGACGACGCAGGCAGGCGTAGGAACTTGAGCTGGGCAGACAGTTCCCTAGCTTGTTGGTTTAAAGCTGAGGAGGTTTCCTACTTGTGCTGTACCTGTAACAGGTAAACGCGTGATAAAGTTAGAGAAAGTGGAGGCTGTTTGGGGGTTTTTTAATGTTTTTTAGATGCTTTTTATCTTTTTAAGAAGGAGGATTCTTCTCGTGCCGTAGCGATTTCAGTCCTCTGTACGTAATTCCTTTACTTCAACCCGATGTCGGGACAAAAAAAAAAAAAGCAGCTCCTTTCTTTGGAGGAAGGCAGCAGCGAAGAGGGCTCCCCTGGGGG
>NW_008824214.1:2889-6788 GCF_000699105.1 Pygoscelis adeliae
ACGCTTGCAAATGGTGAGGCCTTGGCAGTCAGCGCCACCGGCGTGCGGGGGGACCGCTGCTCGTCTGGCTCCGGAGGAGCTCAGCGCCATGTGGAATCACTTACCCTTCTGTATTTAATATGCAAGTCAGATGTGCTATCGTATACACAACGCCGGGATACGGGGTTGCGCTCCAAAGCAATAAACAGATACGACTGGTGGTCAGAGCAGGCTCTGCTTTGTGTCTCCCAGCTTCTCTTCGTCTTTTCGCGGAGCGGCAAATCCCAAGGGGTAAGCCTCTGGCAGGAGCCGCCCCGGGTGGGTTAAGCCGTGCTCTGTAAATCTGCGGGTCTCCCCCACGCAGACGGGCGACAAAGGTTTTCTGGAAGATCAGCGTTTCCAGTTCCTGCCCTCAGGAACGCAAGCAAACAGATAAAAAAGGTACCGGCTGATGCCGATAGTCAGAGTTCTGGAGTTTTGAGCTGGTAGAGAGACTTGTTCTGCTTGCAGGCACTTAAAATAGCTTTCTTTACATGTTGGGTTTCCCGCTAAACGCGACCTCACGTGTGGTGCAAAGAGTACGTCGCTTCTTCAGCGTCTTTACCTGCGTTCAAACCATCCAGTCGTTCTTCTCTCTGCCCTCTCCCCGGCCCGAGCGCTGCGCTGCGTTTCGTGCTCCGCCCGGGATTAAAATCCTTCAGGGTGCAGGAGGTGTCCCTGCCTTCTCGAGGACCGTCCTCTCACAAGCGTGAGACATCACGGGATTTAGGATGCTTTCTGAAAAGCAAACTTCGCTCCTCCCGCCTCCTTCCCCCTCGTCGCTATTTCGTGATTTAATGGGAGGAGGGGGGTGAACGAGCAGGCTGAAAGTCATCGATCCGGAGCAAATTCAGACTAAGATTTCACTTTGGATTCAGCGCGCTGCGGTGCCCAGCCGGTGTTCGTCTGCTGAATACGACGTTGTGCGGCGTTGTGGCTGGAGCCGCGCTGGGAAGGAGAGGGTCGATGGGCAGATCTCTGTTCGTAGCGACGCGGTTTGCTCTCCAGCCCTAGAAAAGCATATTGTTCTGAAGCATTTGTAGAGTTTCAATGAGGTGTTTTACTCCCTCGTCTCCGAAAACCGTCCTGCCTGCGGCAGCTGGGAGCATTGAATCTCATCTGTGAGGAAAACCTCTTTTGGATGCTTCTCAGCTGTCTGACCTATTGCTCCAGTCGCTAACGAAGCACCCAGCCGGTGTCCGGCCTAGAGGAACCCTTGTCTTGGGCTGAAAACGCAATTCCGTGCCCGTGCACGTGTTGCGCGGCGTCTCCTCGTTGACCTGCTCTTGACGCCAGCTTCTCAGACTTCACTAAATTCAACCAAACTAGAATTTCTCTGAGTTTTCAGAGTCATTCCGTGTGTCGTGGGAATTTGCGTTGCCTGACGTAGCTCGGCTTTCTCTGCAGTTTCTTGTGTGGTCGCTGCTGCGAAGTCGTGCGTGTCCCTGAAGCCGTTATTGAATCGGGCATTGTCTCCCCAAATCCGTTGGGGATTATGCGCATGACTTACCCTGTCCCGGGGAAGGGAATCTGCCCGGATGGATGGGAATTCTGTCTGGGTATTGGTGCCCTGGAGAACTGGCAGGGAACCGCGTATTGTTTGTACGGCTTTTTGTTAGTCTTCAGTGGAAAATTGCCCCCGTCTCGCATGTTTCACCAAAAAAAAAAAAAAACCCAACCCCAAATTAAACTTGAAAACAATCCAAAGCGACTGCTTTATGAACAAATGCCCTGCAAAGCCTGTGGTTGAAAGAGGAGGGAAATGCTTAGTGAGGAACTACTGTGCTAGTGACTCCTCGCCCGGCTTCGTCTTACAGAAAGCAATAAAACAAAGTAAAAGGCTCAAGCTCGCTCTCTTCCTGAAAGCCGCCTGGCTGCGGACCTGAAACGTTACAGCACCGTGTGGGCAACCGAAAAGCTAAGCCGGGGGTGGCTCGTGATGGACTCGGCATCTCGCCCTCGCGCGCGGCCTCAAATCCGCCTCCCTTTTGTGTCTTACCCCGGGAGACTTTGAGAAGAGCAGCCCCGTCTCGCTCGGTGCTCTGCCTCGGTGCTCGCTGCGCTGCGCACAGCTCCTCACGGGCGAGCTTGCGTGGGGGTTTGGGGGCATTCTTCTCCTTTTGCTTAAAAGGAGAACTCCGGGTGGAGTCCTTTTAACAGCTCTTGCGTTAGCGAGGGGCTGCTGTAATCTGTTTTGCAGATCGCCTTGCTTCAAAGCGATCGCTGAGGTTAAGAAGGCTCAGAGAGGGAGCGCTGAGGAGGAGCTGAGGGCAGGCTTTTCCTACAGCTACCTGTCAAACTCTTCAGCACAGGAAGAAGCTTGGAGCAAATTCGATGGGAATCGGAGCGTTAGACACTACGAGGGTCGTTTTTCTTGCCCAAACCTTGACAAGGTAAAGGGTGGGTAAATCAAAGGAAATCCTCGCGGCGCTGGGGGTTCAAAAATGAGGAGAGAGAGCGGACAGGTGCCTCGTTGTCGCAGCACCTCTAGTTCTTGCATGCCTACTGAAATAAGACGAATTTAATCCCATGGATTTGGGCCGCAAGCTGATTGCCGCGAGGGCGGTGTGCATTGGTTGGCTGTGCGCGGTGTGGACTAGCTGCTGGGTCCTTAAAGCTGGGTAAGTGCTCGAACCCCGTCTAGCAAATTTGGTGCTCCGGAAGAGGTGCCTGCTTAAAAACGACTTCTCCTGAAAAGACCGCAATTACCGAAGTCAGCGAGGGCTAACGTCGTAGGCTCTGGTTTCCGAACCGGGATGGAAAAAAGCACTTACTGTAACAAAGCTAACCCTGGTCTCAGCCTGCGGTTCGCCGTCAGGTTACACGTCCCCCCCGTGCCGAACGGCACAATCGAGATTCTCCGAGCAGATGTTTCCATTCTCCTCTGTGCTGTTGTCGCACGCTCTCGATGTGGCAAAGTCAAATACTCCCACCCAAATTACAGGGAGTTCTGCCAGAAGGCCTCAGCTGGGTAGCTTTACGCCTCAGGTCACTTCTCGTGTCTCCGTCGTGTCGTTTTGAGCTGGGTACGCGATGTTCAGCGTAAAGGCAGGTGGTTTCTGCAGGTCTGACAGTGCACGCGCAGGTCAGCTGCTGTGTTTTTATCTTAAATGTAAGAATGTCAATATTGAGGATCCGGTGAGGCAGGTGGGCAAACCCGCTGAGCCTGTTGACAGCCCTCTTACGGAGGAAAAATGCCTCGCTGCCCTGCTGCTTTGCAGCCTTTTTCCAGTCCTCTTCTGAAAGCTTTTCCCCAAGTCTGCTGGAACGAGAAGAGCTTTTCTGTAGGAAGCTTTGGTTTATCACTCGGCGGTTCTCCTTAGGTTCCTCTCGCTGGGAGAGGCGTGTTTGTGTTGACATCCTGCACCTACAGCTTCCCTTGAAGCCGAGGTTTTTTAATAGGAGACATAACTGAGCTCCCTGGGCAGGGCCCTGCTTGCGTAGGTGGGAATACACCGACATTTATGCTGTTCTGTTTCTGGATGCGGCCGCTCCCGGCGGGTGATACCTGAGGAAACCGGCTTCCCAGGCTCTTGTTTTCTGTGTCTGAACTTGATTCTGTTTCTGTCTCCTCAGTGAACGTCGTGGAGGCCCTTCAGGAGTTCTGGCAGATGAAGCAGTCGCGTGGCGCCGATCTGAAAAACGGAGCTCTCGTGGTGTACGAGATGGTCCCTTCCAACAGCCCCCCCTACGTCTGCTACGTCACCTTGCCGGGAGGGAGCTGCTTTGGCAGTTTCCAGGTACGGTCGCTTGGGTGGAGGCTCTCCCTGCGGGGCGGCTCGCTCTCCAGAGGCAGCGCCCTGAGAATCTGTCCCCAGCAGAATTAGTGCTCAAATACCTTCCTGCGGTGGGCACAGCCTTAACGTTTTCCAGCTGATCTG
>NW_008824214.1:6846-12361 GCF_000699105.1 Pygoscelis adeliae
GTGACTGACTTGGACCTCAGCAGGGCTGAGGTAAGATACGTGGTATTGGAGAAAACTGTTAGTTTTGCTGGTTTTGATACTTCGTTCTCCTTCCCGGGATTAAGCAGCGGGAGGTATTTACAGGATGCGGCTCGGACAAGCTGGTAGAGTAATATTTCCTTGCGAGGGCTCTGGGTTTGACCCAGAACCTCTTCTCAATATGCCAAAAAGACCCTAGAAATCAAATCGTAACACCGGATCGATAGTTTCTCCCCTCTTTCTGTTCAAAAGGAAGATGTCCAACCCAAATACCTCACCCGAAAGATTAAGGTCCAAAAATCACAGCGGGTCCTGACTGCGTTTCGGATTCCTTTGCCGTAGTGGCTTTAGGCAGTTACTCTCTAGTCTTGGTTTGAAGATCTTTTCCAAAAGAAACAGTTCTGGCAGCTACACGGTCTACCCATCCTGAAGAGCAGTCCTGGTGCTTAAGAGTGATTTGGTTACGTTTTCGTTTTAAGCTAATTAATTTTGTTGACGATCCGATCGGCGGCGTTTCCTGATGCAGATACTATGTGCTGAGTTCAGCTGCCTGCCTAATTTTTGTGTTTAGCATGGTTGGGATAGCTGTGGTTTAAAACCAGCTCCTAATGATTTCAGGATGTCTGAGAGCACGACTTTCCAAAACTACACAACACTGCCACCTAATTCCCATTTCGTGCGTCGGGGGGAGAAGTTTGGAGCACGGGGCCGAAGGGCATCTCGCTCATCTCGCTGTCTTTCTGTCCTGATGGTGTCTTGTCTCTCCTCAGTTCTGTCCGACCAAGGCTGAAGCCCGAAGGAGCGCGGCGAAGATTGCGCTCATGAACTCGGTCTTTAATGAGCATCCCTCCCGGAGGATCACAGATGAGTTCATTGAGAAGAGTGTTTCGGAGGCCCTGGCATCTTTCAACGTAAGGCTTTTCAGTGCCCAGACGGCTGCAGTTGATGGGGACGGATTGACGGGGGGGAAAAAAACCTCAAATCACGGGAAGAGAAGTTTTCTTTTACATCTGGAACTCTTTATGGCAGGTTTTTTTCAGCGACTTCTGAGTATTAAAACTTCTAACTATAGCCCTAATTCTTGTTCTCCTGCTTCCCCTCCCACACCGTCTCACACTCTTCTCGAGTTTGATTGTGCTGCCCTCAGATCAGGCGGGGCAGGATAATACGACTGAGATGTTGATTCATGCGGCCCTTCTGTGACCGGGTTCTCACATTGGCTAGCTTTCTTTAAACCAAACGTTTTCCAGAAACTGTAGTTTCTAGGGGCGGGAGCTTTGCATTCTTCTTTTACCGCTCTAATTATACCTCATCCTGGAGGGAGTTCTTGCTGTGCAGTCACATGGCAGTACCCAGAGTATTGGAGGAGCTTTGAAATCGCCATAATGGGCTGTAGGGAAAAAAAAAAAGAAATCCCGTTTCAAGTGGCGTTGTCAAAAGCAGAGCGGCCTGCCTTGCTCCGTGCGAGCTGTAGCGAACCGTGCGAGTATTCGAGGCTGAATTAGACGGGTAAGCGCGTCTGCCGGCACAAGGCTGAGGTGCGTGAGGCTGCCCTCCTTAATCTGACCTGGAATTGCTGAAGTGGAGAGGATGTAGCAGAAGTGGCAGGTACCAGGGGAGCCCCGCTTGGTCGGGAACTGCAGCTCTTGTCTGAAATGTCTCTTGCAGGGCAATCGAGAGGAAGCCGATAATCCCAACACCGGGATCGGTGCTTTCCGCTTCATGCTGGAATCCAACAAGGGAAAATCAATGCTGGAGTTCCAGGTACCGTTCATAATTTAATTACACGGTTCAAGGGGTGGTTGGTTCGATCTTTCAGCTACACCCGTAGTGCTTTACATTTGAAATAGAAGTGGGGCTTTCCTTTTAGAACCCAACTCAGGATTTGTGGCGCTTTCAGGTGCTGGTACAGCAGCAGAAGACTTTGAATTGGGTTTCTCTCTGCAAACGCTCTTCGATGTTTGCCTGGCACAGTATTGTGAAGGGGTTCTGCATTCTTCTGATCCAGTCTTTTCAGTGACGTGGCGTTTAGATAGCTGGTGCTGGAGGTCCAGACGATGCCTCCGGGTACCTTAACTCACGGCATTAAGCGAGCCGTTTCGTTTGGGGGTTTTATCCTCTCCCGGTAAAATGGGAGAGATCTCGCTTCTCTTAGGAAAGCTGGTGAAGATCTTTCATCCAAAGACATTTTGATTGTGAAATTAGGAGTCTTGATTACTGTCGTTGCATGCCCTCAAACCACAGCATTATCTGAGCAGTCTTTGTATCCTACTGAAATATGCTCGGTCTGTCTCTCGTTACGACAAAACATCTGCGAAGTGAAAAGTACAAACTGCCGAGGGAAACTGCTATAACACTTATCAGTTCTGGCTAATGGAGCAGAAGGAGTCCGTGCAGAGCAGATGACTGAGAACTGAGATTCTTCTGGGCTTTATTCCAGCCTTTCTGAGGAACCTGCTCCTACGAGCAGAGCAGAGCAGAGCAGAGCAGCCAGGTAAACAAGACTGTTCAGAGCACTCTGCATCCTGCGTGTGGTTTGACCTGCGTGTGGGCGCCTTTGGGCGCCCTCCTCGTTGTCCGTCCCCACGCCTACAGAGACATTATGACGGTGCTTTGAGGTTCGTGAATCCTTTTAGTTTAAACTCGGGCTTCAAAAGTAGCTCGAAACGATTCTTGTGCAGACGAGTTGACTTGTAAGTGCACCAGCTGGAAGTGGATTTTTAGAAGAGGAGAAACCGGGCGGTAACTCTGCTCCAGACAGCGAAGCAGGGTTTGGATGCGTCTCAAAGCAGGCGCCTTAAGTCTGTAGTGTCGCTGTACTTGGGGTTCTTCGCTGTCGGCAAACTTTTCCCGAAGCTGACTTCTTGCCTGGCTCGTTTCCCTTGAATGGAAATACTCAGTGGGCGGAAGACCGAAGTGTTTATATTAATGGGCCTGTTTACACAGGGTGACTCCGTTAGGTATATTCCTCAGGCTGTGTTTGTGTTTGGGAAGCCTAACTAGTCGCTGGGAGTTTATGAAGCGGAATTTGTGTGGCCTTGAGAGAGAAATGTTTGCTTGGAAAACATTGGATTGTCACCTGCCCTGGCTGGTGGTTTAGCTTGGAGGCTGCGAGGTGGCAGAGCCTTGCTTGCAGAATCCCGAAATCCCTGGGGCAGGGGGAAGCACTGGCGTCTTTGTCTCCTCTCTAATCCACTCATCTGGCCGGGGGGGTTTTGTCTAGCGGGGCGAGCCGGGCTTTGCCCTTGCATCCTGGCTCCTAGGACGTTGGTGATGCCTTCCGCCTCCCCCGCTTCGGTGGTTTTCTCGTCTTTTTGATAAATCTTAACTCATTCATGCTGGAAGTCCTTTGTTTGTGGACTCGGGAGTTGCGAACGTACTCTGCGGTCCTTGCAATTGCGAAGGACTGGGCGCGATGTCTCAAGGTCCTTCTCGGCTTCTTGTTCCCATAGCTAGAAACTAGCTCGCCTGCTTGCAACGCTGAATCCTCGTCCCCGCGTTTGCTCGCAGCCTGACTGCCTCTTGCCGTTGCAGGAGCTGATGACCGTCTTCCAGCTGTTGCATTGGAACGGCAGCCTCAAAGCCATGCGAGAGAGGCAGTGCTCACGGCAGGTGAGTCCGGCGTCTCGAGCAGTTGTACTCTAGGCGCGTTGGGGTCGCAACAACCTTCTCCTTAAGCTCCCTTAGCTGGCAGGGGAGGCAGGTGCTACTAAGCGCCGTGTGGCCCGTGTAAGCGACTTGTCTTTCCTAAGCTCCCCCACGTATGTCCGTTACCACCAGGAGGTCCTGGCTCACTACTCCCACCGCGCCCTGGATGATGACATAAGGAACCAGATGGCCATGGACTGGGTGAACAGGGAGCAGAACAGCCCAGGGGCCCTTTCCAGAGAGCTGGCTTCGACGGAGAGAGAGCTGGACGAAGCCCGCCTGGCTGGGAAGGAGCTGCGCTTCCATAAGGAGAAGAAAGACATCCTCATGCTGGCAGCGGGCCAGCTGGGGAGCGTGCACTCCTCCAACTGCTAGTCCCTGGCGTGCAAGCCGTTCCACTCCCCCAGGCCTACTAACACCTCCACGCTGACGGGATCCGTCCCGCGTCACGTAAAGCATGTAATGCCTCTTCCAGAATTGTGGCCCGTTTGCACATTTTAAAGGATTTTTTTTTTTTTTTAAAAAAAACAACAAAAAAAGCGCTCCTGTACAGATTTTTAAACCTTTTAATACTTGCTTCTAGACCTACTCCTCAGCCTCCTATCCGCTAGAGAGTTCCTTCTGTCACCTTTTTTTTTTTTAAAGACGGCGTTAAAAATGCAGCCTTTCAGTATTAACACCGAAGACCTCCGCCGCACGTTGGTACTATATAGTCGGCAGTATTCCACGAAATGTAGCACTTCTGCCAGAAAGCTTCTGTTCTTCGGAGCTGATGCATGTCGTGCAGACCTCCTTTTTTTTTTTTCTTTTTTCCTTCTATAGTAGAGGGGGGCGTCTATCGAAACTCCTTCTTGATAAGCTCAGTAATAAAAAAAAGAACAACAAAACACAACCACCGACGCATTCTCTTTAACCCTAGAATGCAAGCTGCGTGGGGGAATACTCCCAAGCATGTAAAAGGGATTTAAAAACCGGGATTTTGTTTTGGCCAGACTTAAGCCTGGGGATCGGTCTACGGAATTCCAGTTCCAAGCTCAGGCGGGATTCGCAGGTACCCCTGCAGCTGTCGGTGGCTGTGGCTGTTCCTGCTCTGGCCTTCCGCTCGTGGGGTGGGACGTAGTTCATTCTCTAACGAATGCACCTAACGACAAACTGACTGCAAGGCCCTGCGGTGCTTAAGGGATTGGACTTGGCAGTTTAATTAGTCGGCACCGGGCTAATTAATCCTGCTCCCCTCCTTTTCGATCCGCTTTGGGTCCTCACCGCATTTAGCCCAGTCTGGCGGTGCGGGATTCCTGTCCCCAGCACCGGCAGTCGGGGGGGGTGTGAAGCGGCCGGATTATTTTGCTGGCAGTGGAGCGCCGGTGGTTTTTTGGCTTCCCCGGCCAAGCTGGGGAGACGCGGATTTTTTTTTTTTTAAATCTTGCAAGAAAGGAGAGATGGACATGCTGTTCTCTCCGGAGCGGCTTCCAAACCAAATGTCAGACTTGGCCTTTTCAAGGAAGGTTTCAAAAGCCTTGCCAGAGTTTCAGAACTCGCTAGCAGTAAGAGGGGAAGCTGCTCAGCTCCTCTCCCCGAAGAGGCTTGCGAGTACCAGTTAACTAGGACTGTGCTTAAGTCTTCATTCACTAGAACTGTGTTCGGGTCTTTGTTCACTAGAACCGCGTTTAATCCTTCGAACCGGAGCACAGATCCAGCCCCAAGCAGCGAAAGCTCCGGCTAGGCTTTGGCTTCGACTCTGCTTTGCTTCTGTCAGCCAGATAAAGGGGTCCGACCCTTCGCCGTGCCTAATTTACGCCGCCCAGCTCCCTCCGCAGGTCCCCCCCCCCCCGGACAACCCTGTCCGGGA
>NW_008824214.1:12524-14060 GCF_000699105.1 Pygoscelis adeliae
CCCCCCCTGGGCCTGGAGCGTTCGGGCAGCGTAGCCTCGAACGAGGAGAGGGGGTGACGGCGGGAGCTGTGCTGCTCGTGGAGCTGGGAGCGCCCGCTTCGGAGCTTGTTCCCTTCCCTGTAACAGCGGCGATGGAGCAAAACGTTGCCGAAACAGAAATCTCTAGATGCACTATTTTTTTAAATGAATATACGTATCCGTACTAAATCTATATGATGTTTAGATTTTAAAAAATGCCCTTTCTGACATTAAAGTGTTCCTACAGCTCAAGTTCAGTCAAGAAAGTAGCGACTTCTTCAAGGTCCCTCCCCTGTCACTTCCTACTCTTCCAATACGTAGCCCAGAAGAGCCAGCAGCGTCTCGGCAGGAATATAAGTGGAAGGCAGACCTCAGTTCTCCTTTCTCCAGCGCAGCTTTGAGCGTCCTCCGGTTCTTTTCCCCTGGGTAGAGGTACAAAGCCTTCGGGACTCGGCTGTTTCCGCAGCCCGCCGCCCCTAGCCAGCCGCCCCTCGCGCCCTCTCCTTTCCCTGCAGCAGCCTCTCGCGCAGTATGTTTGACCGGAGGCAGATATTCGAGCAATAGTCTTTGTTTTGAGATGGAGATTTTAAAAAATTGCATTATCTGTAGGTATTCTAGTTTTGTATTCTCGTCCTAACAAGCCTATTTTGGTTTTTTTTTATATATTTTTTTATATGCAGCCTCTTTACACGACAGTATTAATGTTTAACGCGTTTATAAATGTGATTGTAAACGGTGTGGAGTTGGTTTTTGGGTTTGGTGGTTTGTTTTTTTTTCCCCGGCTGGCAATACCTAGACCTTGTATTCGGATTTAATCGCTTGCCCTAGAAATAGCGCCGAGTCGAACCTCTCCCTACCAGCGCTTCCACGCCGGCGTGTAGCGTTCCGCCCCGTGAGACGGCGATTTATCCCAGGGCCTGACCTCGCGAGGGAGGCGAACTCCCGAGAAACCTCCCAGCCCCCTCCGCCGGCAGGTTTTTGTGCCCTGCCTGGTGCTCTTTGCTTTTCGCCGCGCTTCCGAGTGTTTGGGGCGTCGGGATTTTAATGCTTTTTAAGCCAAACTCCCCGCGGCTCTCCCGTCCTGCGGTGCCCGGTCGTACGCGAGCTGTTTCGGATGCCTCGCTACTGCCGGCAGCCGCTCTGTTCCATTCGCCCTGGCAGAAGGGAAAAGGAAAACCCGATATTCCGTGGCGTGTGTTTTTGGCAATTTTGGTTTTCAGTCTCCGGGTCCCACTCGGAGGGCGACAAAATGAACAAATCCAGGTTTTCTCGGCATCCAAAATGGGTTGTTCTCCTTGTTCAGGCTACGTAATTAAATGCCAAGCTGAAAGGATAAATCGCCGTACGGCGCTGTGGTTTGTATGTATGATTTTATACAATAAACCAATAGATTTTGGGGTAGCTGCCGTGGTGGCTTCTCTCTTCTTCTGGGCCAGAAGGGGCAGATCGTGCCCCCGACCTCTCCTTCGAATCGTCCCCGTGCAGGGGCTCGTACCCCGGGAGCAGCCGGGCCCGCGG
>NW_008824214.1:16049-16278 GCF_000699105.1 Pygoscelis adeliae
GCGCTCGGCGTAACTCTTGTCCCTTTCACACCGCAGCGGTGGAGGGCTGGATTCTCTTCGTCACGGGGGTTCACGAGGAGGCGACGGAAGAAGACATCCACGACAAATTCGCGGAGTACGGCGAGATAAAAAACATCCACCTGAACCTCGACAGACGGACGGGCTACCTGAAGGTAGGAGGGGGTGCTCAGCGCGGCTGCGCTTGCCCCTCGAGCCCCTCGGCCGCTTC
>NW_008824215.1:0-950 GCF_000699105.1 Pygoscelis adeliae
CGTGCAGCTGCTGGCCGGGAGTGGTGGCTTGCAGGATTTGCACCCTGGTTAACAGCCAGGCTGTCAGACCACAGCCCATGCATGGAGGGGGGAGTGACACAGAGCCCTTGGCCCCCTCCCCTTGTCCCCTTCCCAGCCCTCGTTAGGATTCAGAGCAGTGCAGGCTAATGAGATTTTGGGTGATACTCCTCAAGTCCTGGAAGAGCAGGTGCCATGGGAGGGACGGTGGCTCTCCCCTGCATGGCACCGAGGGTTGCCCGGTCTGGCCCCCGAGGCAGCCCCCTACCCATCCCTGGCCCGGCCAGGCACAGAGTGCTGTGCCAGCAGCCCCTGGTGCAGGCAGAGGGCCGGGGGCTCTGCGGGCGCTCAGCCCTCTGCTCTCTCTGCTTGCAGCAATTCGGGAAGATCCTGGATGTGGAGATCATTTTCAATGAGCGAGGCTCCAAGGTGGGTGCTGCCTGCGGCTGGCAGCGTTACGGTGAGCCCTGGGGAGGGGGCCAGGTGGAGCCGGGAGGCCTGGGGGCTCCTCTGCCCTCTCTCACCTCCTCTCCTGCCCCACGGGACCCAGGCATGGGGTACTCCATCCCGGGGCAGCCCCATCCCGCTGCCCTGTGCCGGCTGGGGGGGGCCATGTGGGTCCCTGCACCCCGAGCACCGGAGGGAGGGGAGGGCTCACTCTGCCCCCCCCTGCACATGCAGCTCATGTCCCTCTGTGTGTGGATGTCTCTGTTGTATCTTCCCCGCTTTCTGTGCCCCTCTCCCAGACTCTTCTCCCAGCTCGCAGGCGATGCTGGGGCCTCAGTCGGGACCCCCGGACCCAGCGGGGGCCCCGGCCCGGGCTCTCCATCTCTGCACTGAGGCAGCCTCATCTCCTGCGCCAGCTCTCCTGATTCACACCCTCTCTCTCTCTGTCCCCGCACCCTCTCTCTGTCTCTCTCTCTCTCTCTCTC
>NW_008824216.1:0-637 GCF_000699105.1 Pygoscelis adeliae
AATTTGTTTTTTAATAGAACATACCTCAAAAAGAATGTGTTTTATTCTCTAACACTATGAAAAAACCACATTTCTCTTTCTCCTCTCTCATCCCTTCCCAAAAAGCAATGCCTATTTTCCCTCCAGGGAAGTAGAGAAGAAAGAGGCAAAAATTTTAGATGAAATACACAAAAATGCCCCACTCCTTCAAAGCTCTAAGAAATTCAAAGAAAGAGCGTGTGTGGCCAGGGAGAAGGAGACATCGTGTTGCTCAAAGTAAAGGTTTCCCTTCTGAGATCCAACCCAAAATCTGCCTATACCACCCGAATGTTCCAAAAATACAGGACTATCACTAAACTTACCAAAAATATGCACGTGCTAAACACTAAAAACCATACAAGATTAAATGCTTTGATTACTAAAAGCCTGATGTCAGCACTTTTTGATCCAACAGGGCAACTACCTTGAGCTTGACTTTCCTGAGTTACTGGTAGTTCTCATAACCATCTCGTTGATCTGCAGCGGCACCTTAGAAACTGCAGAATTTGCTACGGCTTCCAGAAATACACAGAAACACGAAGTCAGCCACTTGGTTTGGGTGTGTTCAGCCTCAGTTTCTCTGAGCAACCAAGTGGGAACAGCAGTGATGTGGGCATCA
>NW_008824217.1:0-443 GCF_000699105.1 Pygoscelis adeliae
GGGCGGTGGAGAGGTCCTGGGTGCTGGACACACGTTGGGTGCTGAAGATATCTTGGGTGCCGGAGGCGTCTTGGGTAGTGAAGGTGTCTTGCGTGCTGGAGATGCTCCAGGTGCCCAAGGTGTCCTGGGTGCTGGAGACGCTCCGGCTCCTGAAGATGTCCCAGGTGCTGGGAACATCTGGGGCGCCAGAGACGTCTCACCCGCTCCGGCACCTCTGTCCCCCCCAGCGCATCTCAGGTGCCCAGTTCTCCAGCGGGCCACGCTATTTTGGCCAGGCCATCAGCGGAGGCCAGGACCTGACCGGGGACAGGCTGCCGGACGTGGCCGTGGGCGCCCAGGGACAGGTTCTGCTGCTGAGGTGCGCCCGGGGGACCCACCTGGGACCTTCCGCGGCCTGGAGGATGCAGTGGCCGCCGCCCACCCCCCTCCGGCTGTCACCGCCA
>NW_008824218.1:0-250 GCF_000699105.1 Pygoscelis adeliae
CCCAGCCCGGTGGACCAGCCAGGCCAGCGCAGCTCACCCACTCCCAGCTCCCCAGGGCACTGTGGGGCTGGGCATGCTCTGGGGGAGGCAGCCCAGGGGCACCCACACGGCCAGACCCCACCGGTGCCTCCCCAGGGGTAGAGACCGCACGCAGAAGCATCTTCGCATCTGGCACGGCTCAGGGAGGCCGGCGGGAGAGGCCAACCCACCGCCCAGCCCGGGGGGCCCCGCAACGCCCGCCCCCCATCCT
>NW_008824218.1:1677-2192 GCF_000699105.1 Pygoscelis adeliae
CTTGCCCCCGTCATTGTTCTCGGCCTCCTCGTGCTCCCGGCTGCCCTGCGGCAGGTTCGTGTAGTTGGCCAGCCCACTCAGCAGGGACGAGACCATGGGGCTGGTGTCCATCTCCTCCTGCAGAGCGCAGAACCCCGAGCCGTGAGGACAGTCCCTGGGGACACCAGCCAGCCCTGGGACTCGGGGACTTTGCCAGATGCCACTCCACCGCCCACCCCGCCGGGCACAGCTACGACAGCTGGAGGACCCTGGCCTGGGGCTCTGGCGTGTCTCAGTGCCCAGGGCACGGGTTGGGGTGCTGTGGGACAGCTGCCCAGCTCGGCCCCCTCCCCAGGAACCCTCCCTGCCCCGCCACCTGCACGCCCTACCTCGAAGAGGGCCATGTTCTTGCCATCATACTCTCTGCCCTTCTCCAGGTCCGTGCTGTTGATGAAGGGGCTACTCTCCTTGGGATTGCCATCACCTGCAGAGATGCCACCGGGTCAGCCAGGCAGCTCCTGCCCCAGCCCACAGTG
>NW_008824219.1:0-202 GCF_000699105.1 Pygoscelis adeliae
CACGTTCCCTCTGCCACCGAATGGCTCTGCGTCCCTGGGCACACCCCTGCGCCCCTGCCTCAGTTTCTCTGCCCAGAGACACGCTGCCACCCCTCCTCTGTGCCAGGTGTCCCCACCGGGAAGGGGACATCACGGGCTGCCGCCATCCCCCCACACCCGTAGTACCTGTGCCGGTGCCGGTGCCAGTGGTGGTGGCGGGGGC
>NW_008824219.1:1540-1940 GCF_000699105.1 Pygoscelis adeliae
CCCCCCCTGGTGACGGTGTCCCAGCCCTGCCGGGTGCTGCCTAGCGCCTGGTGCAGTTGGGACGTGGCCATGGGGACGGGTGCTGGCATGGGGACATCAAGCCCAATGGCCGGAGCATCCCCAAGCAAGTCACGGGATGGGCGTTTTTAGGATGGAGGATGCCCTAATGATGCAGGACTCTGCCACACATAGGGAAACTGAGGCATGAACCCAGCCGGAGCACGGGTGTCAGTGTGGGGACCACGCGTCCCTGCTGGGGACTCACCTCCTTGAAGTTGTCGAAGGCAGCCAGGATGATGTCGTGGCCACCTCGGACCAGGCAGACGGCGGCCAGCAGCTCCAGCACCAGCGCCTTGGTCCTGCGGAGACACGGGGCGCGAGGGGGTCAGGGCCATGGGGC
>NW_008824220.1:0-315 GCF_000699105.1 Pygoscelis adeliae
TCACGCAAGAACTCCACCTTGGTGATCCGACTGTCCTTCCAGCCCCGGCAGCGCAGCAGCAGCTCGTCCCCCTCCACCAGCGCCCGCACCGGCACCTGCAGCACCAGCCAGTCTGCAAGAGAGGGCCGGTGCATGGGGATGCAGCAGGTGGGCTCCCGTTGCATGGGGATGCACCAGTGTGCACAGGGATGCAGCCGGTGTGCACAGGGATGCGCTGGTGTGCACAGGGATGTGCTGGCATGCACGGGGATGCACTGGTGTGCATGGGGATATGCTGGTGTGCACGGGGATGCGCCCAATGATGGCACAAGGGAT
>NW_008824220.1:1355-2051 GCF_000699105.1 Pygoscelis adeliae
CCTGCCCCCCCGGCCCCATCCCCACAGCTGCCCCAGCCCCATGATGCCGGTCGCCACATCCCTATCCCTGTGATACCTGTCCCCACATCCCTGTCCCCATGTCTCCATCCCCACGGCCCCATCGTTGCCATGTCCCCAACCCCACAGCCCTGTCCCCATGTCCCCATCCCCACAGACGCCTCAGCCACATGGTGCCAGTCCCCACAACCCCATCCCTGCGATGCCTGTCCCCACAGCCCCATCCCCACATCTCCATCCCCACAGCCCCATCGTTGCCATGTCCCCAACCTCACAGCCCTGTCCCCGTCCCCACAGCCCCCAACCACATGGTGCCTGTCCCCACAGCCCTGTCCCCACAGCCCTGTCCCCACAGCCCCATCCCCATGGCCACCCCAGCCCACGGCCCCGGGCACGCCGGGGGTACAACCCCATGGGCTGGCTCTGCTGGCATTTTGGACCTTGGGGGACCCCACAGCCACCCTGTGCTCCCTCCCCGCGGGCCTGCTGGTGCCACCGGGCTCTGCCTCAACCCACTGCTCCCCAAAGCAGGGAGGGATCTGGGCACCCATCCCCGTGGCGTCAGGCCCCCTTGCCAGCCCCACGACTCGTGCCTGGGCACTCACCCCAGAGGAACAGCGCCGCGCTCCTGGCCATCCCGGCACACTGCCGTGTGCTGGCCGGGCCACCTCCCCTTTG
>NW_008824221.1:0-14666 GCF_000699105.1 Pygoscelis adeliae
GACAGCTACTAAACCACTGTTGCAAAATGGTCATTAGTGAAAAAGGACAAGCTTAATGTTGAGGTTTAACAGCAAAAATACTAATGGCCCTTTACAGAGTTTACTTTCCCATTCAGTTAGAATGCATTCCCATACTCTAAAGTGGGAGATACAAAAAGGAACTGAGGCTTTCTCAGCATGATAAAGTGACAGGGTCAGCCAAGGTGAAAAATTACTCCAAAACAGAGAAAGGAAGCTCCCCGAAAAACAGTCGGGGGGGGGGGGGGGGGGAAGGAAGCTCCCCGAAAAACAGTCGGGGGGGGGGCAGGCCTGTGAATCTATTCATAATCCTATGTTGAAGGTTTAAGTGAGTCTTTAGTATTGCCTGAGCCTTGTGCCATCTGCATGATTGAAAGGTATGCAGATTTCATACAATGCTACTGTTTGGTTCTGGCTTCAGAAAATGAGTGGAGGGAGCGGTGAGTGTCTGCTATTCATATAAAAAAAAGAGGTATTGCTACAAAGGTGTTGCAAATAGACTATGAATGCCAAAAAAACCCCACAAATCTACTTTTAAAAATAATTATTTATTTTATTTGTAGATCTATCCAGTCCCTCTAGAAATTACATGTCTTCTTAAATAAAATTGTGATTAGAACATAACCTAGATTTACCTGTGAGCGAATGAATTATCTGTAGGAAAATAATGATGTGAAGAGCTGTCACCTGCTGATATCTGGAACCCATCGCCTTGCAGTTTTGTAAGACATCAGTAAGCAAAACTTCCGGGGCAAATCTTACCAGATTCCTGTAATGTTTTCAAGCACAGAACAGAAAATGAGAAGAGTGAATCAAACTAGAGCCATACATTTCTCTATATATCGCTGTATATGGCGTGACACAAGGGCAAATCCTCAGAGGCGTTTAGGTACCTTCAAGCGATATTAGGAAAATGACAGAAGAAGCTGTTTTTAATGGAAGTCAGTCAATTAAGTTGTGATTTTAAGACTTACACTTGACCGCCAGAGAGAAGAGAGGTATTTTTGAGAGACTTAGAAGGACACTGTATGTTGGATCTTAAGGGCACTTCACCGGCCTGGTCCCCAAGTGTCCATGAGACACTCAGGAAACTTCTAGGTAGGATAGCAACATTTTTCTAGGTGACATGAGGCTAAATCTAAACCCCATAGGATGTGTCTGACTTCAGGCAGGTGAGACCATGAGACAGTCTTTGTCATTCATTTCCAAGTCCTGCTAGACAGCATCTACCGTGCACTGAAGCTCCATATGTTGTTTCTCTTACTCATACTTGCCTGGTCAAAACTTCTGTTGTCATTGTTAGTTGGAGGAAGAATCTAGGATTTCTAGAAAGGATCTTCAAAAATGCCGGAAGACAAAAAATGAATTTCTACATCGTTTCTGTTTTGAATAAAATGCTTACACACTTCTAACATCAGCAGATGCACATGCCATTTGAACCCATGGATTCAATTCGGGAAATTCCTGACCTAAGTAACACACATTGGCTTGCAAATGATCATTCCAGGCCCATACAGCCAGTAAAAGCAGCAATGGGTGGAATTCACCTGCGGTATATCAGTTAAGGAAGTCTGTTTGGATCCTTGGAGAGAAATATGTAGGTAAGAGGAAGCAACCTATCGATTGCTGTAAAGAAAGTCAGAGAGGATACACTGGCATGCAAATTCTAGGGGTGTAGATTTAGGTGCACAGAATCTCATTCAATGTTTCAATAGTTTTTTTAGAATAAAATGTAAGTACTCTCCACCCAGAGCTTTTCATGTGAACGCTGAAAAAAATTAGACCAACCTAGACCACTCGTATGACCAAACTCAACATCGGAAGGGACTGAGCCCAGAAGCATTTCTGTCCAATGCAAGATCTGCAGAATATGGTTGGTGCTCATTTCCTTGTGAAGGCTAAACCATGTGTACCTTTGCTTTCCTAACAAAGGAGAAGCAAGAAGCAGTAAAGAGTCAAAAATGAAGCTAGGGACTGCAACTGCAGAACGCCAAGCCCATTGTCGTAATCTGCACTCATTCATTGCTCTTTCTGTTGAATGATTAACTATTCACCCAAATGCAAAGCTAGCTTTTCCAAGATCTAGAGTGAATGAAGGGAGAAAAAAAAGGATTAAAAACTGCAGCAAAGGTACAGAGCCTTGTCTGTCTCGCTTTCAATTTATTTGTTTTACACTCCTCCAAATAAAGCAAAAGGCTCTCAGACACAGGCCAAAAATTTTTTTAAAAAGGGAAAGACAGAAAAGAAATGCCACAGATTTGTACCATTCACCAGCAGAAAATTTAGCAAAGACTTATTGTTTGCACTTAGATGAATGTAAGAATCTGTATCCTTTATCTTGATTATCTACAGAATAAATTTATACCTGAGTTATACTTCATTAATTAAGATTATCTGTGTCATGGCATATATAATAAGTCATAGTGGCATATGCCTACCAGACAAACACATAACAAGTCTATATTTCTGACACTAAAAGAGCAAATAAATTTGCTTTCGTAAGTGGAAATACGTTTCAGCACACTGCAGTCCTCAAACCAACCCCATCCATCACAACAGTTTCAGCAAACTATCTCTTTTGAGCAACCTAGCAAACAACAATTAACATTTCCGTGACTAATCTCTTTAATAAAGGTTGCTAGCAGGTAGCATCTGATTCAAAACTAAAATCATAGATCAGATTTAGGCATTCTCCACTCTCAAGCAAGCAGACTGTTTTATTCATTACATTAAGGCAGTAAATAAAAAGAAACTTCAATGATCTTTAACAAGTTCATTAGAACGGCACCCACAAATGGCAGTAACATATTCCCACTGATCCAGGCAGGAAAGAAGCCTTTTTAATTCCAGATTGGAATCATCCCCTGGGGGCTGTAAATAGCAAACTGCCAGCTCAACGTTAATGCAAGCACCTTCACAAACCTAATCATTCACAGTTCTGTTTCAGCCAGATTTTAATTCCTTACCTGAATAGCAAGATCCAAAGTATCCATTTCAAATTCAGCATGGATTATGGCAGTGGGGAACCTTTGGCTTGTATTACCTGAACATTCGCACTTTCTTTTTCCATATCTATAGAGGGGATAGACTTCACTAATTTCCTCACTAAAGCTTACAGGTATTAAAACCTGAACTTTCACCACAAGCAATTTTTTGCCCTTGGGTGCAATATTCCAGCCAATACCTGCAGATGCCAACAACCTATAGTAGGAGATAGCCAAAGGCTTGATTTGCGTACACACCTAGATCCAAAGTACAGCAAGAGGATTATGTTTCAAATCATTTTGCACCTACGCAGTGCAACTCATTTTCTAGTATGGCTTTCCGACAATTAAATAGAACTGAGCAAGCAGCATAAATGGGAGGTAGGGAAACCAAAATGGGGTGCTGCATGAGCCCATTACCCACTAGGAAGATTTGAAGTTAGAAGTAGGAATATACAAGACAGAGATCAGGTAGGAAACCACAGAAATGTAGAAATTGTGTAATGTAGCACTTTAAAGTGCAAGACCGTATGATTCAATTACACCAGCTTTATTTATGTATTGGAGAGAGAGAGGAAGTTAAGATCTGTAGTGAGCAGGAAAATAACTTGATTTACAAGACTCAGACCCATCACAGAGAAAAAGACTAATGAACTGCTAAATGGGGCTCAATTCCCCTTCACTTAAAGGTGGGATGGATTCTGCATACAAAAGTGTTGCAGGTATGGGGCCACACCTAGATTTAAAACTCTGGGGTTCTTTATGGACTCCAGGCAGGATCAACCATGTTGTAGAGCTGTCTGTCCCTCCTTTGACTGGAGAGAGAATAAACATCTAGCTGAGACCCAAAACCTTATCTTCAAGTAGCCAAGGTCATAGCAGCTTCATTGCACCTGGGGAATCCAGGACTCTGATTCCTTTAATCAAGGAATCAATCTCATATCGTGAGATGAATCATAACTCAAACTCCACTGTTTTTCACAATCTCAGGAAAATAAGTGTTTGTTTCACATGGAGATTATCTCTGAAAATGCAGGCACCTCTCTCCACAGATATGGCATTTAGGACCGTCCTGATAAATTAATGGAAAGCTAAATCTTGATACATGGAGGTGGGCTCACCTCCATTATCAAACTTTTCACCAAAACCTGCAGTTTTCTGATTATTTGCATTTGTTCCCTCACACACTACGTCCTCAAAAATTTGCCAAAAATGTTTTTAAAGTGACGTGTACACCATGACTATGCAGCAGAGAGCTGGGAACTTAGAAAGAGGTATCGCTTTCACAGGATGTACTGTATAAAAAGCTGCAAATGGTAACTTTTCCTCCTAAAGAATAACTCCTCTGCTGCGGAAAAGAAAGTACTGCCTTACTGCCTTGTAACTGAAGGGATTGGTTATTTTCTAATTATGCCTCTAGTGTGCAGTTACAGTCCTCTTACAAAACCAGACAATTCATATTTTCAGAAGCACTGCTAGATTAGGCTCATATTAGATGATACCAAACTAGCACGTTGTTATCTATGTGAGATAGCTTCTGATGAGTGACATTAAAATCTTCTCAGGAAGTTACATGTTAGTTAGGCAGAAAAGACGTGCTGTCAATACTTCTCCCCGCTAAGTCCAAATGTAAGTTTTCTTTGGTGATGTCTCCTTTTGTTTGCAAATTTTTAATGTGCTTTCTAATAATTTGTGATGACAGCAGGCAGTGCAGTAGAAGTATTAGAGTTCAAAATAAAACAGTTAATTTTCTCAAAAATCTAGGACTTCTTATATTCAAGCATTTACGTTATTGCAGTTTCAACTTGTTCTCTGCTATTCAGCTTAACAAATTCTAGCAGGGAGCCCACCCAGACATTCCCACTTCATTCCTTTATGAAGCATATCCTTTTTGTTTGTTTCCTGATCAACAAAGTGACTAAAAGCTTTCTGTTCAACAGGTTTCCTTTCATATATCACCTTTCTCATAATGAAAGTCAGGTGTATAAGAAGAATTTGTCAGACGTAAAATATTCCTGACTTAATTCTTCAAAGCTGAATCAAATTCAGCAGAACCAAGAAGTTGTGCCCAAAAGGTCTATGGACTTTGGTCTGGGTCATTAAAAATCTCCCAGGCAGAATATTGCATTCCTGGGCAT
Organism: Pygoscelis adeliae; assembly: GCF_000699105.1. Taxonomy (NCBI): domain Eukaryota; kingdom Metazoa; phylum Chordata; class Aves; order Sphenisciformes; family Spheniscidae; genus Pygoscelis; species Pygoscelis adeliae. Next base: position 5,141 of record NW_008824221.1, read on the forward strand.
TGGTGGCACCATCCAAACCTGGACAATATGGGGAGTCCAGTTGAGAAATTCTACCCTAACTACTATGGTGATCTCAGACAACTCTTCCTCCACCTGCATCCCTAAAGAAGTTAATTCATGCTTTATATGTGCCCATTTTCTAGACGGGGTCATCACTGATGAGGTTGCAAGATGGACCTGCAGAATTCACCTCATCAGTGAAGAATCCATCTAGGAAATGTCAAGATTCACATGAGAAAGCATCACATTTTGCATTCTTGATGTCATCGTAGGGTCCACCATTCCACAGGTTCATTTTCAAGCAATCTCCCCCATGCTTTCTTCAGTTTTGTCTCTGGAAAGACCATCTTGCAAAACTGTTTCATGCTCCTTCAAAAGTCTCCTTTGCTATGTGACTGTAGGATTTAACACAAATGCACCAGTGCCAGATGTCCTGGTGTAAAGAGAAAAAAATATTTTTTTCTTTAGTTATCTTGGAGGGTGTTTGAGAGTAGGTCCAACTGAGTGTTGAGCAAAACCCAACCTTGAGTGATGAGGACACTCTTTTTCTTTGTATCAAATGTGCCAGTGGAGGTTCCTAGAAGGTTATGTGATGTTATGTTATATATTATTTTCCCAGACAGCATTTCAGCTAGCTCAAGAACTCCAGCTATGCAGTTTCTACAGGAAAATAGGTTATGACTGTAGCCCTACTACACAGATTAGTTCCCTTGGAATAGCACAAATACTTGACTTTCTCTAGACAAATAAGCAACTCTTTTCACAGACCTTACAGAAACTTCGTAGCTCTGAGAAAATCCACTGCTCAATCAAATTTGAATAAAATTGATCAAATTAAGCTCAAAAGTTAGAAGTGTGAAAGAGAAGGGCACAGTTTGCCTTGGTAATCTCTGTTTTCACAGACATGCCTTTGTTTCAAGAAATAAAAAAAATCTGGCAAAACACCTAATCAGCATTTTGTCTGGCATTTTCAGTCAACAGTAGCTTTTGTATTTCTGTGGCAAAAAGAAAGAAAAACAGGACAAAAGACACCCCACAAACAAACAAACAAACAAAAAACCCAAAAAGCAAAGCATACTATTATACTGCCACACATAAAAGTTCTGGGACATCCCTTTTTCAATAATTTTTGGTACAATCTGGATATAGAAAGGGAGACAGCAGTCTCCAGAGAGCACTAAATGCTTCTTCACAGGATGGCCAGGAGTCAGAAAAACTGAAGGATAAAAATGTCATGGTTTAACCTCAGTCAGCAGCTGAGCACCATGCAACCACTCGCTCACTCCCCGCCCCCCTCCGGTGGGATGGGGGAGAGAATTGGAAGAGCACAAGTGAGAAAAAATCTTGGGTTGAGATAAAAACAGTTTAAGAATTGAAATAAAATAATAATAATAATAATAATAATAATACACAAAGCAAGTGATGCACAGTGCAATTGCTCACCACCCGCTGACTGATGCCCAGCCAGTCCCCGAGCAGCGGCCCCCCCCGGCCAGCTTTCCCCAGTTTATGTACTGAGCATGACGTCCCATGGTATGGAATGTCCCTTTGGCCAGTTTGGTTGTGCCCCCTCCCAGCTTCTTGTGCACCTGCAGCCTTCTCGGTAGAGCATGGGAAGCTGAGAAGTCCTTGGCTAGTGTAAGCATTACCTAGCAACAACTAAAACATCGGTCTGTTATTGTCGTGGTTTAACCTTGTTCTCCTCCTAAATCCAAAACACAGCACTGTACCAGCTACTAGGAAGGAAATTAACTCTATCCCTGCCGAAACCAGGACAAAAAATGAGAGGAAAGTTGGCTGAAATTGTCTCATGATCTTCAACAGGACATAAAAACAATATGGAAAAAAAATCCCAACACTACCAAGATACAGATATATTTGCAAACAGAGGGAAAGACTTGAGCGTGTGATAGAAAAGAAGTGCCCTGCTACGTTGTTCATGACATACTTGTAAGTCTTACTGAAGTGCTTTCTGGCTAAATGCTGGTTGAACAGAGAATGATTTTGCACAGGGAGGAACATCCCTACCTTGTTCCAGCTAGGAGTATAGAGAGATGAATTGGGAAGCAAGAAGCTGTTCTGGTCTTGCAATATGAATCTTGGCAGCTACCTTTTCCCCAGTCATACTGCCCAATCCTCTCTAGCCCTATTGGATGTGGAAAATGCAATCACAAGCTTCAGAGGTAATAAAGATATGAGGACAAAGGTTCACCACAACCATATCCCATAGAGAAGTCTTAAGGTTCTTACAATTCAGGTAAGAAATTATACTTTTGCTAAATCCATGAAGAAAACCTATTGCATTTGCTATGATACTTGAATTAACTGGTGTGGATTTAGTCAGTTGCACTGACAGGAATGAACCTGCCTGCTGTAGATGCATTATTGCCATTTTCAGATGGGAATACCTCTCTCTGACAGCACTTGATTTTGTCACTGATTGGAGACATGAGAAAAACACAGAAAAGCAGAGGAAATCAGGAGCTGTAGATACAGATATATCTATAATTAAGTTGTGTTGTGCCCTTTCAGCGCACTAGTCAGTTTGCGTTACGTATCTTTACTGTGAGTATGCTGTGAGTATGGATTAGTTCAGCAGTGTTGAAAGCAAAGATCTTGGGAGGAATTTGGAGAGAGTCACATTTGTTGAATCACAAGTTTCTCTTTAAAATGCTGATGTAAGTCAACAGGGAGAGCACTATAGTAACATTGCCCCACGAGGTTGTTTTGGGGCTTTTTTTACTATAAGAAAGGAAAAGGAAAAAAAAGAGTAGTCTGCTAACATCAAAAGACTAGGTGAAATGCTTTAAACTCCTCACTGAAAGGAAAAAATTGCCAATGAATGTAATAAAGGGTTTCTGGAAGACAAAGGTAAATACAGCTGAATAAAGGAGGCAGAGAGTATATTTCTTTTGCACCATTTAGGTAGTTAAATTTGTTAAGATGAGGAAAGAAAAGATGCCCTGCAATCCTCCTTGCCTTTGACAGCATCAAACCCATTATCTGTAAGTTCATTCATATTTTTCCCTTTTATTTTAACTCTGCAATTACGCCTGTTATTTTGCATCGAACATGTGAAGAGACTGAAGGAGTCACACAGGAATTTCACCTGGAAGCTTTGCTTTTGGTCCTGTGGATGATTAGGAAGCCTGGATATTGATGGGTTCCCCCTTTTGGTGGCTGACAGCTATTCACATACTGACTTTTCAGTGCAGATCATGCCTGATTACAGGTAAAGATAGCTCCATTTTGAATATATTTTAATGAAACAGCTTATTTGTGCCTAGGTTCACAGAAATGTAAAAGCCAAAAATAATGAGTACACACCTTTCTTCCTTTTAACTTGGGTGACATAAAACACCAAATAAGACCCTGGTGCAGTCTGATATGTGTTAAGGTACTTGAGACATCTGCGTAGGCTGGAAGATGTGATAGGGCTGCAGGAGGCTTATAACCCTCTAGACTGGTGTATGGAGGTCAGCTGGGAAGCTCTAGGGTAACCCAGCACTAGACAGCTGGGTGTAGCCAACTGAATTGTGCCCAAGGTTTTGGATTTGGCTCGCAGGTTTAGCTGCCTACGCTTAGCTTCCTAGAAGCAGATGTCTTCATGCAAGCTTATCATCTAGGATAAGATTCAGTTGCTCGTGCATTGGCATCTACTGGTATTTTAGATGCTGTAGGGTCTTCTTGCTTCTAGATTTTCCAAAATAGAACAGACCTACCATGTAGCCTGTGTCACATTTGCCAATCCTGTGCCTAGAGTACGTCAGGGCATCAAAGATGGTTGTTCAAGGAACTCTATCCTACCCAACAAACAGACTCACTGCCTACTGTAGAATGAACTGAACAGACTATTGGCTAGATCTCCATTGACTATAGTAGGAATGTAGTCGAGTCAATGATTGAACTGGAAGTGCCAGGTCAGTGGCAAGTCTCTCTCTCAGTTTATTCAAAGATGGAAGTTTTGCTTTTAGTCCTCTTGATGACTAGGAAGCCTGGACATCTGTTTTTAGGTTCCCAGTTCTGGACCTTAACCCCACTCCTTATGAGTTATTCAGGTGCTGAACCACAGACACAGACACCTAGTGTCATTGTAAATGCTTTAGCATATCTGAGATTTCCTGTCAAATGGAGCTGGCAGATGTGACAGAAGACCAGCATGGACGGGGGCCATTGGGGCTCGATCAGATGCAACCCCGTACAGCATATGAAGTACCATTATATTTAATATTAAATATTTCCTTGATGTTTCATGGTAGATTTTTATCTTGCCAAAGAACAAAGTCAAGTTGCTGTGATACGACTTCTTTGCACATCCATGTTGGTTGTGATCTATTTGGTTATTTCCAAGAGGCTTTTTTCCTTTCTGGTATCCTCTTTGGAACTGAAATGAGAATGACTGCTATAAGATGTCCTGGTGTTCCCTTTTTCTTCCTTTCAAAGATACATATTGTGGGTGGGATTCATCTCCTGTACCTTTAGAAATATGAAAGCTGCACATCTAACTTCACTACAGTAACCCTAGAGTTCACCATTCAAAGAAAAGATCTGGAACAGAGAGCCATTGACCCTTTAACAAAGGCTGATCTCTGAAGCTGCCTGTTTCTCCCCATTCGTTGCAAAGGGAACCTAGGACATCTAGCTCAAATGTAGATGACCAAATCATTGTACATGTGATTCAAGTGCCAACATGTAAATGTCTAGTGTCCTTCCAGGCACTGCTGTATTCTGGTCTGTTCTCCAGCTTCTCCTTCACATGAGTGTAGATCTGCTGCAGGTCGTATGCCACATCTGCCAGCACCACAGGGATGTCTTGTGTATCCTACGACATTTCAAATGATACTAGGTACCAGCATTTGGGCAATTGAATCCCACCTTTACGTTTTTGTTAGATAGATCCTACATCCTGTATTTTACCTTTTGCAGACTTCTCAGTGCTCACCCATTTTCCATGATTTCTCAATAGCCATTACTTAATGGCCACAAACTTGCTTAACTTAGTTTTCAAAATGCTGAAGGATAGACTCCATGAGCCTCACGTAATGTGAACATTACTGATGTAAGTAATCTGCCATGTTATTTTCCAGTTTTCTTCTGGATTCCTCTCCTATTGACAGTGATATTGGTTCTATTGCTTGCCTGATGTAGTGCTACAAAAAATGTGATATGGACAAAGAGAAACAACTGCCATTTTATGTTTACACAGGTCAATTTATCAGCTCTCCTCCTAATAGTTCCATCATTGGAGTCATTGGAGAAGGGGTCATTCTGCCCTGCCACGTGGTAGCAGATAACATTCCTGAGGTATTCTCTGTCCAGTGGATATTTCATGAACAGTCTCAAAAAATAACTGTGAGCAGATATGATGGAAAGAATAAAAAGGAGAAACAAGATGAGAGATATCAAGGCAGAACAGAATTCTTCCGCAGTGAGTTTAGAGCTGGCAACATGTCTCTGCACTTGAAGAAAGTCAGGAGCTCTGACAAAGGATCATACACTTGTGTGGTCTCCTTCAATGACACATACCACGATGTGTTGATTGAACTGCAAGTGGCAGGTCAGTGGCAATTCTCTCTCTTTTTATTCAAAGATGGAGCTAAACAGAAACATGTATATCCATCACTGACCCAGGGAATTATAATATAAATTTAATATAATTTGGTGCATAAAAAGTCTTCATGGGGGGATGCGTTTGACTTGAGTTAGTTTTCTCTAAATTAATGGCCATAACCAATATTTGAGGTAAGTTTTAGTTCTAGTTTGAGATGCTTTTATTTAGGTACCTGAAGACATGCAGCTGTATGTGACTTGAGAGTACAATTCCCCTTCATACTGAATGAAAGCCCAGTCAGAAAGTTCAGGGAACCCTGCAATTATGCAGCTGATCAATGTGAAGTTAAGTTTAGATTTCTACCGTGCAATCAACCGTTACTGAGCTGATTGTCCAGAGCTTCTCTATGGTCAGCATAATCAATTGGTCCCATCCCAATACCTCACTGCTTACCTTGCTGCTTGCCCACAGCAGGAGAACAAAGCAGTGGGTAGGCCTTCATTGTTCCTATTCCTATTTCAGTACGTTAATAGATACCATCTTCATGGAAAGCTTCAGTTAATGTGGTTGTCTTGGAAATGGACATGTGTTCCTCTGTGCGTTCCCTGCTACACAGGAACCAATTGCCACTAGGTAGGTATTGTGGCATCTCATATTGCAGCCAGATTCTTCTGAAGATGTCTTCTTAGCTTTAAAACTCCAGGTGAAGCAAAGGTTTAACATGTAAGTAACACTGTAATTTAGTCTTCTGAGATCCTGATTATAAACAATACATTTTTTTTGAACTGTAGACTGGATCTGTACCATGTCAATAACAGTTTTACTTGAAATGATTAGCCTGAGACACTCATACATTCTGTTTTCGTGGACAGATTGCACTAGTTGTTCATAGCCTTCCTGTAATCCATAATCATATGGATTTTTTCTTCTTTTTTTTCAAAATTCTAGGAAATTCCACTGGCAACTACATTCCAGAATAGCCATCCCCAGCTAGCTCTGTTTGCTATAATCTCCATTAAATTGTTCCTTATTCTCAGTCTCACAGACTCTGAATTGCTGACCATTAAGAAACTTCAGGGCCCCAGTCTGTCACAGTTTAAATTCAGAAAAGTCTTTCTATGTACTTCCATACAGATATATATATAAAAAGAAGTGTTGAATTCAAGATAAAGCAGACAATTTCCCATTCTTAGTACTGGTTGAAATGGAGAATACATATGCTTTTTCTTAGCTGAAGGTGGTGTGCCTTCCATTTTCCTGAGGAGTCACGCAAAGCAGGGCATTGGCCTCACCTGCCATACAGCTGGATGGTTTCCTAAACCTGAGGTGATTTGGATGGATGGCCAAGGACAGGTCCGGAAGGAACTATCGACCACAAAGATGACAATGATGCCTCCAGGCCTATACAGTGTCATAACTTCCATGAACCTAAAACCGGGCTCTGACATGGAAGTCTCCTGCAGGATAGTCAACAATCTGCTAAATACGACGAGTGAGTCTCGAGTGCTGATCGCAGGTGGGTGAGGTCTTTAGTCACCTGCCTGTAAGATTAAAAAGACAGACTAAATGGCATGGGTCCCTTTTTTATGTCATGAGCTGGCCTGAAGATGTATTCCCAGAATCAGTGTTGGAAAAAAGTTCATGAGAGCTGCAGTCTTCTTCCACCTTTGTTTCTTGTTGACTGCACAACCTTTGACAGTGAATCAGTTTCTCCTTTTAAAAAGGGGTCAGGCAGTATCAAGACTTTCTGTGTTCCCTTCTTCAAATTTAAGGCAGTCAACTTGTTGGAGCTGAATTAAAATGGCTTAAGAATACAACTGCATGCACATACAAAAATGACGTACTTCCTTAGCGATGGTTGAACACTCTAAAGGCTGTCATTATTCAGAAACAGGTTACCAGGCCATTTAATAAGACGTGCGCTGGTGAGTTTCACAGAGCATAGCTGAAAACAATAGTTACGGTCACAAGGGTTAAAGCGATCATTTCAACATCTCACAAATGTTTTTAGTCTATGTTTTTATCTTCCCTCTTTTTAATATGTGCATTACTGTGTAACTGTGGTGTGGATGTCATGCCCCCCCGTACTCTGTAGAACTTCACACATCTCTGTTTGCTGTGTATATAGACAAGCATCAGGTAGTCTGAAGCAAGCCTCATAGGGCTGGACCCCAAAAAGAACTTCAGCACCACAAAGCCACTGTCTAGGTCTGGAATGGGAACCAGAGTGCAGTGTAAAGCTCTCGAAGAAGTGTGCGAGGGAACTCCCTTTCAGCATGGCATCAAGAAATCCCAGAACATTGAGTGTGGAGGTACCTGGAAAGAGAAAATAGGAAACAGCCCACGTAGGGAATGTCTTAAATCTTCTTGGCGTATGCACTATGCTTGGCAGGATGAATCAGATATTCACTGAAGCATGTTAAACAAGAGTGACGTGTCTCTCTTGTCCAGCGCTGATGGTATCTTGCTTCATTCCATCCCCTGCTCAGTTTAGTATGAAAGGCAACACATCCGTGGGAAAAACTGAGAGCTGGTATGGCTGCCTTTCTTGTGACTCATGAACTGTGGAAACCTGTCTACCTACCTCAGACATCTCTTTCATAATTCTGAATCTGATACCCAGAGAAAGAGTCTCCCTGGATTAGCCCTGCTGGGGAGGGCTAGATCTCTTCTTCAGCAACATAACTAGGAAAATTCAAGCAAAATACAAATTCACCATCTCCTCAGATGTATTGACTGCATCCGAAGTTGTAATTGTCTTTATGCATAATCATTAATAGAATATAACTCCTTTTGGTCATTTTTACAGATATTTTCTTTCCCTCCATTTCAAAATGGCTGATTATCTTCCTGGTAATTTTATGTCTTAGCATGGTCCTAATTTCCACTGTATTTTCCAAGCTGAGAAGTAAGTATTTCTTTGTATGTTATCTCAGTCAACGTATAGAAATATCACAACAGTTCATATTGAAATCCATGACTGTAACAAAAGCTTGCAAGCAAAATCACCAGTGATTGTTTAATGATCGAATTCAGGAAATGGAACAAAAAGGGGTGGGAAAGTACACGGTCTGAACAAGGAGTAATGCAAATTGCACATCCTTACCTCAGGCAGCTTTAGGTCTGACAAGAGGAGCTCTGTGAGCTAAACTACGTGTGTAGTTTCCTTTCTATAATCATTGGGAAGATAACTTCAGAGCGTTGCTAATGACACTAGAGTTTAAATGACAAGTCAGAGAACTGACTTCTGTCAGTACTACTCTACAAAAACATGCAAAAAAGGGTTTTTTTCCTCTTTTTTTAACCAGGTAATCACAAGAAAACAGTTAGCTCAGGTAAGTAATGAGCAAGATGAACGTGAAGATTATGACAATTTGTAAGTTGGAAGGTTTATATTAAATTGCAGAACTAATTAGCAGTTCTAGTTGCATCCAAATGTTCTGTAGTTTTTTATTTTATTTTTGCACCGCACAATGTAGTAAGTTCCTGTATGAGTTATACATATGAGTTTTTTTCATTTGTGTTTTATAAGCAGTCTGTTTTCTTCTTTCGTTAAGCTCTAGTCATTACTATATGCTTACTGACATACTCTACCATGTCATACATATTCAAGCTTTGTTTGCAATTGTTCAAGAGTTAATTAATTGATCAGAGGCATTCCTCAGATTCTTCAAAAGAGGAAGAACTAAATGAATTAACCAAACAGTCAAGAGCAATTCAAGGATCCAACCCAAGGCCACCTCAAGACTCTGAAAGCAACTTACTCTTTGAGTACATCTGTTCGGTACTCACCACCTACGTCTGTACTTGAAAATAGAATGGAGCATTTGGCATAGAGCCACAGAATGGTTTGGGTTGGAAGGGACCTTTAAAGATCACCTAGGCCAACCCCACTGCCATGGTGTGGGGGAGCATGGCACAGCTCATGTGGATTGTGCCGAACATTCCTGATCACCAGGACAGACTACCCACAGT
>NW_008824221.1:14960-17826 GCF_000699105.1 Pygoscelis adeliae
GAACTCCAATAGAGAAATGAGACATGTCTTGGTATAAAAAATAACAATTCTTTGGACTAACAAGAAGCCTTGGGAAGTTTATTAGGTTAAATTAAATCAAAGTTTTATCCCCACTTATTTCTCTTTGTACATAAAGTACATTGCTGTATGACAAGGGAAGTTTACCAAAATAACTAACTTTATGATTCGTTTTCTTTATTTTTCAGTAAAAGTGAAGATGGAAATGGAAGAAGGTAAAAGTCCTTTGCATTTGAAATGATGCTAAGATGTTGTGAGATCTCAAAGATGTCAATTCAGGGAAACGATATTCAAATGTTGATTATCAATGTAGTAATTGCAGGAGCGGCAGCCCTTTTCAATGTTAAGGAAACAGTGACAACCAGACATCATGTCCCACATGAGGTCTATTCTCTAGTGAAGACTGCCCATGTCTACAAGAAAGAAACGTGAGCCAGCAGTGACCTTTTTGAAAACTCAACCCAAATCTCTGCTGTCGGATGGAAAGCTCTTAGCAAGCTTCTAGCACTCCTTCTCTTCCTGGTGACCACTCTTCTGCCTTTTTCAAGATTATTCAGAACTGCCTTTAGGCAGCTGAGTGGCCCTGTAAACCCTGTGAACTTTATTTATGGATCTCCACGGGGAACTTGGGTGCCTAAGGCTCAATCCGCTTGTGTACATACAGTTGCCTTGGATCATTTATGATGTCCTTGGTCATCCCACTTATCTCCTAGCTGCCATCCTGGAAGGAAGCAGATACCTCATCTCATTGATCTTTGATTGTATCTGACAGATACAATGCGAACTAACAGAGCGTCTGTAGGAGACCAGAGATCTTTTAGAGAGACACCTACATGCCACTTGGGGTACCCCGGGTGTCCTGGTTTTGAGGTTAAACCAACTGCACTAGGTGCCCATGCATCTGGATATCCCTCTTAAATGTGGTCAGTTAAGACATGATCTAAACAGGCTTTGAAAGAAGACCTCTACCAGCTGTACAAATAAGTCTTGTTCCCACCTGCTTAATGAGTTTTTAATTAATAATTTAATGAGTTATCTAAATATAATAAAGTTGAAATAATGTGATTCATCCACGGGTTAAATTGTTGGATTGGATTTACATGGACTTAGCTCAAAGCAGTTGACCATGTAATCCAAGGCTGCACTTGTTATATGGTTATACGGTTCGTGTATCAGTATTGTTGAGTGCATTAAGCCACTCTATCAAAGAGCTTACACTGATATCTGTGTACTGTCTTTTCTAGAAAAAAACCAGCTGAAGTCAATGTTAGGTAAGATGCTTTTGTTGTTCATTGTGCTTAATTGTTTTTGTGGTAAAGTTATGTCCACTTTGGGTTTTTTCTGGGTTGGTTGGTTTGTTTGTTCTGATCTGATTACTGGGTTTGATGGCACTGTTCAATGTGGTTAAGCACTTAAAATGAAATGCAAGGCTCAGCTGAATCGAATCATTTTCATGTGAAAAACTCCAGGCACAGTCTGCGATATTTCCTTTTTTTTTTTTTTTTTTATAAAAGAAAGGCTTTAAGTAGTGTAGAATTTTTCTAGGTATGCTTAGCTGTAAAACAGTCTAGCAGAAAGTGTGTTGGAAGGATGTGTTTCCCACAGAAATGACACAAGTTTAAGGCTTTATGGAATGCAGTACGAAAGTCCACTAAGTAACTTTTGACTTCCAATTTCTATCCAATAAGTACTCTGTTAAAATTATTTCTTTTATTCTATGTGCTGAACTTTTCAGAAGGAGAGAAAACCAAAAATGGAGCAGGTAAATCTCATTTTCCTAAAATATTCATTGAGAATGGATGCTGTCCGGCCTCAGTGAAAATAAGCTACTCTGTTTAATTAGTTTACTTTTATATAAAATGACTTCTCAGAAATGTTATTAGAGGTGATTGCACACGGCAAAGAGGCCAATGCCATTTACTTCTCTACCTACATGTGGAAGATGCATTGTGCCCCAGACCCTGATGACGGTCCACTTACCTCTCGCAGGGCTCTGCATTAAGTTTTTTCTCTCCCTTGTGGTTTCAGAGAATCATTTAGGTTGGAAAAGACCCTTAAGAGCATCGAGTCCAACCGTTAACCTAACACTACCAAGCCCACCACTAAACCATGTCCCTAAGCACCATGTTTCACCCGGACACAACTGCAAATTTCACAGAACCGAAACTCTCAGCTTAGCTTTCTCGTTCTCTCCTTCCCCTCTTCTCACGTTACTAAGAATAAACTGTAACTGCTTTTATCCTGCAAATTTAATGACAGAAATCTCCCACATAAGTGTACACATTGTTCCCATAAGGAACAACTGGGGATGTAATTCTAATGTCTTTCTCACAAATGTTTTTTCATTTTTGCCTTGAGGTTTTACATCACTCATTTATGCTATTCCTTTTCAGCAAAGTCCAAACTCAAAAAACGCTTTGGTAAGAAAACACATTTTATGTAAATCTGACATTCTTGTCAAGTTTAGAAACAATAAGACAAGGCTTCATGTTAATATGTCTATGTTATCCCTAGATTTGAAGCCAAGTAATACAGTGAAATAGCAACCTAAGGAGAGGAATAGTCTCCTATTCCATGCTTGGGTGTTGTCCTATTTTGAAAAAATGAATAAAAAAAGGAAGAGCAAACAAATGTTAGTGACTGGAATATCTTTCCCTTTCAGGTCGACTGAAAGCAGAGCTGGGTAAGTGATGTAAAAATACTAGTAATCAGATGTATTGGTGGGTTAAGAAGAGGAAGGTCATCACTGATGCAGAATCACAGCGATGACGGGAATTGCACACTAGTAGACTTCTCAGTATTTCAGTCTGAGAAGGATCTAACTGCCCTATAAAAACATAATACAGTA
>NW_008824222.1:0-1132 GCF_000699105.1 Pygoscelis adeliae
CGACACCAGCCCGGGGGGCGAGTACTACACCTCCTCCAACTCCCCCACCAGCAGCAGCCGCAACTGGACAGAAGACATGGAAGGAGGTAGGTGCCTCCCTATAGGGGCCTCCCTATAGGTGCCCTCCTGCTGCTATGGGGTCCCCCAGCCAGCGCACCGGTTCTCTACAGGCGCTGCTGTCAGACCTCCCCCGTGAAAGCCCGGGCACTCAGTACGTGCCGTGGTATTGCTATAGGGCCCTCAGGCCAAAGCATGAGCTGGCTATAGGTGCTGTGGTGTTGCTATAGGGCCCCCAGCAAGTCACTGCTTCTCTATGGGGGCTGTGGTGTTGCTATAGAGCCCCCCCATCAAGGCACAGGCTCTCTGTAGGTGCTGTGGGGTTACTACAGAGCCCCCCATTAAGTCACAGCCTCTCTAGGTGCCGTGGGGTTGCTATAGGAGCCCCCCTTTAAACGCAGGCTCCCTACAGGTGCCACGGTGTTGCTATAGGGCCCCCTGACTGAGGCACAGGCTCTTTGTATGTGCCGCGGTGTTGCTACATTTGGGCACGGGATCTCTCTATAGGTGCTGTCTATAGGGCCAGCCCAGCGCCCCAGCCCCACGCTGGCCTCTCCCAGCCCCACGGCGGCCGCTGGCGCTACGGACAGCTTGCTTTCTTGCTTGGCGGTTTTTTTCCCTTTCCTGTCTAGACAGCCCCAATTAGCTGTTCATTAAGAAAAGGGGGGGCTGGGCTAATTAAAGCGATGCTGCGGGGCTGGCACGGCAGCGCTCACGCCCCGGGGCGCCTTCTCGGGGCTGCAAGCAAAGGAGCCACTCGTCTTTCTCCCCCCTTGGCTCTTATCCTGCCTCCCCGCGCCCCCCAGCAGTGGGGCAGGATCTGTCCCGGCCCCCCAGCCCTGCCAGAGCCTGGGGGGTGCCCGGCCTGGGGGGTGGAAGCCCCGATCCTGTCAGAAGGAGGCTTGGGGAAAGCAAGCCCTGCCCCAGGACGGTGCCCCATATGTGCTGGGGACTGTGCCCCATCCTGCCCCACCTCAGGCCCCATGGGGCTGGTGCCATGGGGGGCAGGTGGGAGGGCAGGAGGGTCCCCGGGGGGGGGGGAAATGTAAGCCCATCCCCAAAGCATTGCGCGCGG
>NW_008824222.1:1742-2423 GCF_000699105.1 Pygoscelis adeliae
CCGGGGGGGGCTGCAGGGTCACGGGGGCACCCGTGGGGGCACCCACTTTTGCACCCGGGGTGGGCGCATGCACACACGCAGAGCTGTGTGCACCTGCATGCACACACGTGTGCGCTTGCACGCACAGTCGTGCACACAGGCACACACGCACGCTCCGGCTGATGCCCGTGCATGAACACATGCCTACACACACGTGTGCATGTACACATACTCACACGGGTGCACACAGTCGTGCTGGTGCACACACGTGCAGGCGTACACATGCATGCATGTGCACACTCATGCACACCCGTCTGCCGGTGCACACACGTGTGCATGTGCACACCTGCGGTACAACCCTAGAGATGCCCACACAGGCGCACACCCTCCTGCACACACACAGACGTGGGCGCATACACACGCGCTCCCACCCATGCACCCTCCCCAGGCCCAGCCTGTCCCCAGGGTGCCCCTCGCCCCAGGAACGAGCGCCCCAACCCCTGGGCTGGGCTGACGCTGTGCCCCACTTTCCCCAGGCATCTCCCCCACCGTGAAGAAGACAGAGATGGACAAGTCCCCCTTCAACAGCCCGTCGCCCCAGGACTCCTCGCCCCGGCTGAGCAGCTTCACGCAGCACCACCGTCCCGTCATCGCGGTGCACAGCGGTGAGTGTCCTGGCGGGGAAACCGAGGCACGGAGCGA
>NW_008824223.1:0-389 GCF_000699105.1 Pygoscelis adeliae
GCTGCAGGAGGAGCGGGACAGCTTCCCCCCCACCAACCCCAGGAGAAGCCTCCTTCACCCATCTCCCCCGGGGTCTTGGCCTTGGGGTTGGCAGCTCCAGCCCTGTATGCCCCCGTCCCCCCTGTGCCCCGGCAAGCCCAGCTCACCCGGCGGGGCCGTGGACTCCCCGTAGCCCTTCATCTCCAGAGCGATCACCCTGAAGCCGGCATCAGCCAAAGCTGGGATCTAGGAGGGAAAGCAGCAGCCTCCGAAGGACACAGAGACCCCCGGACCCCCTCGCCCCCGGCACCAGCGCCCATCCTGCATCTGCCCACCCAAGCATGTGCTGGCCGTGCCCGGAGATGTCCCCAGGAGGGCAGATGCGGGCTGGTGAGGCTGGAGGGGGGGGA
>NW_008824223.1:550-797 GCF_000699105.1 Pygoscelis adeliae
GGCGGCCGGGGGCCCCCCGGGGAGTGGTGGCCATTCGCCCCCCTCCACCACGCTCCAGCATCCCACCACCAGCCCCTGTGGTCCACCCTCCTCCTCGTCTCCTCCGTCACCTGGTAGCGCCAGGAGAGCCAGGACTCGGGGAAGCCGTGGCAGAGGCAGACGACGGGGCCGTGCCCCATTTCCACGAAGTGCAGCTGGACGCCGGGCTGGAAGGGATGGAGAGCCCTCACCGGCTGGCGGGGGGGCG
>NW_008824223.1:918-2479 GCF_000699105.1 Pygoscelis adeliae
CCCACCCCCCCCCCCGGACCCCCGCCCCCCCAGCCCCCCCAAGCCCTGCCAAGCCCGGGGACAGCTTGTCACTGAGGCAGCCCCCTTGGCCCTACCCGGATGGGGACGTATCCGTGGGTCACGTTGGATGGATCACAGGCAGTCGGCAGCGGCTCTTCTTGGGTGAGAAGCTGTGGGGTGAGGAACGCGGGGTGAGGAACACAGGGTGAGCTCCCGAGCAAGCCTGGAGCTCCACGGGACATCCCCACCACCCTGCTGCTGGTGGGACATCCATGCGTTTGAGATAGACACGGCCCAGCAGGTCCAGGGGATGAGGTTACCAGGGGGGTGGGCAGGATCTGCTGGAGTTCATGGCCCCCATCCCGTTCGTTTCCAAAGCCACCCACAAGTCCTGTATAAGCACCGCCATCACGGCAAGAGCCAGAAGCCCGAGCCCATCCCTCCTGGCTCTGCAGAACTGGTCCAGCGTCCCCAGGAGAGCAAGGGGACAGAGGGGACCCAGACCACCTCTACGTGCCTGGACACCCGAGAGCTCCTCCAGCTCCTTCAGGACGGTTTCGGTGTCCCTGACGAGGACGGTGGCCATGCCCATCTCCTGGGCCGGCTTCAGGTTCTCCCCGATGTCGTCCAGGAGGATGACCTGGAGATACACCAGCGAGAGCCGGGCTCAGCACCCCAGGGAAGGGCGGCCGCTGGCTTTGGCCAAGGACTTGGAGGGACCCCCCCGTGCCTTGTTTTTAGGGTGACGGCTGTACCTCCTGCGGCTTCGCCTCCAGCGCATCCAGGGCGTAGGCGTAGATCTCGGGATCTGGCTTCCGCGCTCCGAGCCGGCAGGACTCGATCACCAGGTCGAAGTGGCGGCGCAGCAGGTTCATCAGCGCGGCCGTGAAGAGCCGCCCGGCGCTGTCGTCCACCCAGTTGTTGGTGAGGACGCAGGTCTTAAATCCTGGGGAAGGGCAGAGCGGGGAGCACCGGTTTTCCCACTCCAGCTCTCCCACAGGCATTTGATTTCACCTCCCCTCCCCAGCCACGTTTCTCAGACCTTCCCAACCTAAAATCTCCCATTCGCAAGGCTCTGTCCGGACCAGGACACCCCAGCGGGGGATAAAAGGATGCTCAGCAGGAGCTTATGCCCAATTCGTACTTCCAGGAAAGCAAGGCTCAACCATCTCAACGCAGGTGGGACGTGAGCCAGAGCTTGGGCACACCGAGGTGCTGAGGACCGAGCCGGCGGACCGGCCACGGTGCGGGGCGAAGGGCTACGGCGTCCTGCTGATCGCTGGCTGGGCGATAACGCGTCCGACGGATTTGGCAGCAGGGCTCAGAACATCTAACTAGAGGCTGCTGAGAGGTGATGTCAGGAGAGTGCTCCGACGATGACGAGGGACGAAGCAGGGACCCCGTGGTGGGACCGGCCAGGGACCCCCACGGTGCCTGCTCGGGAGGGGAGCAGCATCCTTACTCCATCACCCCTTGCCCAAAAGCCCCCCGGCACCCACCGTTCCTCCGCAGCACCCTCGCTGCCCGCAGAAGGGGGGCATTGACCGTCCCCTCCGCAGCC
>NW_008824223.1:9942-10759 GCF_000699105.1 Pygoscelis adeliae
GGCCTCGCAGGCCGCCTTGGGAGGTGGCCGTGGGCTGAGGGCTCTGCACCACGGCACGGGGACGGGGGCTTTGCATCGCACCGCTGGCTGCAGCGTGGTTCCCCGGGGCGGGGGAGGTTTGCCAGGCTTTAAAAAAAAGGGTAGTTTGATGCAATCACGACATCGATGAGACATCTGGATCACCCCGATGTGATGTTTGCATCGGTGAAAAGATATTTGTGGCCTTGGGTCCGGAGAGGGGTCAACCCAATATCTGCCTGCCTTTGGCATCGGCTGCTGCTGGGATGGTGGGATGGCGGGGTGCCGGCTCCGTGGTCCTATTCCCCACGGATTTCTGGTGTTCAGCATCCCAGGGATGGTGGCGATAGCCACACGGATGCAGGCAGGACAGGGGTCCTGCAGCAGAGCAAGGGGAGCAGCAAATTCAGGTGCCCTCCATGCCCGGGTCCGCCTCTTCATTTATCTCCCAGGGGAAAAGAAGCAAATTGTTGGGCAGGTCCCCCGGGGTTGGAAATTGCAGTCCTGGGCTTCATTTGCAGGAAGGCTGCGCGTTAAATTTCCTAGCAGGAAGGAAGGAGGGAGGCTGGTCTGGGGAAGACGGCTGGATCTTCGCCCGGGAGGTTGAGAAGCAGGGGGGAGCTCCGGGTTTCCCATCCTCTTGCGGGCGGAGAACCACCTCTCCTGCCCAAAGTAGCCCTGTCCCCATCCCTGTCCCCCATCCCCTCGGATGGGGACAGCTGAGGCAGGAGGGGGAAGGGGTCTGCAGTGGAGGGGGAGATGCTGGATGCTGCCCTGACTTTGCTTTCCCAATTTAGCA
>NW_008824224.1:0-735 GCF_000699105.1 Pygoscelis adeliae
AAGAACAACAATCATACTTTATCCAGTCCAAGATCACGTATTATCTTCTTTTCCCAATATGGGCGACCAACCACACTTTTTATTCTAGTAATAACATGGATTTTGTGGGGCTGCTCAGGGTCACCTCCATACTTTTCATGATCTCCAGGCCGCGGCTGAAATACCTAGAATAAGAAGTTCACAAAAACAGAGGGTTTTTTCCCTGAATATCTGAATTATTATAGTCCACAAAATAACTCTCTAAAACATACTTCAACCTTAGTAAAAATTCTTACATGTTTAAATACCTTTCTTTTCAGAAGGTTAAAGCACCAACAAGTGACCTCAAATTTAGCTTTTATAACATTAAGTCAAACATATTTTCATAATGGTTTGCTGGTGAATACATTAACTCTTGAGTTTCGCCGTACAACTGCATAGAAATACAGAGACAACACTCTATACCGGCACAGCACTTAATTCACATGCATCTCATTGAAGAAACTCTGCTTAGCCTCTGAATGGTTTAAGGCTTTAAGAATGATTTTAAGGAAAAGAGTCAACTGACACTAGACAGTATCTTGCAGAAAGATAAGCTAAAAATGTAAATGTAAAAATGTACACTATAAGTCAAACTTCTCATCTCTTTGGTTTTAGTTATTTATTGAATAGACTAGACTCTTTCAGTTGGAAGGGACCTACAACGATCATCTAGTCCGACTGCCCAACCAATTCAGGGCTGACCAAGCTAAAGCA
>NW_008824225.1:0-915 GCF_000699105.1 Pygoscelis adeliae
CTTAATGATTCTATGATTCTATGTTTAGGATAGAAAGTTGGATGCCTGTTAAATACTATCAAGATTTTCAATGAACTTCACCCAAAGATTACATTCTCCCACTCATGTCCATATTCTCCTTTGCCAGAATGGGGCAGTATGTTAAATTTCCCAAAGCAAGGAGTATCAATCTTTGGCTGCTGACAAGGAGCAGCAAGCTTACTGCAGTAGCAGTGAGCTTCATAAAATACCCCGTGCTTTCTCTTTACCAGTTCCATCTTTAAAGATGGATGCAGGCACACGTGTTTGGTTGGGCACTCTACTGAGCTTCAGCTAACACCAAGTCACACAAAAAGCTGGCAAACAAGAAAGCCTGATTTGCCATATCATTTCCTATTTCTACAATGACAGCATAACTCATGCTCTTAGAGAATACCTACATAATCTCCCATATTTTGCCTTCTATTTACACATTTCTTTATATGCCTAAAGTTAAAAAGTCATGAAAAACCCTTTTGAAATTAAATTTTACTTCTGATTAGAAAGGGCTCTTTCTAAGCCTAATGTCTCTCAATGCGCCACACACTGTTTTCAGTCAATTTTGTAAGGCTCTCCAACAGACATTTCTAGGGAAAAGAAAAAAAACCAAAAACCAGCTAAAAATCCTTCTTGTATTAAATTAGTCATCTGCAGGGGAAAACAGCACTGCATAAATGCTGTCTGCACATATGGCATAATAAATATAAGCTACAGAGTACTGATTAATATACATACATTTTATAACAATATGGTCCTTTATTATCCTGCTTTCACCTTGCAAATTCTTGCAATGTGAAGATTTACACTAATACGATCTTTGCTCATATATACAAAAGCTCATATTTGAATGATTCCACACACACACCCCCAAAAAAAAAAAAAAAAAAAAAAAAAAAA
>NW_008824225.1:1084-4026 GCF_000699105.1 Pygoscelis adeliae
GTAGATGAGGCGCTTAGGGACATGGTTTAGTGGGCATGGTGGTGTTGGGTTGACGGTTGGACTCGATGATCTTAGAGGTCTTTTCCAACCTTAATGATTCTATGATTCTATGTTTAGGATAGAAAGTTGGATGCCTGTTAAATACTATCAAGATTTTCAATGAACTTCACCCAAAGATTACATTCTCCCACTCAAGTCCATATTCTCCTTTGCCAGAATGGGGCAGTATGTTAAATTTCCCAAAGCAAGGAGTATCAATCTTTGGCTGCTGACAAGGAGCAGCAAGCTTACTGCAGTAGCAGTGAGCTTCATAAAATACCCCGTGCTTTCTCTTTACCAGTTCCATCTTTAAAGATGGATGCAGGCACACGTGTTTGGTTGGGCACTCTACTGAGCTTCAGCTAACACCAAGTCACACAAAAAGCTGGCAAACAAGAAAGCCTGATTTGCCATATCATTTCCTATTTCTACAATGACAGCATAACTCATGCTCTTAGAGAATACCTACATAATCTCCCATATTTTGCCTTCTATTTACACATTTCTTTATATGCCTAAAGTTAAAAAGTCATGAAAAACCCTTTTGAAATTAAATTTTACTTCTGATTAGAAAGGGCTCTTTCTAAGCCTAATGTCTCTCAATGCGCCACACACTGTTTTCAGTCAATTTTGTAAGGCTCTCCAACAGACATTTCTAGGGAAAAGAAAAAAAACCAAAAACCAGCTAAAAATCCTTCTTGTATTAAATTAGTCATCTGCAGGGGAAAACAGCACTGCATAAATGCTGTCTGCACATATGGCATAATAAATATAAGCTACAGAGTACTGATTAATATACATACATTTTATAACAATATGGTCCTTTATTATCCTGCTTTCACCTTGCAAATTCTTGCAATGTGAAGATTTACACTAATACGATCTTTGCTCATATATACAAAAGCTCATATTTGAATGATTCCACACACACACACCCCCAAAAAAAAAAAAAATTACAATCTTAGGGACAAATCCAGCAATTAGACTGTCCATTTGGACTCCAGAACTGTGACCTGGTGCAAGGACAGCAAGGTCCTGACGAGAGCAAGGTGTAAACACAGCTAGGTGTTTCTGAGACAGCTATTATGGTATTATGTTATTATGCATTCTTAATTTCAAGAAAGACATTGATAAATCAACTCGTATTTTTAGCAAGGAGTCTTTTGATGAAGCAAGGAAGTATGAAAGCACACAATGTTTTTCAGGTAACTTCAACCAGCCACTTCCGTGCTATACAATATAACCCATTGGCTGCTGCTTTTTAACAACTCAACTTTAAAATCAGAATGAATCCTTAAAGCCTGACAGAAGATCAGATGAAGCTGTATTACTGAAGTAGGACTTCACAGTACAGCAGAGAACCACTAACAACTATAAGACTAAGTGCAAATTAGGGAATATTTGGATCAGTTGCTTACAAAAATCAAGATGGTGTTCCACAAAATGCAGGTTCATCAACCACAATGATGACAATGACAAATTGAAATTTCACGTAAATAATACTAGTAAATTTCTGGTAGTAATTTTCTTATCAGATGGCCTGGACAAATGCACCTCTCGAGCTCTTTCATGTAATGCTTTAGAGAAGGAGTATATTCAGCATGCCACAGGAATACGTATTAGGAAACCCTTCAGAAGTACTTGCTGAACACACAGGTCAGTCATGTGCTCACGACCTTTATATACCATAGAAAACTTCTGGGTTGTAACAGCTTTAAACGGAAACCTGTGACATTTCATAGAACAGGTCCAAGACCTAGTCAGTACATGGACACAGAGGCTACAATTTCCATGACCTAGTTAGTTTATAATTTTGTTTACCAAAAAGAAACTGCTCCTCTTCATGCTTGCAGCTGATATTGAAAACAAGAGGCAGTATTCAGGCTGGAATGATGCACAGTAACAATTATGAAAGATGTAAGTGAGCAGAATTGAATTCAACAGCCGATTTGATGGTGACAGGATGATCTACAGTAATGGGAAGAGTAGAATTAGACTATTCAGGTCAATTAATCTAGACTTCTTGAAGAGGTTGCTAAATAAAGAGCTATTTGACCAAGTGCTGGGTAAGGCCTATCGGACACATTACCTACAATAAAAAAGACTTCCCTTCCATCCTTCATTTTGGATTCTCTGAGTTCTTAATGAGTGAGAGACTTTTTCCTAGCTTTAAAAACTTCAGGCCTCAATGTTCATTCTTCTAAGAAAGAGCAAGGTGACCTTCAATATGCACCTCCACTGATAATTAACTACAGGTAGCAGATTTGAGCACCACTACATCCTTCTTGCCTGTTCACCCCAGTGCTGAACACATTGCTCTATAGACCACAGTCTGAGTTTATAAGAGATAGGAGGTAATAAGATACAAAACAAAAAATAAAAAAAGAGATATTCATAGACTTCACTGTTATGTGAACTATGAGGACATTAGGCTAAAACATTCTCCTCACATTTTATGGGAATTCTAGTAACAATTCATTGTTGTACGTGGTAATGGATGCAAGTTTGCAGAAGCAGATAAAACCACAGCCAGTCATTTCAAAAGAAAATCCACTGTACATTTGGGGGCTAGTAGGTGGTAAAAGCAGAAACTGAGTTGAAATAATTCAAGAAAAGTAGCTCATGCAGGATTCTTCAATTACTGAAGTCCTTCAAAACACCTCATTGGACCAAAGGACTATTAATAATAAATATACAATCAACTCCTTTTTATGGATTACTTTCAAATGCTGGTTTCGCTATTAATTTGAAACCTTTTCTCTTCAATCCCTTTCATTTCTTGTCTTGCAGTCCCTTCAGGTGTTCTGCAGTTAGAATCACAGAATCATTCAGGTTGGAAAAGACCCTTAACATCAAGTCCAACTGTAAATCTACCACTGCTAAGTCCACCACTAAACCATGTC
>NW_008824226.1:0-23841 GCF_000699105.1 Pygoscelis adeliae
AAGAAAGCTAACTCTATCCCAGCTGAAACTAGTACAACTGGCTTAAAAACCTCTTACCCTGTTCTGAACCTTTTGCAAATACTTCACTTGTGATACTTAAGAAACTAAGTGTAACTCATTGCCTGCTGTTGAATATGAAAATGTGCTTCAAAATTACCTCACTGAAAGTTTGACCTTCCATATTCTTATAACATGGAACTAATGTTTTTAGCAACCCATCCTACCTACCACTTTACTAATCCTCCACAGTGCTTCCTAACTTTCATCGCGTCAAACACTTTCCAGATAAAAAGAAAGTAGTTTCCACTGCTTATGTGCTGAAGATGGGATCAAGCCAGGGACTTCTTCTGCTTGCTTAGGCCTGGATAATTGTAGAAATCAGTGCTAGTTTAACAGATCAGGCTGTAGCCCTTGTCCTGTGTCATGCTTCTCCTAAAAGCATGTCATGTTGTATATGCACACAGAAGCTAACCTTTATAAATCTGTTTGTGTCACAGTAGCATATGGCACAGTACTTAGTTATAAGTGACTTTGCAGCAGAAATTCTGAAATATCTGCCATATGTGACTGCTGAAACCTCAGAAGCGAACTGCTGGCTTTTCCTTGTTTTCTGTTTCTTTTAAATGAAGCCTTCGTCGAAGATTCTAGCATATCATCCAGCCATGTTGAGGTACTCCAGAATCTACCCTAAGGGAGAAAACAATTTGTAATTTGCCTGTATACTTACTTATTTACGTACATACACTTATGCTCTTCAGAATCGAAAAGAGTGTTAAGGTTGCAAAGTCAAGCAATCTGAAGATAGAAAATGTCAGAGCTAAAATTGCTTGTGTGACCTCAGTTAACCTCCCTTCAGCACATTCATTCTGGTAGCTCTTTATGAGATGGAGAATGATAAGCACAGGACTCATTCCTCACTGCCGATTGCCTAACCTGGGCAGTGTTTGCATTTAGGAAAGTACAGTTCTGAACCCAGTGGCTCACGGTCCTTTTGCAGAGGCCGTATAACTTCTGATCAACAGTATCCAACTCCTAGTTCCTGCTGTGGTGTACGGGAATGAGCCACAGCTTTGCATGCTGGATGCTCAGTTCTATGGCAACAGTAGTATCCAACTTCCCAAAATTATTTCCCTCTTGAAAAGACCAGCTGTGATTTGCAATATGTTGCTTATCTTAGAGAGGGATGCTCATGGCTCTGAGTTGAGAACTGATGAGGAGCCCAGCTCCAAACTATCTCACATTAAGGTAAAAACCCAATTTGCTTCGGTTTCAGAAAGCAGCCTGTGCTCCCCCTGGAACTGATCTCTTCTTGTTGGCAATAACCTGCTTCTGTGAGTGGTAACTGAATTAGTACCCAGTGGGATCTCAAGTGGCAGAAAACCAGGGCCTCTCAGGGGCAAAATAGCACTGATAAGTTAACTGCTTTACCAAAAAAAGTGCTGGTGCTTGATAATGGCATGCTTCTATTCAGAACGAAAGGGATGTATGGTAAGCTGCTGTTACAGCGTTCCTGGCAGCTCTGCTTATTCTCAGAGGAATAATGAAGTTATTCATAGAATTCATACCTATGTAGTGATCCTTTCCGAGGCCTATCTATTCTTCCTGTTAAGATGTACTTCCTCTGTACCTATTGGTATAGTTTAAGCCCATTGCGTTGTGATCTGCCCACTGTGGAGGTAGGCCTGGATTCATCCTGTCTAAGCATTTAACTCATGGGTTTACAAAATCAGGCATGGTGCAGAGAGTGTAAATGGGGGTTGACTCTCCATCTCTTCCACAAGAAAGAACTAGGAGCCAGGTTCAAAGCTAATACAAGGGATTTGTTCTTCATGCCAGCTGGTTGACCTGTGGAACTCCTTGCCAAAGGATAGTGAAGACTTTTAAAGTTTGTATAGGTTCAAGGGGAAACTAGAAGTATCTGGAAGAAAGATTCACTGAGTGTTAACTTGCTGGACAAGCTACATCTGGCTCAGGAATCTGCCTGAGCTGAAAGCCGTTGGAGGCTGAGAATATTAAGGAGGAATTATTTATGCTTGCCTTAATACCTCTGCATCTGCACTGATTGCTGTAGAATGTAAGATACTTGAGCTGGGTACAGCACTGGCATGAAGCAGCATGGCTGTTAGTGTTTTTGTATAGTGTCTGTAGGACACTAGGGCATTGGTCCCTTTATCCATGGGAAGAGCATGAGTTTTCAGACAGCAGTGCATTTCCCAGCATAGTGTCTCAGTGAAATGCTCTAAGGTAAGAGGAATGAATTCAGACTAAATCTTTTTTCTCTGCTGGATCACTGATTCAGTGGTGCAAGTATGATTTTTGTCAGGCATGCTGGTGACATACAAGCAGCAGCAAAAACCCACTAATGAGCATGGTATAAGATGCTCTATTCCTCTGCTCCCTCAAATAGCTAGATTAACTGTGTGTTTTCATATATCCTGGAATGTCGTCAATAGCAAACCAGGGAGTGCACTGATTTTTAGCAAAACACTTCAGCAACTTACACAGGAATATTATGTAGCAAGTTCTAAAGTGCTTTTCTGCTGTTTCCCATCCAAGTGATTTTTCACGGTGCATTTGGTAAGGAGTTATTAACTGCAAACAGATTTAAGTGCTGAGGACTCCCTAGATCTAAACCGATGCTTGTCATTCAAATGCCCCAACATGAATCAAGTACAAATGTGAATGTTCACAGCCAGTGAAGTTCATTCGGTAACAAGCATGCATTTAGCATTACACAAAACACAGCCGTCTACCCCTTGACAGTCCTTGCTTGTCCTGGTATTTTGAGGGAGAAGGTGAAGGACGTTTATCCTTGATGGTGAACTTTAAAAGTATATTTTCTTTTTGAATGTCAACCTATTCCTTCTCCATGTGTGTTTCAAAAATGTCTCTGACACTTTGGCTTGATACCCAGGTATTCCAGCTGTTATTCTAAGATGGTGGAAATTAAAGTTCTGTTGACTTCACTGGAGCTTTGCCAGTTTTCCTCAGAGGAAGATTTGGTTTCAGAATGTTTTGTGGAACCTAGATCTGACACACGCACTGCAGGCACTGTGGGTGCTGGGTAGTAGCTGTACTGATGCCAGTAGCTGGAGTGATTAGGGAAGGGGAATTCCACTGTGTAGCAAGGGTTGTGGTTCCCACCTTTGATCTCATATGGATATGAAATGTTCAGACTGTCTTTTGCAAAGGTGGAACTGTGTCAGACTGTCCTTTTCTAATCCAGAATGATGTGCTAAAGGGTTGGGAGTGTGGTCTACTTGGTCTACTCCAAGTAGACTCGTACAGCCCTGATCACTCTGAGCCCAGCAGAGCAGAGGTTTGAACCTTGGCCTCCTGAATGCCCTGTTGTTGCCATAGTCTCAGGTCACCACAGCCTGAAAGCCTCTCTCTCTCACAGGATAGACCTAAACAAATACCTTGACTTAGTAAAATTGAAGTGCTGATTTTTTCACACTCGGAGAGGGAGTCAGTGCCCAAAACTTTCCCTGCTTTTTCCAACTGTATCATCTCTCCTATTAAAAGTTACTGTGTGTCCTTCAAAATTTTCTATCCTTCAACTATAACACCTCTAGTAGTACTACCACCAAAAAAAAAAAAAATCATAATCACCAATTGTTCCAGCAAGCACAAAGCAACAGAATTAACGTAGGTTTCATGTGCACAAGAACCTGGGCATATAAGTAATGAATCCATTTGTAAGGGTATCTGCTGAACTCCATTAATTGACTTTATTTAGTTGTCTCTGTGTATAATTCTGCTGCAGACACTGAAGTTAATGGTAAATCTCCCATGAATTTCAGTGTGTGCAGGTTGGGGCCCTCATATATTAAGGGCTTATCATTGCAAATTTGCTGAAAGCACCAAACCCTCACAGCTCCTGTGTGCCTCATCTTCAGTCCTGCAGAGACATCATAATACCATGTTTGTGATAGCAGAGTCATTCCCATGGCAACAAATGGAGTCAGAAATACAAGATTCTGACCTTGCTGTGTGATCAAACAAAACAGAGAAGCTGGGCAGCAAAGACAAAAGTTCATCAAACACAAATGCCTATAAACCCAGCAAGCAGGTGGGAGAGAAGCAGCAGATAAAGACAAAATATTTCTCCTTCTCTGAAGTTCTGCCCCCAGGCAAATGTCCCTCCTTTTCTAATGTTAGGATCTGCTAGGGTTAGCCTGAGTATCTTACCCTGCAGAAAGCTCCAAGGAGAGCAAACGATAGCTTGTTAATAAAGCCATTTCACATTAGTTCTTTCTGGAGGATGAGCTTTGAAAAGCAATACTGTTTTACAGCTCCTTCCAGCAGATCTGAAAACAAGGCACTTAATAAATAACATTGCAATCTCATCCCATTTCTTAGAGTTGCATTAATAGTCTTTGCTTTAGAGATCATGGCAGAGTCAGTGACCTGCTCTGAATCAAATGCTGGATTGGTAGAAGAATTGGGGTAGGAACAACATGAGTGGCTAATTGGCAGTATGGTCATCGTAGGAAGCCAATGACAAACGTGAGCAACCATAAGACACCTGCTCCCTGGGCTGTGGCGGGAACAGAGGTGAGGCACAACTGGAAAAGCCCACTATTTCCCACCAGTTCATAGGCAGAAGGAGATAACTGGGAAGACAGGTGTTGCAGCTGGTCTGGCAATGAAAGAATAGTTTCAGATTGAAGTAGCTTTCAAAACCAATACTAAAGGATTGACAGCTGTAAAGCAAAAGTTTTAGGTGCTGCTAGGAAGACTGGCAGTCCTTCTCACAACTGTGTCAGTGAGAGGTGGACTTCTAATTCACAGTTTAAGTTTATGAGAACATTTTTGAGACTTCCAGCCATAATGAACTATTGAACAGTCAATCACAGGATCCTACCCTTTAACAACATTAGCATTAAGTCTTACTACATCTTAGTGGTAGAAGAAAGAGCATGGTTTGAATTGTTCCAAGGCAGAGGTAACTCTAATCTGATCTTCCACCAACAGAACGACACCTGTTAATACATACAAACAAACTTGTCCATGGCTTCTGGAACCTGGAAAGGGCCTTTTTCCTTATAGATGGGACACTATAATAAATATATTTTTCATATTGCTACATATTATGGATGCAATGGAGAATTAAGAATGAGAAATGCTCAATGAAAAAAGAAGCTGTCAGTGACAGTCCATTGGTTTATACTGATTACACCAAGGAGTGGCTGTTTCACGGCATTGCAGAGACAAGCCCAGAAAGCTCTGACCAAGAGTTGTGGCTGCTGCCCTTATGCATAACGGTTTTAGCATTGACTATAAACACAGAAGCCCTGCAGGTTTTGTTCAGCCCCTAGGCTGATGAAATCCAGGGGAGATGAAGAATTTCAGGTCTGGACTCCAGGACTAGAGAAGGGAAAGTCCCATTAGTACAGCTACTTATGGCTAGTGTTTGAAAACAGGTCACAGTAGGAACAGATGACTTCTGTGATGCAGCCAGGTTGGTGAACTTTGATTTTGTGGGTAAATGCTAGCTGTACCCAGGGAAGTTGCCCAACGATGCTTAAAGTCAGAGTCCCACTTACACCCTGACATGTACTACTGACAGTTCCAGTGTCCAGGGTTTTCATTGGCCTCAGCAAGCAAGTTACAACTCAGTGTGGGCCAGAAATGATAGAACAACTGTTCCTCTGCTGCCTCTACATCTGCCTGACGCAATAATTAAATCTCATCAGCCATTCAATATAAGGGAAGCAAACCAACTACAATAGAAGAAGGATTTTGCAGCACAACTGTCTCATGAGCTGTAACTGCAGCTATATATTTGCCTTCATAATGAATTCTGTAAGCATTTATATAGAGCTACAGGAGACTGAAATTTAGAAAGCAGTGGAAGAGATCCTTACAAAATAGCAAAGGGTGTAATTACTTTCCTCTACCATCATTCTGCTCCTTATTTTCTCTGCTGATGTTTCCCATGGAGTATTCACGGCAGTGCTGCGGTGGGACAAAGGCATTGCCTGTTAAGTCAAGCATCCAGTAGAGGCCAGAAGCCCTAATTTTGCTGCAGCACTAATGTCGCCTGTGGCTTGATCACAACAAATTAACTTCCTCTTGTGGAAAATGTGGGTCCCACTTCAGTGGATGTTCGGCATTGGTATTTGTGACGTGGGTTGGTACCTAATGTTGTAGCCGCATTAAGCGTTATTTCTATGTTATGAGTATAAATCTATGTTTGATGAAATTAATGGATTATTGAGCCCTCCTTTTCAGGACTCCCTTACAGGTAGTTGACTTGGCTTTTTTTTTTTGTGAATCACACATAGTTCAGCTCATTGGCAGGAGATATCCAGGAATCTTGCCAGTGGAAATCTCACTTCTTAATTAATCTTTTCTGAATTCTGTAGCCCCAGATATGTTCTCTCCTGGTCATGCTAATCCAGATTAAATTCATGAGGTTAACTGAGCTAATCTAAATTTGCACCAGCATAAAGAAAAGTGTAATGGGACTTCTTTGTGTGTCCCTCCCGTGGCTGCTCAGCAATTAATGTGACTTTAATGTCTTCTTCACTGTCAGTGTTGTGTTCTCTGTCATTCCCTTGCATCACATAAAAGTTTAAGATGGGCCTGGTAAGGTACAAAAGGTATTGAGGCAGGCTGCACTGCAGGGCCTTTTTTCTGACCTCCAGCTTCATGGACTCCAAAGTCAGGATCCAAAGAGCACGTTGCAGCTGGGGAGATGACTGTGAGCCGGATGAGCTGCAAACGAAGCTCCTTTCTGCTGATGGAGAGCAGAAGGCTGGCTCCTCTCTGCCAGGCATCAGCACTCTCGTTTTACTGACAGGAGTGGTACTGACGCAGACCTTCTGTGCCATATGCTGACTGTGAGGAGACCAGTCGGCAGCTTTGGCATGAGCATTTGTAACCACCACTTTGTAATTGGAAAATGGACTCGGAAGCAAGTGTTCTGCTAGAAAGTCAGCAGCGTTTTCCTGCTAGAAGACAACAGTTTGCAGCAGGGAATTCTTTAAGAGAGTGAAATACTCTCCTAAAAGAAATGGTTTAAGCACCAGCTTCAGTCAGCTGCAGCATACCAAGCACCCAGGCTGGATCCCAGGGCACGTTGTGCTCTGGACAAATTGGGTTGTTCTGCCCAAACCTGGCAGTTTGATGTTGAAATGCACCTCCCCAGGTCTTTATTTTTCTGAGTTGCTCTTCGGTTTGTGTCTTTCAGAAGCGCTCTGGAAGCGTTTGCTCATTCCTGCATCGAGTGTGCTGGGCAGCACTACCGTTGCAGCTGCTCCTCTTGCTCCTCCTGCTCCTGGCCTTCCTCCTGCCCCTGGCAGAGGAGACCCACAGCTGCACGCTGGCCAACAACTTTGCTCGGTCCTTCAACCTGATGCTGAGATACGAGGGCCCACCTCCAACCTAACTTCTTGGCGTGGCATGAGGTGACTCTCATAAATATAGACTCTTTCTTTTTTTAACAATTGCAAGTATTGTAGATTTTAGGGCTTCTAACAAGGCCATCATATCAACTGGATAGGTGACATAAATGCAACATAAGATTAATCCACTTTAAGCAGGTATTTGAGCAAATTTAATATTTTTACAATATTTTATTATAATATTTATAATGTGTACATAGAGATTGTGTATGTGTATGTATGTACATATATATATAAAAAAATGCATATCTGTGGTCAAACTAACATCCACCATCCACTCATCCACTGTTTGGAGATAATCCTACAATGTTTCTGTTTCTACCATCTTTCAGCAAGGAATACTGAATGATGGTTCGGTTGTGGGGTTTTGGGGTGATTTTAAAAATCAGATTCTTGTTTACAACCGAAGTCAGAGCAAGTATGAGAAGATGTGGGCATGCAGCAGAGTGCAAACTGGAGAGCAGGTAGAGTAGAATCATGTTTGAATACAATGGTTGGCATTCAGCCCAAGGAAAATTGGGACTATTCTATTTGAAATCTTGAGCTGTTTTTTTCAGTATCTGGATGCAGAGATTGCAGAAGGTAATGAAAATGTTTCCACTGACTTCAGTAGGAGTGGGGGTGGGCCTCATCTTGTTCTCATTTTTTACCAGATTTCTTTTCCAATTCCTGTGTTCTCCAGCCTACCTGAATCAGGAGAGGTAGAATACAGTAGGAAGAAAACTGGAAAAGAGAATATATTTTTTTTAACATCTCTATAGCAGGAGAACTTTTAAAATCAGGTCATAGTTTTCTGAACAAATTTGTGAGCACTGAACAAAACCTTGTCTCAGTGGTCTTGTCTTTAAAAAGCAGTGGGGTTTTTTTTTTTGTGGTTTTTTGTGGTTTTTTTTTTTTACTTTATAAAAAGGCATTTGGTAATGGATCATAAAGCCTGAACAGTGGGATGCAGCCTGGCTCAGTGTCAGTGAAGCAAAAGTCAGAAGTCCTTTAATAATACCACCCTGGAAACAAGATTCCTTCCTAGGATGTTTTTATGTTAATGGTTTGTTAAACTGATGTAAACTGATTGTATCAAAGACAGTCAAGCCTAGATTTCTATATAGTCTAAACTCTAAGATGATGACAACTTGTCATTTATTTACTTAACATTATGCCTGATTTATCAAATTTTTGAATGTACATTTTAACATTGCCTTTTAATGTAAAAACAATTCTCACTTTACTGTGATGAAACCATTCTTAGTGGTGTTTTACCTAATTGACTCCTGAGAGAAAAGGTAATTTCTAAAATTTTGTACCATTGCTGAGAGCTATATTTTATTGTCTTATCTTTTTAGCCGCAGTAGTAATCATGCAAAAAAAATTTAACCGAAGAAATAGCTACTTTTCCCATCCTGGCTATGTTGTGGGAGGAACTTGTCTTCTGGGTACCAGTATGGTGTATTCAGTGTTGTTTTCCAAATAAGTTCCAAAATAATATTAAATCTGTTGTGCAGGTAAGTTATTTAGTAGCTGAGGGACTGAAGGAGGAACTCATACTTCTTTAACAGAACCATGAAAGTTTTGCTAAAGAAGCAAACTTGGGTAGAACAGGGAGGCGTAGCAGCAAGGAGCTCATTATAGGCACAGAATGAGGGAGAACAGGCAGATGTGAAAGAGGACTAGCTAAAGATAGAGAAGAGAGGTGTCGAACAATTTATAAAGGCTAAGAAAAGGAGTCATGATGAATGCAGAGGACAAGAATACAGGCTCTATGGAGGAAAAATCACTGAATCTTTTTGGTTCCTTCTCCCTGCTACAGTATTGGTACTATTGCATATTAAACAGCTTTTCTCCAGTAAGGTTTAAAATGGGGCAAGTAACAGGGACTCTACCAGTGTTCTGAGGAGACTGTTCCCCTGCCAGGACTCTGTCATTGTGTTCCTAATAATGATTCCGACTACACTGGGTTTGCTAGAGTTGGATAAAAATGCCAAAATTCTACTAAAAGTGAAAAGGAGAGAGGAAATTAGAGGAAAGAGAGCAGGGATGGTGAAGGTATTCAGGTAGAGTGCAAGGGGAGTGTGCGGAGGATCTGAACTGATGCGGATTAAAACCTGACTGTCAGGAGGTAGCAGAAGAGCTCTAGAGAGCAGGCAAAGGGGGGCTGAAAGCAGAAAGGTGAGGAGAGAGGATGTGCACTGAGCGATAAGACATTCACATCTAAATGGGAAGCGAAGGAAGGTAAGGCCTGTGATTGCTTTCATGAAGGAGCCAGATAGAGAGGAGCTATAATTCATCAGAGAGTGGAGCAAATTAATTCCTTGTTTGCAACGGTTCTTTCTGGTGGTGGAGGACGTACCTCCTTTTCTCCTTTGATTAGCTGTGCAAAAGCCATGCATGTTCCTGCAATGCTCCTCTAAAAATTGCTGCCAGCCCTGAGGGAAGAAACCCTCGTGGCTGCGCAGCAAGGAGCTAATCATCACACACATCTCCATTTCAAATCAAATGCTCCAGCAGAAAAGAAGAGTGGGGGAAGAAGGGCAGTAACAAAACCTGCTGTGTGTGGTTGTGTATATGTGTACTTGTGCATGCACTTTTCTGTGGCCTAGCTACGTTGCACTTCTCTGAGTTTTGCTGAGCCATTCCAGGTGATGAAAGTAAAATGCCAGTGAGAAAGTAAAAATAACGAGGAAAAATATAGCCACAAGAGAAAATCAGTAGGGAGATAGACAAGTTTTTTCTATGAAAGCACAAAATCTCACATCAGATTTCTTTCTGCCCAACCTTTCTGATCTGGATGATTTTTATGGGTTCACAAATGCATTTGACACCACAGGAGTATGCAACTGGGGGAAAAAACTTCTACACAGAGGACCATAACAGAACAACTGCATCGTCACCTTGATTTTACAGTGTTGTGGCAGGTTTAAAAAAAACCACTAAATTAGAAACACACTTTTGCTGCTGGGTTTGCATTCAATTTATTCTATAAGTCCCCTGTCTGTAGTCTTGGCATTTTGTGCTTTAAATCTCAGCAAATCCATTCTCATTAATTTTGGTAATCTAAATATCTCACATAAGTGATGAATCTTTCTACTTCTTTGCAATGGAAACTATCCAAAGCACAGGACTTTGATGTTTATCTCACTCAGAACAATTTCACTCTTCCATAATGTCATTGACCTCACCTGTCCAACGCAGGTGTGAGATTTTTCTAAGAAAGAAAGAATTTTTAAAAAATCACAGAAGTAAGCTTGAAATGTAAATCCAAAATTTACTTTCTTTTTTATTCTCTTGTTTTTCTTCTGAA
This sequence comes from Pygoscelis adeliae, assembly GCF_000699105.1. NCBI lineage: Eukaryota > Metazoa > Chordata > Aves > Sphenisciformes > Spheniscidae > Pygoscelis > Pygoscelis adeliae. The sequence continues at coordinate 10,708 of NW_008824226.1, forward strand.
AAGTTTGTGATACTGATTCCTGGAAGTGTGTGTAAATATTAATCAAGTCAGTAATTGGAATAATGAAAACAAACTGCCCAGTTCAACTTCCAGGAAACTGTACAAAGCTCAGATTCCTCAAAACACAAACTAAATCATACTGGTTCCAAATCAGTCCTTAAAATTTGAGCACTGTTCTTCATGCCTGAATCTTTGCTCACACATGATTTGGGGGTTACACCCTCACTTCTGCGCCTATAAAATCTCCAGCTTATAGATTTCTGACATCCATACGTAACCCAGATGTATTACAGCTCAGCTTTGGATTGGGGCTGCTGCCTTAAGACATCCCTTGCCAAAAACCTAGGATGCACAAAACGGGTAAACATCCATGACTGAGGGCTTGAACTACTTCAACCCAGATCCAACCACTGTCAGAGTGTGCTAAAACCCTCTGAAATAGAATCAAAAAATCATAGAATCATAAAATCATTAAAGGTTGGAAGAGACCTCCAAGATCATCGAGTCCAACCATCAACCCAACAACACCATGCCCACTAAACCATGTCCCTAAGCGCCTCATCTACCCGCCTTTTAAATGATGCACAAAACGGGTAAACATCCATGACTGAGGGCTTGAACTACTTCAACCCAGATCCAACCACTGTCAGAGTGTGCTAAAACCCTCTGAAATAGATTGAATATGTTTGAGCTTGTAAATTGTTTGTGCATCTGGCTCAGGCCACGTAGCCTATACTGCATGCAGATACTCAGCCAGTTCACAGAGCAGAGCTCTAGTGCATCTCTCCAAGCTCTTTTGCCTGCACTGTTGGACCCACTATTTGATTGACCACATTAATGACCCTTCAGTGTTGAAGGCAAAATCCTGCACTCCAGTGCCCATGCATTAAAGTAAGAATTCTGCACAGCCCCAAAGGCACACTTCAAACCCAGCTTTGGAGTGAAAGCAAGCCTAATTTTTAAATTGTAATTGATTTTGTAGCCAGATGCTTTCAACAGAATTTTCCATGACTGCAATACAGTGAGGTAGAAAACTGCTATTGTGCCACATGTCTATTAATAGCCATGTTAATAGACATAGCTTTCTCTGATTCCAGCTAGCAATTTAAATTGTATTAAATTTTATTTATATATGCCCTCTCCAGAAATCTCTGTATGAAAAGCATGTTCAGTTCTATGCACACACATTAGAAACGTATTCCCCTGTTAGCACAGAATCCCCAGAGCAATCATGATTTCTACCAAGTACTAGCTTATTTGCCCTGACTGAGATACTTACTAAATTCAAACATTTGGGACTGAAAAGAAAGTTACTAGCCTAACTGATGAAAACAACTGATGATCACTGAGTAATTTGGAGAGCTTTTAGAATGGCTTTCTGCTTCTCCTTAATCCTTTTTGTTGGGGTAGTCAAAGACCCCAGAGAGAAGAAATGTCTCCAAAAAATGGTCATCACTAGATAAGCAGATGGTAACCACTGCACGTTAGAAGAAATAGCATGTTCTCTTTAGTTGCTCTAGGACCTCAGGAGTTTCCTCCATCTGATCTCTTCTTCAGTATTAAATAGGAAATGTTTTATTTTGGTGTGTGTGTATACACATCTCATTAGCATTAATGAGATTTGAAGAGTGAGTTCATATACACGAATTCTTTTAAATTGTGTTGACAAGAGAGTACTTTGTCTTCTTTTCTCAAGAAAAAATAAAACCACTGTATAGCAGAGATTCCCAGAGCAAACAAAACCCTTTGGAATAACTGAAGATTACAGACTGAAATTAAACTGGAGAAATAGTTTTGCCTTTCAAGAAATGCTGGTATAAATACCCCAATAAAGATATCTTTGCCAGGCATCATAGGTGTCTTCCAGGTCATAGGTTATGTATCCAGCTGGCTGTAAGAACTGCTTTTGGAGACTTTACTATCTGTTGGACAGTATCAGTTGCTAGTCTGCAGCTGAAAACACGTTTGCCCAATGAACTATATCAGCTTCTTCCAGAGTCGCTGTGGGTTGTCGAGGATATTCTTGGTAGTTCTCAGATCGTTTACCTGCTCTGAGCCATCACAAGTTTATTGCACTAATCTATCTGTCAGCGGCTGGCAACTCTCAGAAACCAGTTTATTAAAATACTAAAGATATAACATTGTTAGTACAGACATCGCAATTCATTCAGAAACCAATCTTATTATTTTTGCCATATTTAAATGTATTTATCTATTGGTTATACTGGGTTATAAACAGATTAGTCGTAGCTGTTGGGTAACTGTGGAATGTTTTAGGCACAAGGCTTTTTGTCTTGCATATGTATGTTTAAGAATTGTGGGTTCGTTTTGCACTTGCTCAATGGTAAAACAAAACAAAGATTCTTGAATGTAGCATTTTCCAAAAAAAAATATAAAGCAGGATGGAATAATCTGTCATACAGTTGATTTTTTTATTATCTCTTGTCTATCCGATTTAAAATACAGATATGTGCCTACCAGACACATATCAGTAGATCTGGAAAGAAAAGGAATATCTATCAGGAGTATACCAATTCAAGCAGTAGCCTAAATGGCACCTTTGTTACCAAACCTACTTCAGCAATTGCCAGATGTAGCTCATTTTACCTGTGAGCTAACGACCATCCTCCTAGTAAACCATGGGTGAGATGAAACTGCACAGGTGAAGGTATAACATCTCAGTGGAAGCAGCAGGAGACATTAGGTCTTCAAAAGGCAGCCTGATATCTTGATGCAAGAGATGCACGTGCAGGTTTGGCATAATGAGAGCAACCCAGGACTACGAACACAGGAACAAGGGTTTGCCGTTCTGCTCTGCCAGACAAAATTTTGACAGTGGCCCGTCAGCACTGTCCAGTTTCACATCCCTGACTGTGGAAGGAGGCTCCTCTCAGGGTAGTTCACTCTAGCTAAAATTTGAGTCTTGGGAGTGCTTTTTTCTTTTCATTAAATACAGAAGAAACTGCTAAATCAAACCGCTCAGTAACAGATGAATGGTAGGTGGTAGGCGCTGGTGCTCCAGGAAAAGGTGCAGGAAATGCTATTGTAGACAGAAAGATAGTCATGAAGGTCTCTGTTCAATCCTTAGGAATTAGAGATTCCTTGTAGAACTGAAGTAGGAGGCTTTCTGTTCCTTTGCAAGTGAATGCCAGCTGTTGCTTTTAGTCTTCGGGATTTTGGGGGTGAGCCTGTTCAGTGCCTTACTGAATGCTAGTGGCTTTCTGGCTTCAGAGCCATTCACGGCAGCGAGTTCCACATCCTTCCTACGAGTTGTGTGAAAAAGGTATTCCCTGGTGTCGTGGTTTAACCTCAGTCGGCAACTAAGCACCACGCAGCCGCTCGCTCACTCCCCTCCCCCCCAGGTGGGATGAGGGAGAAAATTGGAAAAGCACAAGTGAGAAAAACTCGTGGGTTGAGATAAAAACAGTTTAATAATTGAAATAAAATGATGATAATAATAATAATAATATGATAATAATAATAATACACAAAGCAAGTGATGCACAGTGCAATTGCTCACCACCCGCCGACCGATGCCCAGCCAGTCCCTGAACAACGGACCCCCCGGCCAGCTTCCCCCAGTCTATGTACTGAGCATGACGTCACATGGTATGGAATGTCCCTTTGGCCAGTTTGGGTCAGCTGTCCTGGCTGTGCCCCCTCCCAGCTTCTTGTGCACCTCCAGCCTTCTCAGTCGGTAGAGCATGGAAAACTAAAAAGTCCTTGGCTGGTGTAAGCATTACCTAGCAACAACTAAAACATCGGTGTGTTATCAACTTTGTTCTCATCCTAAATCCAAAACACAGCACTGTACCAGCTACTAGGAAGGAAATTAACTCTATCCCTGCGGAAACCAGGACACCCGGAATTGGTTTTGAATCAGAAACCTTTTGTTTGGGGGTGGGGGTTGTTTGATTTTCCTTCTTTGGCCCCTGTGTGTTGAATCCAAGGAAGCAGAAAGACCAGCACTACCCTCTCCAGACCATGCTTTGACTTTCCTTCTCTTATCAGAGCAGAGGAGATTTGGCTTTGTCTCCTTCATAAAGTAAATTATCCCAGTCTTTTCTGCTTCTTTTCATGTTACAGTTCTTCCACGCCCTTGATCATTCCTGTCACCTTTCTCTTAACTGTTTCCAGTGCCAGTTCTTTCTCCATACGTAGAGCAAGAAATCTGGTCCTGTTTCAATAAATTGAAATTCAATAAATTTTTCCCCCGTTGCAGTTCCTCCTGCAGATGCTCTGCCTGTTTCTGCTGCCCCCTGTGTCAAAACATCTTTCATCACTTCCTGAGGGGACTCTGGTCCTTGCCAGCTGTCTCTTCCAAGTCTCCTGGCCATGTCCTACCCTCATCTGCCCTGTGTTGGCTCAGCGACTGCCCTTAATATTCTCATCTGTAGATGGGAGTGCTAGGGTGTCACTTAACAAACAATTATTAGTAATGAAAGCCTTGCCATTAGCATTGTTCATAGCCTGCCCAGACCCTTTTCTTTTCTTCTCTCTAAGCAGGTTTTGATGGGTAATCCAATTACTGCATGCAGAAGATTGCCCTTTAATCAGCGAGGAGGGCCGGTGTTTCAGTTTCAGCTCTATTACCCTCACGTTGTCACTGCCTGTGCAAGCGCTCCTGTGTGCTGCTGGGCCCGGGGCCGGGCGCTTCAGGGTATGTGCCCTTGAGCTGCCGGGAGTGTTTGAATGTTGCTGTTACACACACTAATAAGCCAGGATCCTTTTTTTTTGAGCTGGAAAAAGAAAGAAAGAAAAGGAAACTGGTCACTTCTAACAAACTGGTTTCACAACTCATTTATCAAGCCCTCTAGCAAACCATTTATTTTAGCTCCTTTTTGCTCCATCAAAAGCTGTATGTTAAAAGGGAAAGGTGAATTTCAAGAGGCTGGGAATTGAAGGCAGGCTGCAGTGCCACCCGCCCTCACCCGCGCTTTGCCGGGAGGCCTCCAGCTAGAATTCAGGGGTAGGAGCTGTTATTTTTCCTGAAGTGACTCCCGCCGTCAAAATCAAATTATTTCTTTTGTCAAGTCCAATAAGCATTGAACACCACAGACTTGGTTTCACTACAGATATGAATGAATGCCTCTGTACAGTACTTTCCATTGCCATGAAATATATATATATGTATATATATGTAATGGGGAGTGTAATTATTGTTCTACTTAAAGAAAGGTGACATTCCACTTCAATGTAACTTTCAAGTGCAGCTTTTAAGAGAAACCGTGTCTTAAAGGGAAGCTGGAAGAGTTTAGAGGTATGTGTTTTAACGAGCTTTAATGAGCTTTAATAAGCTTTGAGTTAGGGCTTCAGTCTCTAAGGCAAAAAGCACCCAAGATGATTTTCCCATCACCTTCCCAGATCAGATCCTGTAAGAGTTTAACCTGGGAGTCACTGCTTGATCACAGGCTGTTCCTGAAGGTATTTGGATGCTGCATGTACTACATGTCTGTCTGTTCTCAAATGCCAGCCTCCATTTCGTACATGTGCTTGACTGGAAGGCAAAAGACACACCTTTGGCTTGCTCCGAGACCCTGCTGTCATTTTTGTCTCAGCGGATGTATTCCTTTTGATCAGTGCCACTCTTTCAAGTTTTTTTCCCTTTTAATTTGTAGTTATTGAGTTTATCAGGTGATTCCCGGAGGGCATACTCCACCTGCCCAGCCTCAGAGCTTCCCTTCCAGCAACGTACCTTCTTCTCATTTGTTTACTTGGGTGTACTGGACCACTGTGAAGCAATTACACAAGCAATAATGCGGGTGTTGCATTTTTCTGTCATTGCCTTTTGTAAGATATAACACTCCATTGACATTGAAAAGTGGTAGGAGACCCAGAAGCTGCCCTGTTGTTTACTAGCAATATAACCAATGTACAGTGCTTCTACAGGGGACCTGTCCTCACTTCTTAAAGCAGCTGGCTGTCTCGGGCCCAATTTAATTCACAAGGCTGGATTATAAACAATCTTGGATCCCTTCAACAACACTCCATCAATCTTGTTTCCATCAGTTTTTGTGCTTTTGTTTAGTTTCAAGCTAGAAGAAAGTTTAAAGAAATGTGCTAGGACTCCCGTATAGGGTGAGTAAATATCCCATATATTTCACAAAAATTACAACAAAATGAAGGGATTTACTCTCACGTTGAATAGATTAATAAGAAGTTCTAATTGATGCATAAAAATTATAAAGAACAGCCTGGAATGAAATTTCTGCAATCAAACCGTTCTCTGCTTTTAATTTAAAAAACAGCAAATATTGAGGTACATTTTGCCACCTTCTTTTAGAAGTGACCTGGAGCTAAAACGTGAATCCTCCCAAATGGGAGGTTTATTGATGCGGATCTAAATTTCACCAGTATGTCCCTTGTTAGATCACCCGCCTCTGGGCAGAGAGGAAACCTAAGGCTGTTCACAAGAGAAACTCATATTGTGAATGGTTTTAGAATTCTTCAGAGCTCCCATCCACTTCCAAATGTCGGTAATGGGGAGGATCAGAAACCTTCCCATGAACCCTGTGGATTTTGCATGTTGAAATCCTGGCTTGAATTCAGGTCTCCACCTCAGCTTCTTGTAAATGTTAATATTCAAGTAGAACAAAAACGTTAGAGGCAATTACAGCATGAACATCTCTTCTTGTTTATGTATAGTAGCTGATAGCAGAGTCTGTAATAATAATCTGTGTTTATACATGTGCTGTTCAATGTAACAGTTGGGTACAAAATACCTTTTAACTGTCACAAGAAAATAACTGGATTGATGTCACTTTTTGCTTGTATGAATATAATCATTTGCCTTGCAGGGACCAGTTCCACTTTTGTCATGTTATTTATGATTTTTAAATACATTTGTGATAAATTAGGCTCGTTTCTAAGGTAAACAATACTGGAGCCAAGCAGCTGTCTCTGTACATGTGCATGTTATCACAGCTGATATCAAGTCCGAGTCAGACTCCTTGTCTTGCTTGGACCTTTCCTTAACCTTTCTGGCTTATTCAGGGAAATGCGGACCAGTCTATTTTCTTATTAAAAATATGTCTTTTTGAAAAGCTGAACTTATTTTTTAAAACCTTTCTTTTTACAATTATTGATTCAGAAAGACTGTAACAATCATATTTTTCTAAACTGGCAATTGCTTGTGTTGGGAAATGATATATAGATATATATTTTATTCTACAGATTTCCATGTAGTTTTGAAACTCTTTGTTTTCATATATATCCTCCTCTTTGCTAGAATTATCTCAAAAAGCTGGAAGCTTCTGTGTACTGACTCTGTGAAATTGTATAAAAATGCAGCTGCATAAAAAGACTGACTTTATTTTTTATTTACATTGTTAGAGCCAAGCCATCCTTAGTGTTATGCCACGCAAGATGTACGGAAAGAAATCAGGTCATTGTTTCAAAAGGCTGGACAGCGTTACGTGACACTTCCTAAAAAGTCTCGACTGAAAGTCAGGAGAATTTACCCTAGAAATGGTGCCATTTCGGGGCCTGATTCTATAGTTTATTCACACTGTTTAGGACCTTATTTCACAAGTACTCCCATGAAATTTCATGGGAAATATTAAAAATAAGAGCCTATGATGTGTGAATAGCAGTGATAGAATAAGGCCCTTTTCTAATGACGAACGGGGCCTTTTAACTAGTTAAGAGGCTATATTTTGAGTATTTCAGGACAACTTTTTGTATTCTTTTCTGTGCTGTGGACTCTTCCTGTGTATTCTGGATTTATTCCATAGCTGAAATGCCAGATTAAATCGATAGAAGCCCCGTGCGCAGATGAACATAATAGAAAGCTGCAGTGAAATATTGCAGAAAATGGCCTGATTTCAGAACAATAGTTAACTCACAGCCTTGGCTTCTGTGCACCTGTGAAGCAGAGGCCCTTGCTTTGTACCTTGGCTGTGGTGTAACACGGAAGGATTTCTGCTCTCTGCCTGGAAAATACTGTCTATTCCTCAACCTTGTCAGAAGCATAATATTTTCTCAAGTAAAAAAAAATCTGATTCTGCAAGACTCATCAGGGAGTTAAGGGCAGCTGGGACCTTCTGCAATCAGGCCGCATTATTCCAAAAGTTTATCCCTCGATGACAGATAAAATATGATGTGGCTTTGCTGTTTGCAAGTAGGATAAAGAGGCTGGAAATTCATCACCCCAAGCCCTAGCTTTGTGACTGTTCTGTGATGCTCCACTGTTGCCAATGAACTGTGTTGAATCGGATTATAAAATCAGAGTATTTTATTGCATGTGTTCTTTTTTGTAATGAAAACATAGTTTTATTTGATGTTGCAGTTACAATGCAGTAAATAAACACATATGTATTTCTTTTTAAGGACTCTTAAATTGTTCTGGGGGGTGGTTTCACATTTTTGCTGTGCTTATTTCTTACTGTCAGAGTATTTGGGCTGACCTAGAAACACCCAGAACAAGTGAAGCAAGGATAAAATTTGCTGCTGCCTGCCTCTCTGCTCATGTACCACTGGAAGAAGGTTGTGCTGAATGTACCTACTTCACTCTATCCCTGTAAGATTTAATAGAAAATGTCAGCTTTTCTGTAAGACTGTGCAGTTTTTTGAATAGAATTCTACCGGACCCACAGAAAATGTGAATTTGCTAAATCATATTACGATTCAGTATGATTTCTTACGGTGTTGGCCTCTGACAGCCTCTGTGGGGTTCCCCTCAATCCCAAACTTGCTAAGACAAAGGGGAATTTTTTGAGAACCTCAGATTTGAAGTTAACGCCAATCACACGTAGTGAGCGAGCAGTGTATTAGTTTAACCACCGCTGATTTCTCTGAAGAGTAATCACTGCAGCATGTATGTGCGCATGCATAACTCTCATGAGCATCCAAGTAATTGCTGGTTTCTTTCCTGAATCTTTATGAGATAGAGTCTGCCAGGATCTCTGACATCAAAGGGCTCCACAGGCAGTTACTTCTGGAGGAGTGGAAAACCACTACAATTTTCTGGTGAACCTGTGGGCTAGGTTCCCTGTTGTTTTTACGAACACACTGAGCTTTATCCAGGTCTTTGACTTCTCTCAGGTTTTCGGACCATGTGGTCCTGTGCCTTCCTATAAGCTGTCTCCCGCTAAGCCCCCAAAAGTACAAATGGAAACACTTTGGCTGGTAATAGCTGTGTCAAGATCAGAGCAGCAGCTCGAAACCCTCCCAGAAGAAAACGGGGTAAAACAAGTCCAGGGCTGTAGGAAGAGCAGATTATGGTGGTGGGACAGTTACATTCCCATAAGGGCTACAATCAATGCACAAAAGAAATACCTGTTCTTACTATTTTTTTTTCCTTCGCAATGCATTTTTTCCTCTTGCAGTCTATTTTTTGTGGAGCCAGAAAGTAGACTTCTTTGTGTATATCAGGCCTCTTCTTCTGGAACCAGCAAAGAAACCTGGGACTTGATTTTGTCCCAGACACTGTACATAGACCAGGAAAGACTGTCATCCCGCAGGGAGGAAAGAAAAGTGTCTCAGAATAGATAAAACAGCTCACGCTTGCATGGTGAATGAATATTTTGTTGACCAGGTTCAGGCTGCAAACAACTCTACAGCTGATCGGTGGGAGTTGAGACAGTCAACGAGAATTATTATAAACACTTTTAGAGGACAATGAAATACTCCGGGCAGTTATAAATCTCTTAAGTCATATATTACTGGAGAAACACCTGTTTTAGATAACAACCCTGCTGCTAAAGGATGGAAGTTTCTGTTTAGGTTGTAGCAGCAAAAGGTGGCAAGTTCAATAAATAAAAATAATAGGGTAAGACCCTCAAGTGGAGTAAATCAGTGTAGCTTCATTGAAGCTGTTGGAACTAAGTCAATTTACAGCAGTAAGAATCTGGCTTGTAGTCAACAGGGATTTTACAGAATGCTTAAAACCTCTCCATTTGGAGAGTTCTTCTCTGCCTTACGCCTGTGCACTAAATGGTATCTGCACAAAAGTCCTTGCTGGTATAATGAGGTCATTTTGGATGTTAGCGTTCATTATATGCTTAGGTAAATTAAGGGAAAAAAAATACGTCATTAGCAAAGTCTTAAATAAAAAAGGATGGAGCAAGGTTACCGAGTGAGAACTATTTAAATAAAATCAGTCTCCGCCCTGGAGAGTTAGTGGGGAGTGGCTTTCTATGGAAAAGGGCTGATCGTGTGTCGATGCTGCACGTAGAAGCTGAGCGCTACGGCCATGAGAGATTAAAAGCAGGGACTGAGGTTTTTTTCTAGGTTAATATTTCAAGCTTTCCAAATTTCATTCTGTGACATACCATGAATGCAGCCTTGGTTTCCAACTGCAGAAAAATGCTCTGATAAACACATATTGCTGGAGCAAATGAACCTGAAGGCTCATCCGGTTTTACCGTAGCACTCGTGGTATTAAGAGGGATTGTAATATAATCCTCTTCAATGAATAACCCTAACAGATGTTATCAGGGTTGCTCTGTACGAGCCGTGGACCTCTTGCTAGAACTCCCTCTGTGGAAGTCCAGTTCATAAATTGTCCTAATGGGCTGCCTGCCTCGTCCCGCTGCTGCAGCAGCATGAAAGGGAGGTGGTTACCAGCGGCCTTGAAAGCCGGCATTATTCCCATCTGGTTTGCATTACAATACTGCTAAATATTTCATGCTTTTTGTTTTATAAACAAATAAGAGCAGAACTAATCTTTTTGTTTAATGTTCCTTGATTGACGTTTGAGTGGGGAAAAAAAATTTGGGGTTTGTTTTGATTTTTTTTTCTTTACTTCAGATCTTAATGTGGCTCTGCAAAAGCTTTTAATGGAAGATAGAGCAGATTGCCGTCGACTTTTCTGGTGGGCTTTTTATGGCACCATTGATACAGGAAAAGATACGGGGGAAATCCAGATGATGAATGTGCTGTTCAATCAGCTGGGATTTCTTTGCTTGCGAGGAGATAACTCGATGAAGTGCAAACAGAGACAGAGAGCAGACGTTGACTGCTTGTCAGCTATATACAGAACTATCTCTGGCTGGGGCTGCTGGAAAACACAGCAGCTATTAGTACCCCTTTGCCCTTTCACAGCGCCCTGTCAGAGGGTCCCCAAGCACTGCAGCAAGAGCCATCCATTAAACCGCAGAGCAACGAGTCTGTTTAATCACCCCGGCTTTACAGGGAGGGGAACGGCAGCCTTGGGAGGATTCAGCCGGCATTTTAACCTCCCGGTTCCCCAAACTCCTGCTGGGGTGGGTGAGCGAAGGCGCTCCCGCGGGGGCTCAGCGTCTCCGGCCGCAGGTGCCGCCTCTGCCCCAGCGGGACGGGGGCGACCCCCCTCCACGCAGGGACCTTCATCCACAGGGCAGAGGTTGCGGGGGGGTCAGGATCCCCCCCTGGGACGCGCAGCCTCTCCTCAGGCGCCCGCCTGTGGAAATGCCGAAGGTTTCGGGCGGTTTCCTTCCAATCCAAAGCGAGTCCCGGCACAGAGTGGGGCCTCTCGGCCCATACTTCTCCGCTCGAACGGCCGCATCGTCTGCTTTATCCGGCGTTTGGACAAATATCTTCATTAGAGCGCCCATTAGGCTGTGAGGCCTAATGGCAGGGTGGGGTGAAAGGTATGAAAAGTCACTCAGAAAGGGCTAAATATTGAGAAAAGGTAAATATTCACTCTCAGCCTGTTGCAGCTTGGCCCTGCAACGGGGTGACGGTGTGTCAGTGCGGACAGTTAAATCACCATACTACATTTGACCATGTAGTAGTATTTTTTATATCATTGCACAAACAGAAGCGGATTTGTCCGATTCACCCTTGAGATGAAGCCACTCTACAGTCACTGCGGGATGAATTTTTCCCCAATGGCTGATGCATCAGTCATCCCTTCCCTTCCTCCCGTAACCGCTGGCCTGAATTCAGAGGCAAAAGTGAGTCTCGGGGACTGACCCTAATGCTTGCCTGCAAATAGGCTTTATGACTTAGGCTGAACAAGACACCCAAGCAGTAAAGTTATATACTGCTTTTTGTATTATGTTTCTTATTTTTCTAGCATTTTTCTCCCGAGGATCTCAAGGCCCGCTGCAAGGTTTCACTAATTCTCAACAGTCATCTGTGAATTAAGTTCTTTTTGCTAATTACAGCTGAAATACTATCGCCAGAGCGGAAGACTGCCGGTCTTGAGCATCTCTCTACAATAGCACACGATAGTTTCACTCAGGATTGTAAAAATAAATTGTAACTTGTAACTGCCGCAGTTCCTTGCGTTCAATCATTTTCATTGTGGATTTTGACGTTCCACTTAAAAAATTTCAAATCCAGGAATAGTAAATGCCGAGTCATAAAAGCTTAGGAAATGGGTCGAATCCAGAGTGCAAGGCAGCATTACAGTGTCTGATCTGCTGTCTCTGATAATACCCTCACAAGACAAGGGTCTCTCCTTTTTTTTTTTTCATTCCTGAACAAATGAATTGCAGCATGTATGAAATCTCCAGAGGCCATCTGTGACTGTAATTCATTTACCCACCGTATTATGGAACAGATTTTCCAGGGAGTTCAAAACTCGGGAAAGGGGGGAAGGGAATAGTATGATGAGAAGGATCTGTGATCCATATCTAAAAATAAAAATATTATTCAATTGTCATATTTGATGGATAAAGCGTCTGACGCACCAGGCGAAGCCATAGCAACTAGATAAATATGTTTAAAACATTTAATTTTGATACATTAAGAATGAGTTGGAGCGGGGGCTTATCGACACTGAAATTAAGCAGACATTTCTAAGTTCCTAAAAGCCTCTGATTTTGTTTAGCTTGGAAGAAATTTTGCTGTAGATAACTTGGAAGTGTAAGGGGAAGTTGGACTTGGTGCACAAAGGAGCAGCTCTGACAGGTCAGGACTAGCAATTACCTTACTTCTTCATCTGTTATTTTCCAGTGCCAGCAGCCCCTACCTGATTTGCGTTAGACCACACGAGGCCCCTCGCCAAACCTACAGACCCTTGGCTTCTGCTTTTAAATTGAAATTAGTTACGTTCATTTATGACCTTAGCTGCTACAAAAATATTTTTATATATAGGGTGCTCTCGATATTTCTGTAGCGCTGTTAACATTCAGTAATTGTAATTAGTAACACATCCTCATGAACAGCCAATTGGTTATGTGGCTGCAAGCATCAGATTTCCTCCCT
>NW_008824226.1:23882-32650 GCF_000699105.1 Pygoscelis adeliae
GGTGGCTGGCAGGGTTAGTGTTTACACTGTGTCGTGTTGGTACCCACTGAAGGGTTTTACGGTCTGCACCAGGTCCTGCGTTTCTTCATAAAGCGATACCATGCAGAAGAGGGAAACGGTGCAAACTTCTAAAAATCGTTTTCTGTAGACATCTGACCAAGAGTTATGGCTGAAGGAGGAAAATGTTCACTTCCACGCAGTAATTAGGGGGCTGTATCTGAGCAGAGAGGGGTGGAAAGGAAGGCAAGAGAAGGAGCGACACCCAGGAGGAGCAATTTAGCTTGCCGTCAATCTGAAATCAATGAAAGGTGCTGCACCGAGCCTTTTGCCTGCAGCCCCTGGCACCTGTAAGCACCAGCGTCAACTTTTTCCTCCTAACGCATCAGGCCCTGAAATAGCTTTCTTCTGAGCCGGTGCAGAAGTGAAGAAGACACACGCAACCACTTTCTTTTCCCTCCTCTTCAAAGGATTGCAAACACGCTCATCTCGCCTAACTCACACGGGTGCTGTGGGGCATAAACTGAGAAGGGGCTGGGGAATAGCAGGCAGGGCTGCGCGTTAACAGCCCAGCTTCCAGCCTCTGGAGAAGGATTCGCAGCTCTTCAGTTGTGCAAAGCAAGCCAAGTGTGCTTGCTTGGGGGCTGAACGTAGCCTAAGACTGCTAATACTGCTACATTACTGCTTTCAACATGACCATCACAGTCCATTAAGGATGAAGTAGCTGCAGATTGTATTTCTTTTTTGCTCATGCCTTCATGTCTATAGCTGATAAAATATTTTGCAGAGTGCCCATAATGCTGAGTGTAGCTTTTTGACTGGAATTATACAATACTGGCAAAACATTCTGTGACAGGACGTGGTTTACACTAGCAAAACTGCATCTTTTTAACAACATTATTTATTTTTCCAGTGGAGAACTAAGACATAGTGGCAGAAATATGCTTTTACTGGTACAACTATATCCATGCAACAGGCTTTTTTTCACATGCCTCTATAAATACATATACCACGATACTCATGATCAGCAACATTTGTAGTGTCGGGCTTGTCTTAGTGAATGCAGACACTGGGCAAGAGATTAGTCAGTAAAAGCAGTTTGGGCTCCTCTCTGTCTCAGCTCTGCTCGTTACTCTTCAAAAAACTGGGGAAGACGATGAGAAACGTGACTGCTTTGGCATTATTGTTTAATTGACACAGGGTGGGAATTTGGTCCCAGAAAACTAAAATCAAATTCAAAGAAAAACAAAAATAATTAAAAACCAAAACTGTCCAAGGCAAAAACAAGGAAATGGAAATAAAGGAAAGATGCGGCAGCAAGGTTAAAAAAAAAAAGAATAATAGCATTTACGTATGGAAAATAAAAAGGGTAAAAAACAAATGAAGTGACAGCTTTCTAACAAAGGGAAGAGGAAAGCGGGGCGAGCTGCAGATGGAAATGCTGCGCCAGGGGGAAGAGGAGGGACCCAGCAGGGAGCAGGAGTGGGAGCGGGAGTGGGCAGGAAGGAGGGGGCTACACACGATGCCGCGCGCAGGGCACCCACCCAGCGGGAGGGTGACACGGAGTAACAGCTTCATGCCACAACGGGCCTTTTGCAGAGGCACCGGACAGGGTTCAGATCTCTGTTCTGCCTCCGGCTGGGTCACGGGTGTCCTCCGGTCACTGGGGGAACCGGGGTGAAATCCTGCTGTCCCCGGGAAATCACTGCCAAAACTCTCCTTGGCTTTCATTGATTTCACAGTGCAATGGCGATTTCGCACTTTGGGAATCTGGCTCACAGAAGTGGAGAAGAACTGGGGGAGGCTCGATGTTTTCCATGACCAGCTGTGGGTATCTGACTTTCAGTACACCCACGAGAGGCAGGACTCAGGGTCGGAGTGAAGACACAGTCTCAGGCACAATCATGTGCCCCACTGGGCATGGGAGCCGCATCCTGCTGTTGCCAGGAGATCCCAGTGCCACCTCCCACCCACCCTGGACAGCTGAGGTGCGGTGAGATCTCCAGGAGCCGACCTGGAAAAAAGGAGATAAACGGGACTCTGCAGTGCTTCCTATGGGTCTGACAAAATCCGGGCCCCAGCTGCATGCCCTGAAAACCTCAGCACTGGGTTTTCCAAGGGGAGAGGAGGCAGCAGGGCAGCATCCCGGGCAGTCAGGCTCCAGCCTGGGCACAGCTGTCAGCCTTGGAGAGGCACGGCCATGCCGGGGATCTGCTGCCTGCACTTCAGCCTGTGTCCTCGGAGCCGAGCAGAAAAGCAAAATGCCTTCCGCTAAAAATCATGTCTAGAGATACTTTTTAATAACATTTCCAATCAGGAGTCACATTGCTCGTGGTAAGAAATTCCAAATTGATCTTCTTCCACATTGTCGCTGTCTTGCTGTGTTTGGCTCTCCAGCTCTCTTTCGGCAGCTAACCGGGAGGAAGAGTGCTCCTGGCGCAAGGGGATGCCCGATCCCCCGCAGAGGAGCTGGAGGCTGCACAGCAGCCGGCCCCAGCCCTGCTTGCCACTGGCAGGCAGGCTGGCAGGGAACCAGCGAGGCTGGTCTCCATCAGACGTTTGGCAGAACTAACTCATACCCACAGGATCCTTTTAACCAGCAGGTTTTTAATGGCTCCATTTTCCCTATAAAGCCATCTCAACAATGTTGTACTGCAAGGCTGAGGCCAACAGAAATTGGCTTCTGACTATGCCCGTTGCCACACAGCATCCACAAGCCATGTCTTTGCCTCTTGGGCTGTCTCCAGACACCTTGGAGGGTCCCAGCCCTTCCTTCAGCCCCTGCCGTGGGGTGCTGGCGAGGGGCAGCACGGCTGCCCACCAGCAGCACAGTCCTCTCCAGAGGGCACCTGGCAAAGCTGGAGAAAAGCTAGAGGGAAAGGTTTGTTGGAGAGTAAGGTTAAATCTCTGCATGAACGCAGTCGATCTCTGCTAGTGCCTGCCTGCCATGCTGGAAGGGTGGCCGGTAAGTCTGGGTATCTCTTTTCACTTCAGAGCAGCCCCAAAAGGTGAGGTTTCATCCCAAGATGAGCAAGCTTGGCCACTCTTGTCTTCCTGGGGCCAAATTTTGGGAAGAGCTGTTCCTACGTTTGCATGCAGTGCCCTTTCTAATGGAGATGAATGGTTCACATTTGTCCTTGATAGAAGCCTTGCCTTGTCTTGAGTTATTTTTATGGTATTTTAGCCACTAGTCGTCCACCTTGGTTTTGCTGTGGGAAGAGCTAAGTGCAGCAATTAGAATGAACTGGCCCAGTGCCACAATATTTTGTGGTGTGTTTCACAGTCCTGTCCCCTACCCACCTGATGCAGCAGAGATGTGAGTTGGCAGGGGTAATGCAGATGGGAACGGCCAATACGTCCATTGCTGGGAGATTCCTCCAGGACAGCAAAAAGATGTTTAATTTCTTATGACAGAAAACAGGGTCAAGAGAAGAAGACTCGTGTTAAGCAGGAGGAACAGAAATGTAAGTCACTTTCTTCCCAGCCTCTGAAAATGGAATTCAATGTCCTGGAGAGCTGTGTTGGATCAAGCTGGTAATCCAAGGTAGCAGACACTACTGTGAATACAGGTTTCATGCTATCAGTATCTGGAGCTGGATGTCACATTGCTCTGGCCGTCTTTGCCTAAACTTGGGGAAAAACTTGGGTTGAATAAAAATTGAAACTTGTGTTAGGGCACAGGCAGCTCTTGCTTTGATTTGTGTGCAAATCCATTGATATTGGGAGAGAAGAGAAAAGGAGACCATTTTTACTGGCACCTATCAAGTATCTAACATCTAACAAAAAACACACTCAGGTGCACATGCCGTGCTGCTCACTCCCTGCTCAGATGAGTGCAGGCAGAAGCGCCAGCAGCTGGCAGGAAAAGGATCACTTCTATTTTTAAAGCCATTCGTGTTAGCATCTTCCCTGTGAGAAGCCTGGGTGCCCAGGTGGCAGCAAGAAAAGCTGGGCAGTTTCACAAGCAGAGAAGTCTGCAAGGTCTGTGGGCCAGGGCCACCTGCCCGGGAGCCCAGGACCCTCACAGAGAGGTGTATTCCCATAGTGCTGGGCATTCACTCAGTAGAAAGGTGCCAGATTAGAGCAGCTGGGACCAAACTATGATCTGCAGAATGAAAGATTATCTGATTTTCTTTTTTTTTTTTTTTTTTTTTTTGAGGACTTGGCTGATGGGACCCTCCTTGGGGAGCCCATGTGCTGACTTTGGATGCAATCAAATTCCTAGTTTATATCTCCAATTTGCAGTGTTGCTATGGGAAGCTCTTTTGAGGGCACATGTGTGTACATGCACACACGAGGCTGTGCATGCTTCTCAAGGGAAGGGGGCAGGCTCCATTTCCTCTGCCCTTTTCATACCATGGCCTGAAACATTTGTGTTTAAATTCCATCACATCGTGCAAAACCTCTTCTGTTTCAACTGGCCAAAACCAGCTGCTATTTCTTCTTTTGTTTGAAATAGCGAACCAAAACAGTGTTTACTTTAATTCTTAAGAGTGTCACAGATAATCTGTGGGATGAAGTCCTCATTTTCCATGCACTCCGAAACCACCGAGTGTCACGCACAGCTGTCGATAGTACAAAAATGAAATCAAGTTGCTCAGCTCAGACAAAAGCAGATAAAAGTTCTGTGTGCGTCTTCCTGTAAGAAAAAAAGGAGGAAGGGATGAGGAGAAGAATCTTAATACAAAAGAAATGTGAGGATTTTAGAGACTCACAGGAGGATAAAAGAATCTGAAATCTGCCAGTAAAGAGGGATCTGTTGCCTTCCTGAAGCATGGGGATCTAATTACTCTTTTTTTCCCCCCTTCGTTATAAAGCAACTATTGCAGAACATAAATGACCTTGTAGACTCACTAGATATTCCTGCCAAAAAGCGTATCCATTATCAAGTAATACATTTTCTGCTTGTGTAGCTCCAGTGTGCTCTTTTGAAAAGCAGTAAGTTCTCTTCTGACTCCCTTATCACATTTCAGGATGCCTTTAGTCATGGGACTCTGCTTATTCGGTAGTTCATGTCAAATTTACTTCAGTAAGCAAAACTTAGAGTTCTTTGAGAGTTGCTTTCCTGTTCCCCGGTGAGGGAGGTGTTGGGCTTGCTCCTTCTCTCACTAAAATACATTTGAGGTTTGCTATTGATTTCATGGAGGCCACGAAGGCACAAAACAATACTTCTCGAGAGCAAGTCGCTTTGGAGCTATGCTAATTCGCTCCATCTGAACTGTGTTTTTGCAAAAAATCAGCAGTAAAAAGGAAATCGGCATTTGGGACAAGCACTTCAGAAAGTTAGAAATTACTACGGAAGTCGGTCTGCAGAATTTTAAAATGCGTCATAGTTCAAATCATCCCGACTGGCTGTATTGCTACACAGCTTGCATATCATGAAACCTGGGTCTCTCATAGGGAATAACTTTAGATTGAAGTTACACAACAATAATTCTTGATAAACAAAAAAACCCCAAACACTAGAAGCCATCTGAAACGGGGCAGCTGCACCCCACTGCCTTCAGGGGAGTGTCGTGGCCAGCCCTCCCTCCTGAGCTGTTCCCAGCAGCAGCTCAGGACCATGCTAGTCGGCATCTGCTGCAACCCGACCGTGGACCATCCCAACAGGTTAACCACAGAGATGACCACGCAGTGGGAATGGTCACTGCGAAAAGTAGTACTATAAATGCAGTTTAGAGTCCCAAGTTCAGGTAAGTGCGTTGGCCTCTGATACCAAAACCTGGATTTGCGTGCTTTGCTTCATGATACATTGTGCCATAATAATAAAAGATAATAGTTTTGTTAAGACTGAAAAAATATCCACTATCTTTGGCTTAGAAAGTGAGCCTTTTGTTTGTTCAAATTAACTCATAAATGGGAGTTGTGCTCTTAAGAATATAGCTACTTGCTTTCATTTAAGAAAAATCAAAATTGCTATTGTTACTGTGTCCCACACTTTAGTCAACCATAGTAGTACTCGGGTTTTTATTGTTCTTGTAAAGCATTTGGGTATTTCAGTCCCACAGGGGGATGAAACACCAACCGTCCGTGTGTGATGCATCTTCTAACTGCAGGTTTGCAACAAAAGGAGAAAAAAAAAAAAAAAAGGTTTGCAATAAAAGAGTCCCAGATATGCAGAAAATTGTTCTGATTTTTTTTAAAGATGTTTCTTGTTAGGACCTGTCAGTTATGATAGCCTCCCCAGCCATGCTGAAATATGCAGTCTCCCACATTCACACCAGGATCATTAACGGCTGTCCCACGCACTTTGTGCCCCCAGAGGAAGGCACGTTATCGCTGCCATTTTGTGGTTTCCCTGAATTCTGGCGCAAAGCAAGATGGACTTGCTCTGTTCTGCATGTACACACATTAGATATTTCAGGCTTTCTCAGCCTAAGAAGTACAGTGTCATCACCAGGCTGAGGTTCATGGCTCTTCCCAACTCCAGTCTCACCTCCCACCCATGCTCTTGACACATGGAAAGAGGGCAACATCTGAGCATGCTTTAGTACAAGTCCAAGCTGTTGCTCAACAGGCTAGACAAAAGAAGCTTGATGTGGACGAATAGTCCACTTCAGCAGCAAATACTCTGGCTTTGGCATGGTTACAGCTACTCTTAACTTCTCATTGCAGATGGGGCCAGAAAGTTCTTTTGCAGGATCTGGAGTGTCCCATACTTAGCTCATTATGTTCCTGGAAATAATAATGAATACTTGAGAGAAGATCCCCTTCAAGGTTCGTGTCATTGTCCCCGCTTACAGAGGGACAAAGAGGGGCCATGGGTTGCCTTGCACAAGGTTACCTGGCAGCATGAGGGCCTCAGGATGAGAAGGCTGGTGTGATGGGACCTTCACAAGAAATACAGTTTTGGGGGTGGGAGAGCTTTTCCTGAGCCCAACATCCCTCTTGAGCCAGCATCGCCCTGGGGGAGCTGTGTAGTTCGTGCTCTAGGGAGCAAGATGCCCAGGATGGTGCCTGTACGCCAAATCCTCCTGCCCCCTGTGTTGTGCCACAGTCCGCATCTCCCCCAGCCAGGGGCAAAACGAACCTGGTTTCTAGCTGGCTTGAAGGAAGCAAGGGGCAAACCCCATCGCTTCTGCAGGAACAGGGCTTCTGGCGAAATGTTCAAGAGCCACTGATTCATTGGGCCAAGCAGTCTCTAATAGCTCATCACAAAGTTCTCCATGTTGATCTGAATAGAGTGGATAAAAATTAAGTATTTACACCTTCTGTTTTCATTTCTCACGATCCGTTAAAATTTTTCTTCTTGTTTGCAAAATAGGCAAATAAATTCTTTTAAAATGAGCTTTTTCCCTGCTGGTAGTGTTCCAGTAGCTTCATCTGCATGGATGTGACTCCTGGGATCTTTTCAGTCTCGTTTTTGACCTGGTAATGGTTCAGTCAGATCACCTGTAGACTCCAGGCAAGTCAAGGCTCTAAGTCTCACTGTGCTCTAGTTTTCCCTTTCCAAGGTAAATTATAGTGTAGTACTAGATAGTTCTACCCTTCTCTATCCCTGGTAAACAGCTTCATACTGAAGGAGAAGTGGTCTTCCAGGTAAGGCAATGGACTCGTTTGATATGGACTGTCTTCATTGCTCTGCCATCGATTTCTTATGTGATCTGGGACAAATCCCCTGGTCCTGAAATACCAATTTTCCCTCTCATAAGTAAGGCTATTAATATGTGAGGCACATTAAATGGAAAAATCTATTGATATTTTTGAGACTACTAATAAAATAAATGCCATAGAACAGCTTTATAACTAGCTCTAAGCAAATAACCACGTTTATCAGCATCAGAAGAAGCAGATCCTGGTTTCAAGTGAATTTGCATCTTGTAGTTGATGATTTTTTTTTTTTTAACTGGGTTAGTCTAAAGCTGCTGCATGTGTTTGTGAGACGAGAGACAACTTTATGAATGCCCTTAGCACCGGAAAAAGCTCAATCAGAATTACCTTTTATTACACACAGGATATGTTCTTCATCTGGGAAAGACAACTTGAATGATGGGTGGGATTTTATGTCTAATAAAGCATTAACCGTGATCTAAACTTTTCCTGCAGTTGAAGTATTTAGAATGGCTCTTTCCTGTGTGGATTCTCTGATGTCTCTCTCCTCTACCTGGCTGCTTATTTAACATAGAAATTGCAGGAGCATGCTATCTTTGTGATTTCTACTCCTCAGTCAAGTCTGGTTGAAACTGGTCCATGAGTTCAAGTTATTACTGCAAGGGCAGATAGAGACGCACAAACACACCACACACACACACGCACACACACACACACACACGGAGTGTGATCACATAAGCCTTTTTATCCACACTAAAAATAGAAAACCAATGAAATACCCAAAAATGACTTTAAAAGATGAAGCTTAGGCTGGAGACAGACTTTTTTTCATCTCCAGTATTAGCCATCAGTATTTTGCTGGCTGCCCTTCGTGTGCCTGTGGGGTCGGGGTAACACTCTGGCCCCAGCAGTGGTTTCTGTGATGTGAACACCAGGCAGTTGTACCACAACCTCATTACCTGATGGACTGATACATGGGTCCAATTGTTGCCTTTGGGGAGGAAAAGCTTCTGGACCTACGCTGCATAGCTGTGTTGCCACATCATCCCTTCTACATGAACCTCTCCAGGGAATGCCACTGCCCCCTAACTTACATACTTTGGTATCACAAATAACCATGGAAATGGGATTAAGCCAAGACTCAGATGGGAGTTTCTGTCAAAATTCAGATCAAAATCATCACAGCAGGGCCCTGGTGGGTACTGGAAGCCTCCAGCGTC
>NW_008824226.1:32735-39690 GCF_000699105.1 Pygoscelis adeliae
TCCCCAGGACAACAAACCCACCAGCCTGTTAGACACTGAATCCATCTCTCATAATGAAGATGATGTACCCTGATGTACCCCAGTGGAGCATGGCCTATCCCAAGCAAAAACATCGGGTTATTTTATCAAAGAGTAGCTTTTTGCAGGCATGCGACCTGCTTGTCTTTGTCTACCCAAAGCCTAAGATTTCTCAGTTTTGTGGAGAACCATTTCCATTCCACCTGCCTCCTGCCACAAAGGTGTAGCTGTGCTGCCACGCAAAACAGAGACGGCTGCAGAAAAGCATCCAGACTGCCTCAACAAAAGGCCCTAAACGTGAGGGAAACATCAGAAAAAGAAAAAAAAAAAAGCAGGAGATGTAGCTCAGCCAATGCAAACATGTAAGAAACTGTGCAAGGGCTCAGAAGAGAAACCAGATTGCTGTTGAAATAGCTGGTTAACATTTTGTCTGGAAGCACAGCTTCAATAAAACAGGTAAGGAAACCAGCTAAGGACCCCCAATGGCAAACATATTTATTGAGAATCCAATAAAAGTCTCAGAACAAATAGCCTGAAGGACCTGTAGACACAGCCTCTGCTGTAATAAAAATGCAATACAAGGCATAAGGGAAATGGTAAGGGAAAAAGGCTGCTCCATGAGAAAACCAAACAAGAATCCCAGAGCACAAGGCCTTGAGACACAGGCTGGGATGTAATAAAATAACTACCATTGGGGAAAAAGAAAGAAAAACAAAACATCTAACAAAGGCACAAAGAAGCCCCAGATACCCCAGCTAGTCTAGAAAATCAGCACAAGTTGCCATAAAAACACATGGGAAAATAGGAGAAGAATAATGGCTGCAAAGTGATTGACTCCTGCAGGTACCTAAAGGCAGCGTGTAGGCGAAAGTCCACAGGAAGCCATGTCAGCTGCAGTAAACTCTGAGGGTGCCTCGGAGACAAACCTGTAAAAGGTGACAAAACAGCGGCCTCGGAGGGGCTGAATCTCTGCGCTGGAGCGAGATTTACATTAAATACAAACCCCCACATCGCACAGAGCTGCAATTTTTGTTTTATCTTGGTCAGCAAAACTTTTCAGTAGGTACAAAAAGATGCTAGAGACTTTCTATTACAAGTGCACGGGAAAAACTGGTTTCAGAGACATCTGTTGGCTCAAAGGGTTCAGTCTGTTCAATCCGTAATGTGAATTTTCATGTACTGTAAAAGCAGCCAGAAAAATGGGCAATAATTTCTCGTCAAAGTCATTGTCGTGTTAAGTACTTTCAATGAAAATTACAGAAAATACGGGTTTGTAGGAGTAAAAAAGATTTTTTATTAAGGTAAATGAGTAAATTGAAAAAGAAGGTGATTTTCATTTCCTGGCTTCAGTCGCACGCTGGAGGTCATGGCCATAAAAGAGCGATTGCCTGTCGCAAGGCAAGGACCCACATTCTCGGGCTGCGCTGCTGCCTGGACCCCTGCTCTGCTAACAGAAAGCGTCTACGGACAGGACAGGTCTAGGCTGGCATCTCAGCAGCAGATCCTCCTGACTGATGGCAATCTAGCATGCCTTGCTGCAGAGAGATGTTTCAATATACGTAGGTCTGCCACAGACATTTCTCACTGCTGCCCCTGGTTTTACCCTCACAGAGCGAGGGCAGTTCTGCTTGGGTTTGGGCAAGGATGCCCTCAGAACAATCCGAGGTGCAGATGTCACCTGACCTGATTTTCTCCAGATAAATGCCAGCTGTGGCACACACTCGTGCTATGAATAATGCAGCTCTGCAGTTAGGATCTTTGGGTGTCTTCAAAAATTCATTCAACCCATGCCCAGAGGTTTTGCTTTTTTTTTTTTTTTTTTAAATATACATATTTCTCCTGGAACAACCGCTGAGTTAATTTGCTTAGAAATGCATTAGAAGTTGGCAGTAACAAAGTAGGTTTTGTTTACAAGCTTCTGAACTAGGAAACCTAACACTGACGGTGTTAAGTTAGACCCATGAATCCACTTGTCAAGTTTTACTTTACATTGCTGGCAAAGAAGTATGTGATTTTTCAACAACTCTCATTCTACCTGTTTGTCAACTCTGTTCCCTGCACCAATCCCTCTAAACTGCCTGCACTCCTGAAATTGTCCTTCCTGAACTGGGCTCCCTGGGCTGCAACGGTCCTAGGCTTTGCTGGGCACGTGGTTTAATGGTAGAGGATGGTATCTAGATCTCTCGAGCTCCCATCGATACCTTGGGGTGAATGTTGCCCTCCTCAGGTTATTCACAGTGTCACTCCCTGCCAAGGAGACTTCCAAGTTATAGCCACTTCTTCCAGTGGTCAGGCCACCTTATGTGGATTTATCCGGCGCTACCCAAGTAGTTTCCATCCGCTGCCATGCCACGAAGTGCTCCGAGGACACAGGGGTGTCTGCAGTGTGCAAAGCCATACATGCAGGGGTGCTCTCATCACACGCAGGTCTGGAAGGAAGAAAACCTGAAAAGACCAGTTACAGCAAAAAGGTTAAGCTGTTATGTCTGTGGTCCAAAAGAGTGGTGAGCTGAGCTCATTCCACCAAATCTCTTGGTAATCTGGTGCTCTCATGGGCGTGAAATATTATCAGCTGTTAGAGTTACTAAACAGTGTTAACCAGGTAGTGCGTGCACTGAGCTATGTTTAAGGTTAACTGTGCCATTAAGGGCTTACAAACTCAATTAAAGATTTTAGTGCTCAACAGTTAATGGTTAATTTCTGCAGATGTCCTGTTTCCAATTACTATTCATATATAATGTAAGCAGCATGGCATCACACTTCAACTCAGACAGACCGATTTTTTTTTTTAATATATTTTATACCAGCAGAAGGTTTCACTTAATTGCGTAATACCCAATATTTAGTATTCCTGGAGTGTCTTTGAAATCCCTCTTAAATCCCAAGTATTTTCACTTTTCTTTTTCTATTATTATCATCGCTCCCCACCTCACTTGTGCTCATCTGACCCTGCAAGGGTATGGAGGTGTTCTCCGTGTTGTGCTGTGACCCTGCTGCCCGACAGGGAGGAAGGCACACTGAGAAATTTGCTCTGGCCCTCCTGGTCCCCGCAGTCACAGGAAGACACTCATAGCTTTTCTTTTTTCTCTCTCATTGGAAATGACTTGGGAAGCTCACAGCCCCCAAAGTATACTGAGGAGCTCAAACACAGATTTAAAAGCCTAAATCTGAGCCCGCTGAGTTTGGCAAATTTTAAGCAACAATAACCCTCTTGTAAGACCAACTCTGATAAGGGAGAGTTTGACTAAATCTGCAGATGGAGTTAACTGGAAAGTTCTGAGTCCTGGCGTTACACCCAGGTGGAAGGAAACCTGCTACTGTCAGGAAAGAGAAAGAGTGAATAAATCAGCTCTCCACTAATGAGACAAATAAATTCATAACTGGAAGCTGCATTCTTACCAACTCACCCATTAGGAAAAATCAATTCCTTTCTATACACGCAATTGTGATATTCCTCCTGAGAAATACTCTCAGTTCAGCGACGAACATGAATGCATGCCTAACTCTGCACATGGAAGTAAATCTATGCTTATCATTAAATTTAAGTTAAGAATATAATTGAATTGAAATTAAATATGAAATGCCTTGGGAATTACTCATGGGCTTGAAATTCAGTCATTTAAATGTAATGTTGAACTGGGGTCTCTGGGAGAAAAGGACCCAGGGAGATACACACGGTGTTAGGCTTGCAAAACCCTCTGAGATGGTTTCACAAGCACTTTCAGCCATCTGATGATTGCACTGTTCTTAAAAAGGCATGTCCCACCTCTTCCCCCTGCCATGCTTCCCCAGTACAGCAATCGTCCAGGTTGTTTGGCCAACTGAATCAGCAAACTGATCTGGACAAAAAACAATCCTATAAAAAACCCAATCATTTTCAGATGTGTGTGTTCTCCGATGGATCTAACTGCATGGCCACGCAACTGCAGATGCTGGCATGTGAGACAGAGGGGTGAGGGGGCAGGAGTGATCCCACCTCTTGTGGTGGCTGCAGAGCCTTCAGCTGGCCAAGCTGATAAGGAAACCCCATGTGCTCTGAGGGCCTGTTACAAAGGTCATGTCATTTGAAAAGTCTTTGCAGTCACTTCTGGTCTGTTCTATTGCACGTGAAATCATGGCTCTTCAAATCATTCTTTCGGGTAGAGGAGTTTTTTGGAGGATATCTAAGGAGATAATGTTCTTTGAGTTTCACAGAGGTGCAGCACCAGTGCCTCCTATGGCTATATGGGCTATAGTTAGTCTCTGCAGAAAAGGTGTGAGCCACCCAATGGTAGAGATCTAATTTTTCCTAAAAGGAAACATCAAGAGGAGTCATTAACCCCAGTGGCATAAGTTCATGTGATGGCCTATCTAAAAATTATCATGGATGGAGATAACAGATGGTTGGGGCCCAGAATTTGTCTAGGCATCTGCAAAAATTTGGGGTGAGATCCATTCTTCTCAGGTGTATGGAGGTTTTATGGTGCAGGTAGAGCTGCTCTGGGCAGAAGTCTCCACTGTGGTGGTTGTTCAGGAGCTGTGGGAGAAACTCCAGCAAGATGTAAGGCCCATCCTGACCCTCGGTGCTTCTTGCTCCAAATGTTAGGAGCACTTTTGAGCCTTGTTGTCTCCCACAGAAATACAGACTACTGAGCACCTCTAAATGGCCCCCACCGAGTCCCCATACAGGAGAGACCAGCCCACAAAAGCCTGTCAACAGAGAGCAGGTGAGAGGAGGAATGAAGCATGTATGACAGATATTCATCATGTCCTTCATGGCATCACTGGATGAGGTTCACACTGGCCGTGCGAGTATAAACAGATCCGAAAACACAGGATTTATCTATTAAAAGAGAATGTGTGGCTGACATTTTCCTTCATTTAAGCTAGTGAAAATAAAGGATCAGACAATCCTGCTTAAGGACCTGTTTCCACTTAGTGCTGAGCACCTCACTGAAGACATCGATTTTTATCAGGCATTTATTTTACAATAGCGGTGGCACCTCTAACCAAGACCAGGCCACCAGAGTAGAGAATAACCCCAGCTCCCTACAAAGAGACGAAATCAACTGACGAGTTGAAAGGGTTTCTCAGACCTCATAGGATTTTTCTTTACTTTTTTTTTCCTCAGTGGAAACTCAGAAAAGCACTCAAGTGGATGGCAAAGTGTCTCACAAGTATCTTGTGTAATTTGGCAACTGCCATGTTCCACATCTAATTTCATTACAGCACATTGAATGTTTTGGGGGTTTTTACAATGGTTTTTGCACCTTTAACAACATGTTGATTATTGCATTTTGAAATAACTCACTCACTTCTTTAAGAATAACTTAAGTGAAAATTTCATTTAGTATCGCAACACCTGGAGAAAATCAACATCGTGTGACTTGCAGGCACTTCTAAACAGGAAATACTCTATTTATTTTTTTAGCTGTGTTTGTGTAATAAAGTCTAGCATCCAAGTGTGAGCAACACATTTTCTTGTTTTATTAAACAGCATGAAAGGATTTATTACTTCTCCACTGAATGCACTTCTGGCACCAAATGGAGCTGGACAATAATTGTCAGGCACTGAGTTTAACATTACGAGAAAACACCTTTGGTGGAGTTCAGAGTTTATTGTGTAATGAAAAATACACCTAGATGGTGAGGCTTCCTTTGAGAATTTGCTTGGTGAGTGTAATCTCAGGTACTGCTGCTTAATAAATTGGATTCTTTGAAATAGAACTTAAAGTACTGAAATAATATCTAAGAAGGTTATTTTTCTTTTCCTCCTCCAGCTATGTGAAGTTCCTTGAGAAGGAAAATAAAAATAGAGGGAACGGAGAACGTTTCTTTTACCACTCAACAGCTTAGGGCTGTGAGAGGCTCTCAAAGAGCAGTGTACCACGCTCGGGGCTTTTCTCCCCCTCTCCTCTGATCTTTCCCAACTGCACTGGCTGCTCCTGTTCCCGTGGTCCCACCCCAGGCCGGAGCCGGCTGTGAAGGACTTCCCTCCCTCTCCTTGGTTTATTCCCTGGGTTGCAAGGGAAAGGTGCCCCAAGCAGGGCAGGAGCCTTGAAGATGGGCTTGGCTGGAGAGAAGAAGTTGCTGAGTGTTTTGCAGGTGTGCGGCGTTCTTGCACTCTCAGGAGTTCCCTGGAAATGGAGACTGATGAGAAAAGGGAGAGATGTGGTTAAACTCAAAGTCCTGCTCTTCAGAGAATGAGCAGAGGGAACCGATCTGCAGCACTCTGCTCGTAAGCTCCCTGCACCTCGTACAGGCAAATGCACCCGTGCAAAGTGGCTGGAAAACGGGGGCGGCAGAGCTTTATGCTCTCTTGACACTGTCACAAACGACTACTCGAGGTCGAAATAAGGAAAAGACCCTGTATACCTCTATGGTCCTGGACTGACAAATTCTCCCCAAGGTCTCGGGTGGAGCATTGCAACACTCAACATACAATTCGTTTTCCACCGAGACCGGCAGTGCACGTGTTAGAGGTTTCGGGTTAACTACAGGAATGGGAAAACGCTTTACACAATCCCCAAATTAGGGGTTCTGACTAATGAAAAAGCTCTCCCATTAACTGCCTTCCTCAGTGTGGGACGGCAGGCTCCGGGCACCGCGGCACGTTCCGCCCCGACTGCCCTGGTGGGGAAGGCAGGAAGATGGGGAGGGGAGCACGGGTGGGCCTGGCCCCCCTAATGCAGGGAAATGCTGAAAAGCTTCTTTCTGAAAATTACCCCAGTCTTTGTCTTTAACACCCCCCCCCCTTTAGTGATCTGCAAATGAGTAAGTTGGGTTATAACCAGGAAACCTCACTTTTTTCGGCGTCGTGCCTCGTGTATCCCTGTGGCGCGGTCTTAACGCTCCCACACCCCAGTGCCACATGTAAAAGTTTGCACAGGCCACCCGAAGCAAGCCGAGATGCTCGTAGGCGCCAGGAGAGGGCAGCGGTGCCCAGGGCTGGGCGGCT
>NW_008824226.1:39723-54253 GCF_000699105.1 Pygoscelis adeliae
CCCCCCCAGCACGGGGAGGGCGCGCACAGGCAGGCGTTGTGGGCCATTTTCTGCATCAACCGCAGGGACTACAAATTTGCTTCCCGGCTGAGGTTCCTTGTCTCCTTTGACAGTCAGATGGTGCATTAATGATCAGACACAGAAATTCATCTCGCGATCGCCCGACTGTAGTACAGGCAATTTCTTCAGGAGCTGCAGGTTTTAACGGCAGAAGGGACCTTTAGAGTGAGACAGTCCTATCTCTTGCCTGAAATGGGCCTTGCATCGTGACGCCTGCGGACAGCACAGGTCCCTGCGGCGACCTCTCCTGTGTGGTTGTAAGGAGGAGCTTGGTGGATGCGTGGTGGGAAAGAGGGCTCCTCCTCTGCTGGCCTCTCCTCTGGTCCCTGTAGGGCTCCCACCGGCTTGGCCTGGCCCTTCCTACCCTGGGGATGCATGTGCATGCGTAGAGCAGGGAAAGGAGCACCAGAGGAGGGAAGGAGAAGAAAAGTGGCCTTTAGCCAGCGTGGAGACCACCCTCCCAGAAAAGCTACCAGGCTGACAGCCAAGGGGTTACCGGGTGGACGTAACAAAGGTATCTACAGATCGGGACTGTTGCTGGAGCTTTGGTTTTCCCATCTTGTAACATCAGAAAAGAAGGCCTTGTCTGAAAAGTGAAGGTGGGGAAATCAAATCAGTCATTCCTCTTCTCACAACCAGGCAGCACAAAAGCTGCTCCTAGGACAAATTCAAAAGTTCTCCATTGCCAATTTAACCTGTTATCAGATCTGTGCGTAGGTAACACTAATACCCAGAACTGCATTGGTTAGCATTGACCAAAAAAATCAGAAGGAACGTTAAACATAATATGGCTTCTTTTATGTCAATCTCTGTTTAAGGAACCAGGAAGTCTTCCAACACAGGGGACAGACTAATTCATGCCTGCTTAGCAAGAGGTTCTTGCGTCTTTTGATTCTCCCAGTGCTAGTCATGGTTCCAAGGGAGGACAGTGGATCTGGGAAAAAAGAGTAAAATTTGTGGGTTGAGATAAAGACAGTTTAATAGGACAGAAAAGGAAGGAAAAATAATAATAATGATAAAAGAATATACAAAATAAGTGACGCACAGTGCAATTGCTCACCACCCGTTGACTGATGTCCAGCCAGTTCCTGAGCAGCGGTCACTGCCTCCCTGGCCAACTCCCCACAGTTTATGTACTGAGCATGACATCATACAGTATGGAATAGCCCTTTGGCCAGTTTGGGTCAGCTGTCCTGGCTGTGCCCCCTTCCAGCTTCTCACTGGCAGGGCATGAGAAGCTGAAAAGTCCTTGACTAGTGTAAGCACTGCTTAGCAACAACTAAACATCGGTGTGTTATTGACATTATTCTCATGCTAAATCCAAAACACAGCACTGTACCAGCTACTAGGAAGGAAATTAACTCTATCCCTGATGAAACCAGGACACTCAGTTATGCAAGTTGCAGGATATTACGTCCTTATGAACATGTGGATAAATGACATTTTGAGGAAAATTATTATAATTAATAGATACTACAGGATCAAGACCTGATTATAAATAACAAGGTCATTGCTAAAACGGGGATACTTTCCAACCAGTTTTAAAATTTGTCTGGCAAAAAATAGGTCAGGCCACCCTAAATGGCGTTTGCAGTATGGTTCCAGGCAATTCTGAAATCAGTTTGGAGGATCCGATTTAAAACTTACATGAGATGTATCATACAAATTACAACCTCAGGGAACTCAGATTGTACTTACGTGATTCTGCTCTGAGCATGAAACTTCGGTTTCAAAAAGCAGAATAATACCTGAACCTAAGAAATCAAATGTGAGAGAGAGGTGGTCAGAAAATGTCCTGAAAACAGTCTTTCTCTTATACTATAGGTATGCATGGGAAATGAATAGTGAACGTTAGAAGCAGCTCTTAGGGCCATCCTCATTACCTTCATAATCCTCACTCCTCACAGATCATAGATGTCTCCTTGCAGCCAGACCCTGGGGTCACTGATCCAGGGCGTCAAGCCTTCATTTGGCTGGGAAATGACTGCTGAGTATTGCAGTCGCACACACAAAGGTACACACTGTATGAAGGCCTGTTCCTATGGAAAAATGCAGCTGGGATTCGAGCCATTGCTTATATTTATACTTGGTCTGTTTTTCATAAGAGGTCTATCCTGTGCGATACCGATGATAATTCTTGGGTGACTAGACAGCCCCGTGCCTGAAGACTGTTTCCACAGTCAGAAAAACCTAGTCTGATAACTCATATTGGTGAAACTGAAGTCTGGTAGAAGTAAAAATAATTACAAGTATATTTTAAAATGTGTCTACTTCCAAGTTTCTACACAAAAATCTGGAGCTGGCACTCTTATCTCCTTTTAACAGACGGGACATTGTTCCTGTCTGACGATTCAGCAAAGCAGCTAAGCATGTACTTAGATATGAACGATGGCAGGGATGGATGGCGGGAGGGAGAAAAACACGATCAAATGTAGCAGTTCTTCCTAGGTGGCCCTGGACCCCGGAGGTATCTTGGGATGAGGAGGTGGTCATTAGAAATCAGGTAATTACATCAGGGTTAGCCAGAAAAGATTACCTCTCAAGAGGAGAGGGAGTCGGGAAAACCCACATGGCATTGGCAAAATGTATGACAATCTAAAATCAAGCCAATAAATACATAGCCAGCCTCCAAGTCAAGTCCTCTCCGGCATCATCCCATGAAATGCATGCACATGGCAATAATTGCATCACTCCAGTGTCTGGGATCTGTGCAGGAAGGGGTTAATTCCCTCTCAGCCTTTATGGCACAAAGTAAAAGCTCCTGTTATTTTTGTTTTGTTTTTTTAAAAATTGTGTGGAGAAAGAGGCAGGCTTTAAATATTTGCGTAGGCTGCTTGGCAACAAATTGCATGTGATCTTTATAAAAACAATGAGTTCTCATAGAATTTACATTGTGTTTGAACTGGGTGCTAATGGCTCCTGACCAGTGCTCAATGCCTGGTTTGTGGGAAGAAAACAGGGAGAGACGTGTTATGTTGTGCATTGTGTGCTGCTACTCCAGCTCTCTGAGAAAGACGGAGCTGTCAGAAGTCGAGGACCAGGGCGGGAATAAAGCTGTGGCTTTTACCGTACATAAAATGCATTAGGTGAGACTTGACACTGGCTGTGGTTGTGCACTTAAGGCCACTGCTGTGGGGTGTAATCCGCACACACGACATGGTGCTCCCGAATATAACTGATGGCTGCAGGCCTGCCTCCTTCGGTCTCAGGAAATTAGCTGCGTACCCAATATTTTTCCTTCAGAAATGATGTCTACTTGTCTGCGGTAAAGGCGCTATTAAACAGATTGTAATCCTTTCCCTATCGGCTGAGAACTGATTTAAAACTGATATATCGCCTGTTCAGCCTTGCAGAAAAGGCAGAGCATACCTGCGCTGGCAGCTGCTCAAAGATCATTGAAACCAAATCAGAAATCATGAGATTTCTCAAAACAATAAGCACTACTTACTTTTTTCTTTTTCTTTTTTTTTTTTTTAACCCCCCCCCCCCCTCCATTTTGGCCCTTTCACCTTTCGGATACAACTGAAGCACGTTTTCTTAGGTTTCTTCCACTACTGCTGAAGCCAAAAACATATTTCATCCCCCAAAAAAATTCTCTTCCTGGCAGGAAAATGGACTTTTAAGTGAATATCATTTGCAACAGCAGTGAGAAGAAAACAGTGAGGATTTCTGGTACTGGGTTTGCAACCCCTTCCATAATCTGGGGAGGTTACACCATTTCCCTGCACTGATGGCCTTCTGTTAGGACCTTTTGAACCATTCCTGGTAAGGGTAGAGGGGTTAAGCACATGCAGTACCAACTGGGTTGCTCTAAAGGAGGATATAAAAAAGACTCCAACACAGGTGTATCTGATACCCTACCTTAAAATGTGCATGAATAAAAACTCTGATCACTGTTGCTTCACTTTTACCAGTCAAAATACAGCCATTGCTTTCTGTTTACACAGGTAACAATAAAAACACATGGCTTTCCTGAAACTTCCTCTCCATGATGACATGTGAGCGTAGCAGCTCACAAGAGCTGGGAGAAGTAGGGCATGGTAAGCAAACAGCATCCAGTCCTGTAAGTAAGAAAATATGAATTCAGAGAAGTTAACTGACTTACATATGATAATGTATGCCCTAAGCCAGAGCCAAAGCCAAACTAATGTCCAGATTCTCCAAATTCAGGTGCTCTGAATTCAGTGAATGATAATGATGACTTCCTGTAGATGTGTACTATTTGTGTTTTCACTCTCAGAACATACATAAATGAGGAAAAGGAGCTCTTGAAAAGTGTCACTCAGTAGCAGGGCACCCACTGACTATCTGAGCCTCTCTCTGCAGATATCATGTGAATGTTACGAATCTCTGTGAAGTTGCATGAGAGGAACATGAGGCAGTGGCTCCTTGTGCACAGATGTGTACGACTGGTAGAGATGCTGCTGAATGAACGCAGATGTGTTCACATGCTCGTGTTTGTGCTGGTTGTGGCTGGGACAGAGTTAATTTTCTTCACAGTAGCTAGTATGGGGCTGTGTTTTGGATTTGTGCTGGAAACAGTGTTGATAACACGGGGATGTTTTCGTTATTGCTGAGCAGTGCTGACACAGAGTCAAGGCCTTTTCTGCTTCTCGCCCCACCCCACCAGCGAGTAGGCTGGGGGCGCACAAGAAGCTGGGAGGGGACACAGCTGGGACAGCTGACCCCAACTGACCAAAGGGATATTCCACACCATATGACGTCATGCTCAGCATATAAAGCTGGGGGAAGAAGAAGGAACGGGGGGGGACGTTTGGAGTGATGGCGTTTGTCTTCCCAAGTAACTGTTCCGCGTGATGGAGCCCTGCTTTCCTGGAGCTGGCTGAACACCTGCCTGCCGATGGGAAGGAGTGAATGAATTCCTTGTTTTGCTTTGCTTGCGTGTGCGGCTTTTACTTTACCTATTAAACTGTCTTTATCTCAACCCACGAGTTTTCTCACTTTTACCCTTCCGATTCTCTTTCCCATCCCACTAGGGGGGAGCGAGTGAGCGGCTGTGTGGTGCTTAGTTGCTGGCTGGGGTTAAACCACAACAATGTTCCAACAACAACACTCTTCTGTTTTCTCCCATATTCATTAATTCCATATATATGTGTATGTATATGTACATACATATATGATTTTATACACGCCCATGGCAGAGAGGACATACAGGCTACATACATAAACAGGTATGAACTGTGCTATAACAAATATCTAGCAATATGTGATTTCAAATGCTGTGGCAATGGTTTTGTCTATAAATGCAGGATAACCTTGCAAAAAATGGACTGTGTGTTTTAGTGACTGTTTGCTGAATTGATAGCAGAGGATTAAATTATGACTATCAAACCATTCACCTTTGTCAATGGATCTAATCGCAATCTGTTTGATAGTGACAAAAAAAATGCCATCTGACGGCAGCTTTGTAGCTTTGTGAATGAGTGAATTAGTTCTCACTGGCTGAGCACTAACTGCAAACTGTTATCACTTTGCAGTTGCTGTTACTACTTTTGCTTTACTCAATGGCTTCATTTTCGAAGGTAGAAATCTGTAAGGAATGGAATTAAAACTCTTTGACCTAGTCTGTTGTAAGAGCTGGAAAAATGAAAAGAAAAAAAATACCCTTTTAAGATAAACCTCACAAAACTAAAGGCAAAGGACCATTAGACAGATCCTCTGATCTCGCTTTTATATTACAGGCCATTACACTTCGCACAATTAACCCATTTTTGAATAAACTGTACTGTGTTTGAGTATGGCACATCTTCTAGAAAGGCATGCTCTCTCTCTGAAGACAGTAAGAGTTGGCAAATCGTCACTTCTCTGGATGACTGACTCACTATTAAAATCTCCTCATTTGGATTCGTCTTGGCTTCAGCTTCTGGCCATTGGTTTTTGTCTTTCTTGTCCCCAGTGCATTTAAAAATGCCTTGATGCCCAGTGTTTTCTTCTCAAGAAGAAAATTAACTATATGCGTGAAGCCCTGAACACTTTTGCCTCTTCATGAAAGGCTTCAATGGTATTTCAGCAATCATCATAAGAAAGAGATCCTGGACAGATAAATTTTTTTTTAAATCAATTGTGCAATAAAATGCAACAAGATGTGTAAAAGCAGGTAAAAATCACTGAATACAAAAGGCAAAACTCTCCAGCGTGATGGCATGTGGTCATGCTTTCACCTGGAATCTAGAAGAGCCCCCATAAAAGTTTGTTTGAATCAAATGGGATAAGCCATTGACTTGTATAAAAACACATGAGATATAACAGAAAACCCTTGATTGTTCAAGCTGTGGGCAATTGGGCAGCCTTACCAGATCGTACCGAAGCTAGGAGATTTGGCAGATTTTTTCATTGGCAGGTCTACAGTCTTGGAAATATTTATCGCTGTTGGGACTTCCATTCAAACCCGTCACTCACTACTGTGTTGGCTTTGGCAGGTAGGAGATTGCACCACGTCTTTTTTTTTTTTTTACCAGTTCTTCTAAGGGGAGAATTACAGAGTGTTTTCCATCCCCAAACTTTCTTTTCTAATTACACCAGTTGAATTTTGTACTATGATATCATCTGCCAATTCAAGTCAAAGGAGTTATAACATAAATGGATGTATTCCTGAGCCTTTCTCAAAAGCAAAGTACAAACATTTCCATCAAAGGTGACTTAAGAATATTTGCCAAGTGATGATGCCTCATACTCTTGTATGTATGTATGTATGTATGTATGTACGTACGTTGTATGTACAACTCTGTTGTTCATTTTTGCACAGAAGTTATTAAACCAGGGAAAACAATGCATAAATACGTACAAATCCATCAGTTTCTTAGCCCCTCAACACTCATCTCCTGTGATCCAGGTGTGACTGGGAGATGCAAGGGGAGGTTGGACATGGGGAGAGGCAACTAATGAAATCCCCATGCTGAACCATTGGCAAGTTATCACTTCAGCCTGCATTTCTCTGCTCATGCACACACAAATACCTACAAACTGAGCGCTGGAAGGTTTTTTTGGTGCCCCACACCCCGCAAATACCACTGTTTGTTTTCTCTCCAGAGTTTTCTGTTTAAAGAATGTGTTTGAAAGCCAGAGCTTGGTCCTCATCTATTCACATCCCCCTTCACCAAACGCACAGTGACAGGAAGCAGGCAGCCACCTCTCACTAGAAACATGTTCTTACTGGGGTGCTGTTCTCCAACCCAACTGCGAGGGCCCTGCTGACCCCAGCAAAGCAGGGACGTCAAAATTTGCTTAAACGAAGGCTCCGCTGTGTGTTCTCTAACATGACTTTTAAAGTGATTAGTCTTTAATGTCATATTGGTTAGAGGTTGATAAACCCTGATAGGTGCTTGCAGTTAACTGTGGTCAGGTGAAGTACCACCAACCATGACTTCTAAACTGCCATCTACGGCAACCACAAGGTCATGTCTGACATTTGTAGCACTCCTCAAGGTCACACCCTGTAACATGGTAAAGAGCAACTTTCGAAATCATCAACCTCCTTCTGCTAAGGAATCACTGCCGGGTTTTAATTCTCCCTATTTTCAGAGGCTTCTGGCAGAACTGTGGCATTAAATATTCAGTGAAATACAAGTAAGGTTTGAAAATGCCTGCTCCGAAAGAGCTTGGAACCATTAGTGCATGTCATACTGCAAAAGCCTCCGCCTGGCAGGTTATGCATCAGAGTCATCCACTTTTTACCTCAAGAAATGATCAGCTTATTTATCATCCACGGGGAACTGCCCCTCCATTTGAAACATTTCTGTATTTCTGTTACTTGCAAAGCTAACGTTGTTTGGGAAGGCCAGGGAAAGAATCTCTTCTCACATCTCTTTCACAGTCAAGCTGACTTGACATTGGATGTAAAATTGCAACCGCTTCTTCAAATAGAAACAAACAAATAGGAGAAAGGTTGAATTACTTCTGAAGGGAGCTGCATTGACAGGCAGTTTAGCTGAATGTTGCATTTGGAAGATATTTGACATCTCCAGTGCTGTGAAAGAGGTCAGGCAGTTCAATAGGAGCCTGCTTGCTTGCTTGCTTGCTTTGAAGAAACTAATTCATTTTGTTATTATGATGAAGTACACAGCATAGATCACACATAATACATTCTTCCACAAACATTTTATTGCAAAAATATGCAGGTTCTTTTCTATAATATAAAATACTATTTCAGGGCTTGTAGATTTTGTTTCAGGCAGGTTAAGCCAGGAAATTACAGAAAATTGCAATATACAAGAGATTTGAGATCTGCAGATGGAAAGCTGCGTATAAAAGCCAGCAATGTTATCATTATTTTTATAGCATCTGCAACTGCAGTGCTTAAACACTGTAATAACTACCTGCTGCCCTGCTTCCAGTCCTAGCATTCACGGGGTAAAAAATAGACCATGCAATCTCCATTTTCTACTTGAAGCATTCAATTCTGGTTGGTGTTGGAGACACTCGATGGAGTTTTTACTGTGTCTCCTCTGAATCAAGGAATGGTTTTGCCCTAGTAAAGGGGAAGATACTGAACGAAAGGCCCATGGCAACAGAAACAAATCAGCTCCACAAGTACATAATATTTAAATGAGTTTTACATAACTACCCTCCTTTTCTTCCAATCTTCAGACTGCACGAATGAATGGCAGAAAACCAAACTGAATGTAAGAAAACCAGCCTGCAGGCCAGGGAAGGACCTTTCCCATTGCCTCTGTCATATAAAGCATGCATGTTCTCAATGAATCACACCTTAAAATAAACCATGCTCACCAAAGCAAATGAAAAAACAATAACAGAGGAAGGACTGGGAGTGACCCACGCAACCCTGCTCCCACCACACCAGCTACCCTGGTGAAGAATCACAAGGACCTCACCTGCACAGCTCTCGCACATGGAAGCTGTCCCTGATGTGACACCATCACCCCAAAAGGCCCAGTCTTGAAAAATACCACTGCTCACCACAAAATGCATTTTGCTACTGTTGGTACAAAGTTCACCTTGGTAGCAAGCAAATAAAATTAATTCAGCTGAACACATCCAAGTTAGAAGCCACTGTAACTCCTGGCATTTTTTGGAGACTCTGTGGTGAAACTTATTTACAGCACAGAGACCTTCTCTCATAGTCTTCTTATTGCCATTATGTGGCAAGAGTTGTCATGAATCAGTGTGGCTTATAAGTATGGCCTAAGTGGTGGACGTCTGGGAGTCAATGAAGGAGAAGACACAACAGAGTAGAAGAAGGAAGGCTGGTCAACATCCAGAGTTTGAACACATGCTTAGCAGTACATTGAGGCAGGGCCAACAGTCACCACTCCTGTTCCTCTTTTAGCAACCCCTTTCAGGGACAAAGATGAGGACTGGTTTAGTGGGGCACAGCACTCCTGTTTCTAAGCTATTTTATTGATTATATCAATTTTATCAATTAATTGATTGCTTGTTATTGAACTTTGGTTGGAGAAGTAGAACATGCATTTTAGTGTGCTATCCCTTGCCTTTAAAGAAAAAGTCATAAAGCACTTACATTTCATAGCTTATTTATTTTTTTGTGCATGATCTCACTTCCTCCAGTTGCTTAATCCTCTTATTACAATATCTCTCATTCCTTTGCACCTTTTCCTGAATATCTCCTGTTTACTTGGTTGAATTAGACTGCCTTTTTTCTCCTGACTTTTCCTGTATTTTGCTTTGAAAGTCTATTTTACATGGTATCCCTCCCATTGTTTACATGTGTGTGGGCAGAGGAGCAGACTAAGGGGTGGCTGCTGTCGGACAAGGTAATAGAAACAAAATCTTTGCTTAGCTATTCATCCGGCACAGCTAATGAGTCTTTTCTCATGGTTGGCACTCCTTGGTGTTTCAGATACGGGCTAAACAAGGAAAATGAAGTGTTGATGAGACCTACGGTGGCATGATTATTGTCTTGAAATGGAGTCACCATTCAGGTCAGGTTGTACTGTATCTGTGAAATATGAGAGTTAAACAAGAATTTGGGTTACTTTCCTGTGTTACAGACTTCAACCTTCCTCCCTTTTATTCGTTCAGCTATAGCGTAAGAAAGCCTCCATTTTCAGTCCTCTTCCAGGAAGACTTCAGAAAAACTAAACAGATTAAAAATTGAGTGAGATCCTCACCTTCTCTGTAGCCCCTTTAACGAGCCAGAAGAGTATGTAAAGACTTGAGGGCTAAGCCAGTAGTGTAGGGGCAGGACCCAAATGCCCACCACCTTTCCAGAAATGTCGTGGGCAGAGGAGCACCTTGCAGGCCTGTGGCGTTCAACGAGGATGTTTTGGTAATGTGGGCAGAGGGCGGTGTAGCAGGGACCAGTGTGGAGTTATTTTTGTAGCTCTGACCAGAGCAGCCAGGGGTGGCTAAGGCATGCCTGGATAGCAAATTACACTTCTGTGAGGTTTGGGTTGAATATACATGATGTCCTCACATGGACGTACCTATTGCAAGATAGACAACATCTTTTTCTGGTTACCGTTGGTCTGGAACTGGTTTAAACAAAGCCAGGAAAGAATCCATTCCTGGAATGACTGTTCATATGGGGAACTCTGTTTATAAAGCCAAAGCAATTTAGCTACAATGGCATAAATATCTTCCTTAATTCCATAAATAGCTTCCTTTGAGTCAGACACCTTCCCTTGCTGTTTTAGCAGGAGCCACAAGGCACCCTCCGTCTGGACAGGCACACAGTGCTTAGCTGTAGGATTTGAGGGGTTTGTTGCTACTATCAGACAATCTTCAAGTGTAAATTTTCTTCTCAAACTGAGAATTCAACTCATTAAATCACTCACAGGTAAGATATGCAAAGGATGGTAAACTAAAAGCTTTTTAACATCTTTATTCTGCATACACTAAAAAGAAAAAAGATGAAGGTGATGTATAACAGTGGTAAGTTCCCCATGAACTTCCTATTAGACTCCCTGCCTTCTCATATGTGACCAAAATCTTTTTTTAATAAACCTGTTATTATAGTTCAGAGTCTCTGCCAAGTGTTGACAGTGTTGCCCTAAGTAACAAGTCTGCGCCAAGGGACTTAATTAAATGTAACCTGCTTTTTCAGTTATAGAATTGTCCTTAAACTTCAAAAGGCAAGTGAACTTTAATAATAAAATCTGAAATCACTTTTTGTTTAAGAGACGTTCTTTACTCCTCACTGTATATAATCAGTTACTTCTTAGAAGGCATATAGTATTTTCACAGATAATTTCCCGCAAGCATTTACAGATTTTATGACAAGTAACATAACGTTTGGAGTTCTGGCTTTATGTGAGAATCTCAGATTTCATACTTTCTTCTTGAGCTGATTCACAGACCACATGGTTGCAGGGAAGAACATAAAAACTTAAAGAAAAATGTTTATAAAGGATGCCCCTTTTGATCTCACAATTTTTTAGCATCCTTACAATTTTAGAGGCTTAGCTTTTCATTTTGGAGCACTTTGTTCTGCATATATTGCAATTTTTTTTATAACCATCTCAGAGGAGGTTCTATCTATGAGGGCTTCTGCTAGCCGCAAAGTTGGTTTGGGGAAGG
The DNA here is from genome assembly GCF_000699105.1 of Pygoscelis adeliae. Taxonomy (NCBI): domain Eukaryota; kingdom Metazoa; phylum Chordata; class Aves; order Sphenisciformes; family Spheniscidae; genus Pygoscelis; species Pygoscelis adeliae. The sequence goes on from NW_008824226.1 coordinate 51,301, forward strand.
TGCTGAAGAGCTATCTGAAAGTCTCAGATGAACACCCGCAGGTGGCACGGCTACTGCCTCCCTGGACAGAGCTGCGCACCTGCTAAGTGAAACTGGACCAGAGTTTTCATTCACAGCAGCTCACGGCCCAGCATATTAATGTAAGACGAGGTCGATGCAGCTTATATTGATGTCCTGGGCTACAAACTGGAGCAGCCAAACTTGCCAGATGGGCCCGGACCCCAGGCTAAGGTTGAGGTCCCACCTGACTCACCAGCAAGAGAAGGGCGCGCTGCAGTGTTGATGCTCTCACCTCCCATCAGTGCAGGACGAGCGGGCGGTCCCAGCCTGTGCTGCCTGCTGGACCACACTAGCCAGTGCCATTTTGCCTTCAGGGGATGGGGCTGCACAAGGCAGGTGCTTTCCCAGGTAAGAAAGGTTTAATGCCTCTCTCCTCTCCCTGAGCGGAAGTTTTAACTTCCTCATGCCCACAATGTTAATAATTTACTGCATGTTAAACCCAACCTGACCCTGAGACCCAGACTGAGCAGGTCAAATGCAGCTACCTGGCAGGCCTGGAGATGTCAGAGGCACTGGGGCTGCACCCTCAGCCACCCTGATAGTGGAGCTGGGCGGCTCTCGCACAGGTGCAGGGAGCAGGGTGAAGGCAGTAATTAGCCCCAGAATAGTATGCGGAGAACAATGAATCACAGCTGTAACATCATACATCAGGTGGGGCTGGCAGCAAGGAGCTACTGGATTGCTTCCTCCAACCTTTGCTCCTTCTGCTGCACCTCAGTGTCCACCTTCTGTATGAGAAATAGTGTGGCCAGCAGCACTAGGGAAGTGATCGTGCCCCTGTACTCGGCACAGGTGAGGCCGCACCTCGAATACTGTGTTTGGTTTCGGGCTCCTCACTACAGGAAAGACACTGAGGTGCTGGAGCATGTCCAAAGAAGGGCAACGAAGCTGGTGAAAGGTCTGGAGAACAAGTCTTCTGAGGAGCGGCTGAGGGAACTGGGGTTGTTTAGCCTGGAGAAAAGGAGGCTGAGGGGAGACCTCATTGCTCTCTACAACTACCTGAAAGGAGGTTGTAGCGAGGTGGGTGTTGGTCTCTTCTCCCAAGTAACAAGCGATAGGACGAGAGGAAATGGCCTCAAGTTGCGCCAGGGGAGGTTTAGATTGGATATTAGGAAAAATTTCTTCACAGAAAGGGTTGTCAAGCATTGGAACAGGCTGCCCAGGGAAGTGGTTGAGTCACCATCCCTGGAGGTATTCAAAAGACATGTAGATGTGGCGCTTAGGGACATGGCTTAGTGGTGGACTTGGCAGTGTTAGGTTAATGGTTGGACTTGATGATCTTAAAGGTCTTTTCCAACCTAAATGATTCTATGATTCTATGATTCTGCTGCTGAAGGTTGCAGACTGTTCCACTTCTCCTCGTTCCTTTACCTGCGTCTCAAAACCAACTCCCTTTCTCCAGCTGGCATACCAACCATAGCAAGTGGCCACTGGGAGGTCTCATGAGCAGGCCAGTGCAGACTGGGACAGGCTATCTAGAGAGCTCATGATACCCTAGCTCCTGGAGGGTGCCCACACATGATGAGACAAAGCCTCAGCTGTCCCCATCTGGTGTTGGCAGGAGTCCTGCTTCGAGCAGCAGCGTGGACTAGGGACCTCCAGCTGTCCCTTGCAGACAGTATTTCAGCGACGCTGTGAAGCCATTCACCTGCTTTTCCCACAGCCACACTGGCTCCGTTTCCAGTTCCACCACTAAATGTGGTACTGGTGCATTCAGCCCACTCGGATAACTCCTGGAAAAAACAGGTCCTCCCAGCACAAAATGAATTCAAAGCCTGGCATTGCAATTTGTGCAAATCTGGCTGAGTTCAGATGCGTTTTCCTTTTCACAAGCTGTTTCTTCTGCTCCTTGCATTCAGGTTTAAAAACTCTTTGGCATGGCATTCATCTGTCCTTACATTTGTGCAAAACTTTCAAGCCTTGATATGCAAACAGCTGAAGACCACCCCAGACTCTTGGGAGACCGGATTTTGGGACAGATGACTGGTGTGTGTTATAGCAGTGATGAATAATTCACCTATTAGATGCTTTATGGATGACTTTGCCTTCTCACCATCTCCAACTGCTTTTGAGTCGTAACAGAGAAATCACTGGAGCGGGCTGTGGGAAGAGCGCTGCATTCCTGAGCTGGGTGAAACAACTGGTTGTGTGGAGTAAGCGTTTACTTGGGATCACATAAACACTTCCAACTTGAAAGAGCCACAGTCTCTAGATCCCGGTTTGTTTATATTTAACTTTGTAGATCTTGGCTTGTGTGTTTTGCTAGTCTAACTAATGATGCTATACTAGTCTGACTGGATTGTGTCAAAATTTGCTGTTTACATTATACAGTCTTCACAGTTTGAAAAGAAAGCAGGCACAAAAGCACAAATAGTGGTATATTGTAATGAAATGCCCTGTATGTAAAGGAAATGCTCATGCTGTTCACCAAGTTTGTAGAGCGCAGATCTTAGTGATACTGAAGAGCCTTGATAACAATTAGTGTCCAATTTTGGTGAAAAATGGTGTAAATGAAGACATTCAATGTGAAAATTCACCACAAAGGAAATTTGACAGCCTAAATAGACTAGCAAGAGCAGGCTAAATGAGTATACAAACGGCGTATTAGTGTTTTAATTTAATAGTGGCGCTTATTCCATCTGCATGAGGAATAGCCCTCTGCCATTCATACTTTCTTCTTCCATTTCTGCCGGAGATGCGTGACATTTATTCCAGGGGAGGACATTTCTCCCGTCCCCAGGCACGGCAAAGAGAAAGCGGGCAAGAGCTCGGTGTTGTTTGCAGCCCCCCTGCTGCCTCAGCAAGAAAATCGTATTTATTTAGAGTGCCAACAGGCCGCTCCCGAGCGGGATAGGGCGAGGGGCAGCGGGGCAGGCGCTCCCGCCGGGGGCAG
>NW_008824226.1:55249-84232 GCF_000699105.1 Pygoscelis adeliae
GCCGGCTGGGCGGTGCGGAGCGAGCGGTGCCGGGGCTCACCCTGCCTCTGCGGGTAACGGGAGCTTTGCCTTTTGTTCCCCGCGGAGCCTGGCAAAGGCGCCCCGCAAGCTGGGGGGCAGAGCCCGCCCTGCCACTCCGACCTGGAGATTTGGAGGTGCTCGGCCGCAGGCAGGATACGGCTCTAGGTCCGTATCGGCGCAATCTGAAGGGAAGCCGATGGCTATCCGAGTACTCAATTTAACGTACCTTCTCATAAGCTCCTGTTGAATAAACATGGGCAGAGCTTTTGGATAAATCATCTACGAGATGCTCTCCTATTCTGCCACAGGCTGTGCTGGCGGAAAGGATGCAAATATCTAGGTTTGAATGTAGTTTGGTATCGATGTAGTAGTTCCTCCAAAGTTATGTTTGCTCCTCACCAGCTAACTCTTCGTGATTGGCGAGGACAGCGAGAATCGATGAAAGAAGAAAAAGCAGTAGTGGTTTATGGGAGAACAATTCGTTTAATGTAACATACCAATCTTAATCAACAGCTTGCATTATACTGCAATGTATCTTCATGTTCCATAAAAATAATAGGCTTGAATTATAGGTCATTATCTCTTCCTGTTTATGCATAATGATATTAAAGCACTGTCTACTGGCAGAGGCATTGCAGTTGCTGGAAATCAGTTTTGGTTTGGCTTGATTACAGAAGGTATATCATTTATCAGAAAAGAGACCCAAATTAGCCATTCTTTCAGCTCTGATGTTGTATTAATGCAGTTAACTGCTGATGGGGTCACTTCACAACATTTTGACCTGCATCATCATAACCTCTGAAATTCAGATTTTGTGTACAGCCAGGGCTGTTGATTCCAGGTTGAACTCCCCTTGGGTTTTGACAGCCTCTCATTACAGTGTAATTCTACGTTTCTGATTCCTGGCTCTGTCTCTTCGATTCTGCGTGTTAGCATGGATGGCCTGCATCTGATCTCGTCGCTCAAAACTGTAGAGATTAAACCAGGTTTATTCATTAATTCATGGGCATGTTTTTGGGAAGGAATAGGAAATAAATCTGTTCTTAAAAAGAATAACGTGTTTTTCATTTTGCCTCTCAATCCTATGCGTAAGAAGGAGTTAAACTCATTTCCCTTTCTGGAACTTAAAATGCATTTATACAGATGCACACAGCCTTCCTAAAATTCCTATAGTCCTGTAGGAGAATGTCATCCTACAGGGCAAATTCCTTTGAATAACATTATGTTCATGAAAAAACCCGCCTGTTCCCTTCTCAGTATACAAGAGGAATTTTGAGAGTTATATTAGTTGTCGCCTTGCTTGCACTACTAAATAGGGTTTTAAGAAATTTTATGCCTGGTGTGGGCTATTATAGGGGAGAAAAGGCATTTGTTCTAAGGTGCTCCTCCAAAGCAAGTGATAATATCTATCACTTACAGTATGTATGATTTGTAACACATAGTTCTCACATTATCTTCTGGAGATGAAAAACATTTTACAGATGGTGAGTCTGATACTCGGGAGAGTGTGATTTTTGTCGCTCAGGAGCTCAGTGGCAAAGCATGTTGCTTCTCTTCAGGATAGTTTCTTGTAAAATGGCAGCATATGCTCTACGTTCATATGTAGTAATTAAACTTGCTCCTGCTTTATAATTCAAAATTCATTCTCTCCTCTCAAAGCAATGCGATCTGAATCACCGCTAGTATCATTGTCTGTCAGTGGCAGAATCAATAACAGTTTTGATGTGTTAGAAAGTCGTGAGTCTAGGATGAAAAACTAGCCGAGGATGATGCAGTTTCCAGCAGCACCGGCAGAGATCCTGCAGGGCCCGGCTGCTCAGGGCCACATGAAGGACCTCGGGTGGTGAGGGTCCCTGTCTGCTGCTGGGTCTTCCGCTCCTGCAGCGCTCTCTTGCAAGACCAGCTGTGTTTAGGGTAGGTGCTATGAAGCTGATGGTTTGCCTTATTCCAGAATGCTTCCTTTCAATGGGACATTCTACATATGTGAAGGTGCTTCCCGGTCTCTGGGGACCCCATGATATGAATATAGACCCCAGAGGGAGTATGTTGTAAGGAGAGGATGGGAGGCAGCAGCTAAATATTTGCAGATATGAACAACACATGAAAACTCTGGCATGTCTGCATGCAGAGATGGAGACTGACCACCTTCTTCTGCTTGGTGCACAGACCCAGCCAGATAGGAGGTCTTTCAGGTCTGGGAGGCAGATAGAGGCATTACATTCATGCTGTGGGTGAGCCATCCTGCCCAGCAGCTGTTGGAAGAGCCCAAGGAAATGAGCCCAAGTGGTGAAGACCATGAGAAAAGGGTACCACTAGCACCTGAGCAGCCTACCTGGTGTTAAAGTTTCTGCAGGCATCATACAGCCATCTGCTGTAGCAGTTTTCCATACCCTTTCTGCCTCCTTTTTTAAAAGCTAAAAGTATTCATTTCTCTTGAAAAGTTCTTTGTTATGTCTTATCTAAGTTATAGAGCACTGCTGACGAAAAATACTATTTGAAGATGGCATATGCTGTTTCAGTCTGTTGCATCTTCCCTCTCTAGATTGGTAGTTCCACATCCGGGAAGGATCCAGGATGCCGGCTACTGGGAAGTGTCTGCTCTCACAGGAGTGCTTTTGCAGTGGTATGATCCCACCGAATTCAGGAGTTGTTCTAGGTGCAGAAGTAACCTCAGGAACTGTATATTCTGGCATGGAACTGATGGGTGAAATTATGGCATGCGTGGGGTTTTCAGTTTTTTCACAGGGAGACTAAAACTGACAGACGGGGTGAAATTTGCTGAACTGACTGGACATAGGGAAAAAAAAAGGATGGTTTTAAAAATGGAAGTATGTCTGGATATTTAGACATAGGCATATGATGATGGGCTTTTATTTTCCTTTTCCATCAAGATCTGAGATTTTCCATTTTATTTTTTCAGTGAAGGAAGTGATAGTTCAAAGCTGTTGCAGGTAAGTGATGCTAAAAGCCAGCTGCACTGCTTCCATTCTCGACAGAGCTAATTTCAGAGAACAGAAGCAAAAGTGACAATCTGATGGAGAGGAGGGAGAGGGAAATGTAAAGAGTGAGTAAGCGCCAGGTGTGGTGATGCACAAACCGAGTTCCTCACTCCAGGTCTGTTTGGTTTCTAAATGCATTTAATAAACTGATATTCTTGTGCTCTTTGTTCTGTTTGTATATTCTCCATAGTGAATTTTTCCATATACTGAAGGAGAAAAATGGAAAGCCTGCGCAGAAAGTAGGAGCACATCATCAAGCAGAGGAATGCTCAATAATTAATTTCCTGCCAGGAGAATTTTTTTTTCCCTCTTTCTTTCATTACACCACTAGCGGGAACATTTTGTTACAACACAAGAATATTTTCATCTCTCATATACATCTCTCATATACATCTCTCATATACATCTCTCATATACATCTCTCATATACATCTCTCATATACATCTCTCATATACATCTCTCATATACATCTCTCATATACATCTCTCATATACATCTCTCATATACATCTCTCATATACATCTCTCATATATTGGTCCTGTGCTTTGCAATATTCTGAATGTATATTTAGTAGTACGTATCTTTCCTTACATTCCTTGGAATATGTGGAGATGAATACTTGTGCAGTCAGATGTTTTGTCCATCTCTGGCAAACAAGTGCTGTTACCACCATTTTAAAGTAATTATGGTTTGAGTGTTCATCTCTCATATACATCTCTCATATACATCTCTCATATACATCTCTCATATACATCTCTCATATACATCTCTCATATACATCTCTCATATACATCAGCCCGAAATCCTGCTGCTCGTCATCTCGCTACTCACTCAGGGTTTGATCCAGAACCCACAGAAATCCATAGATGTTTGTTCCTTGATTTCAGTAGATTTAAATTCTTTCCTGAGCCTCAAGCTGAGGGTTGCATGGCCTTCAAACGTATCTGGAGGGCTACACAGGAATGTACTGTAGTGTTGTCAGAAATAATGCAAAAACCAGTGATGACAGGCTGAAAGAAATAAACTGAGCAATACCAGCTGCACTGGTATTGCTCCATCCTTGCTCTAGTTTGTACCTTTGGGTGAATCACTTAGTCATAAACTCCCAGCTCTCTCTGATTTTGCTTGTCTTCCCATTTGAACACTTAAGATCTAGACTTTTACAAGCTTTAGACAGTGGTAACTGTGGTTATTGCTGATATCAGCTTCAGCTCCCTCTGAGATAACAGGTCCTGAAGTCTATGTCTTAAGAGGTAATACGGGTCCTTAACTAAGAATAGTTCACGCTTTCTGTCAGTGAGAGCATCTACATATCTTTACTTTGGGGGGCTTATGCATCTCTGATGGACATGCAAAGGCAGGTGCTCATAGTCAGTCAGGAACTCTTGAAATTTTTTCTCTCTGTATTTTTGTTCATCCATTTATGTATGAAGCATAATTCTTATGACTGTTGCACTGAACTACAGAGAGTAATTTATTTTTTTTTTTTAAATTACAAGATACAGCAGCATTCAGCCTGTTTGCTATAGTTTGACATGCCTTTCAAACTCATGGAATTTTTATAAATGGAAGGGAACATTTTTTAATGTATCCATTCATTCTGACAAAAGTAAGGTGCTGTAAGTGTTCATTACTAACTCTTCCATAACTTGTCCCCATATTCAGCAGTATTTCATTCTGCCTGTAGACATGTTCATTTCAGTGGAGCTCCTTGTACATTAAGGTGACATTTGGAAAGATTAAATTGCCTGGAGAACCTTAGATGAAGCCCTGTAGAACCACGAAGTGACGCTATTCTATATAAAAGTGAAGTTAAATAGGCCTGAGAGTTAGAAATGCGAATCCCCAAAATAAAGATTCAGATCCAGGTATAAGAAAGCAAAGATAATGCTGGAAACATAAGTCTTCTGGTGGCGATGGTCTCCATAAGGGCACTCTCATACCTGACAATATTTATCAGCAATGGAAGGAAGATTTACCTGCTCCAGATGCAGGAAACCCTGGCAGTGAAATAAAGGAGCAGTGATAGGTAAGACAAAGTACAGATTGAATGTTTCAGCATGCAGTTTTAACAAGGTCAATGCCTAATTTCTCTAACAAATTAGAAGTCTGGGCTCTCTGTCTCATTGTATGGAAGAAATTACACCAAATTCAAATCATGCCCAGTAGCTCCTCAGTCAAATGAACTCTTACACCCGCATATTAACACTTCATCGTAAGGAACTATTTGTGTTTGGCATACAAGCATGGACCTGACTCGAGGCATGGGGTTAATCTGCTGTCACTCGCCACCATCACCTCTTTCTTTCCTTGGTGAACTGTTCAAGCACTGACCAGCCTCAGCGTTAGGAGAGCTGGTGGCGTCTCAGACTGTACCGCTTGCCTGAAGCTGAATGGCATTAGTTTAAAAATGACAGTCTTCAAAACACTGTGTTAAAACTAATGCCGATTTAAAAAATATAATGTACTTCTCGTAGTTTCTCCTGCTTGTTTTTTGTTTTGTCCACTCAGCTTGGACAGAAATTCAAACAATTTTCTTTCTCCTAAAGACAATTTCAAGGTTAAGTCACTTGCATCCTGAAGTATTTGTAGCATTTACTTTGAAAATATTACAAAGGAATGACTTTGTTTCCTTAAAGACAGCTTTCTGTTGGACTGGAAGAAGCAACCGTGGGCATTTTGGCTTGTCAGTCTCCATTTAAATGTTATTTGTCTGTCCTGCGCTGTTTAAACTTACTGTTATTGCAGAATGATTGTTAAGGGCATATGTCTGAACGGGAAGAGCCAAATGTTGTCTGTCTTGTCATGTAGAAGTCAAAAAGATTCTCAAAATTATGTATTCAGGAGAAGAAATTTCCAGATAAGCAGCCACATCTGTGTCAGTGCTGGGGTGGTGAAGGGCATCACAGCGCTTCTTAGTGTCTTTTTCTACATGTCTCTTTACCTGCTATTCTATTTTTGTCTCTCCCCATCCAGTTAAATACAGGGACTGTAGGTGGAGGATTGCAGGATGGATTATCATTATAATTGCTGCATATTTCTGTGCAAACAGCTGAGCTGTGTTTTAGCTGTAGTTTGAGGCTTTATAGCCACAAACACAACTTTAACTCGGCATCTTCTAAGGAAGCTTGTAATAGCAACAGCCTGGATGTCAGCAGAGTGAATGCCTGTGGACATGTAACCTGCAAGCAGAGAGAATTTCTTTCTAAAACCAGAAATCCCACTGAATCTGAAAAGATGTTATCAAAAGCACTCTAAAGATAACACTCATCTCTATGCTCATTACTTAATTCGATGGCACAATTCAAGACATATTTGTTGAAATAGTGTAATACTTCGAGGGATTCTGTTAATTATTTTCTGCAAATTCAGACATATATAAAAACCTATTTTATGCTGTAGTATCTTGAAAGTTACTTCTGATACATATCAGTGTAATTCAGATCCAGTGAATCTATGAACAATGAGTTACCCTATTTTTTTATACTTTTTATGTTAGCATCTTTTGCTGTTTCTAGTCAGGAGTGAGACCTTTCTAGACCAGTGCTGTTGATACTTCATTACAGAAATTTTGATGTTTTTATCTTTTGGTAGTATAATTCTAGTTGTTTACAAAATAAAAGCTCACTAAATATGTGCCACAGGATTAATTTCAAATAGAAACATTTATATTGCAGTCCTTGTTGTCTTTGATGCGTGTATCCCTTTGGATCTTCATCCTGTCCTAATTAAGACTGGGGATGAGTGCATTTTGTAGTGTCCCAAGCTGGGCACAGAGGCCTCTGCTCTTGCACAGTGTCCATGACCAGAAACACAGCTGTTCAGTGGCGTGCTTAGGTTTACACACCAGCCAGACCCCAGCCCTGCAATGCAGATCCCGCAGGCTGCGGTGCTGCCTTGCTCACTCCAGTGATGCTCCATACGTCTGAGTCCATCCAGAGCCCTGCTGAAGTCAGGGATGCTCTAGCCATGCCCACCAAATGGCCCAGCTAGATCAGATTGCAGCACCAGCGCCTTCATGTGCATAGGGATTTTAAGTAGAAGACCAAATCTTGTCTGAAGGCAGTAAATCATATTCTACTTGTCTGTACTGGTGGGTTTATGGCTTTTTCAGCAGCTGGACTTCTCAGTTTTCTGTTTCACATTTGGGTTGGGTTGGAGACTCTTGTAGTTACCTGGTTGTGAAACAAGTCTCGAGTGTCTAATTAACCTCCATCACAGTGGATGCCACAGTGCTCCTGTTCTTATCCTGGGACACCCAGGGCAGTTGCTCCACATTTTAGCCAGACTTAACATGGAAGCTCAGATTTAGGTCTTGTATCTGGGATTGTCCCTCAGAGGGACTGAAACTCTCTCAAGCAGTGGTTGTCCACAGTGGCATAGCAGTTGCAGTCTCCAGGTTAACAAAGAGCCCTTAAAAGAAAGCATTTTGTGCGTTACACCAGGAAGAAGGTATTTACACGAGAGAAAATGAACTTCAAATAAACTGCCTACATGCATTTTTTCCCTCCCCACCCAGCTTGCCATCACTGTCAATAGTAACATGGCAGGTCTTACTGTTTGGGACCTATCCCTCAGGATAATTAATTCATTAGTACTTCTGAAACCTGTGAAAGGTCTCTGATGTGCACTAATCTTGCTAGTGCCTCATAACTCTCAAGTGCTTATGGTAAGCCACATTTTTATTCTTCCAGCCTGTTTTTCCTATGTTTTCTTAAAGAAATCCAAGTAACAGTACAATAAACCCCTCGATGATCAGGCGTCCATGCGTTACTGATGCTGTGAGAGCCGTATCACAGCCTGAACTGTCCATTTCGCGGGACTCCAGCTGAAGCTGAGTTGCTGCCAAAGCGCAGGGACTGGTGTGTGCAGGGGCTGTCCTTCTGTTGTGCAGTAATGGTGAGAGGTACTTTGCCATTTCGTTTTAGTCTTTGCAAAGAATCCCCTAATGTATATCAATAGATGTTTTGCATATGTAGTCAGAGTAGTTCACAAGTAAGAGCTGATTATGCTTCTCTTGGCTCAGTGAAAAATGGGAAGGGCAAGAGAGTCTTGGCACCACGACAAATGAGAGCAATGCCAATGAAGATAACTTTGTTAAAAACTGATCCTTCATATGACTGCATCTGGACACGTGATTACAGCTTTCTGGCTCTTACTGATGTTCATGATAAACATGAACTGCAGTTATAACTTAATAAAGATATAGTATTTATAAATAACGTAGTATGAAACGTCCACTTCAGACTTATTGTCTCGGATATATATAAGGAAAGAAACATAAATCTGTCTGGGCTGTTTGCCCAGGGAGAGTAACAAGGCAAACAGAAGTAGGCAAATGGGGAAAAACCTGGTCCTCAGAAACGTAATGATAGCGCGGGAGGGACTGCGGCCAGCGCCTTCATGTGATACTTAAAACTGGTGAATCATAAAAATCCTGCCCAAATGAGAAGACAAGCTTTCAGAGACAAAATTCCCATTGCCTGTCCATTTTTGACAAGGTACTCAGTAGGTACAAATCCTCAGCGATTCCAGCAGTTACTGTTCAGAGTAGCTGGGAAGCATTCAGTCCCTGTCCTTGTTCTCAGGTTCCACGCCGAGTAGGGGACTTCCTAGCCCTGATGATTAATGCTACTGAACAACATTTAGTTCCTGTTACTCTCAGGGTTTTTTGGTCTTTTTTTTTTTTTTTAAAGATCTCCCTGGTTACAGGAAAAGGAGTGATTTGAAGTTATAGGGACTTTGTGTGAGTTTTTCTGCCCATTATAAAGAAAAAAGTTTTTAAGGGACCTAATGTTGATTAAAAAGAACTTGTGCTCAGTCTTCTTCCAGAAGTTAATACGATTATTGACCTTGGCTGAAAGAAGACGGAGTATGAATTTTTGCTGGCTAAGCTGCATTTCTTCTTTTGAAAGTAGACGGTCTTTTTGATGTATTCAATGCTGGCCTTTCAAAACTTTAAAACATTGTGTGTTTATCAGAAGGATCAAAGAAGATAGGAGATTTAATTGTCTTCAAAAACCGTGTGTATCAAGAGGAAGCACCATGTTTTGGTTGCTAATACAGCTAAGGGATGGTATAAAATCCTTCATCTGTAGTGCTGCAGTTGACAGTATCACTCATCATGAGTTTATTTTAATTTAAGAACTTGGAGATCGCACCCGTGTGACTACTCTGAAGTCAGGAGGCGGTTGTGACCCTGATGATGGTGGCCTATGTCTGCAGGAGAAGAGCAGCGCATGCATCCCAACCAGTCCTGGGCATCACCAAGAGGGGCTGTCCTCAGGTGCTGAGAGATCCAGATGTAGCCACTGAGGGCTGGAAAGCTGACACCCATCTGTCTCTCAAGGCTATTTTGAAACTAATTAACACAGCCAGTTATATTCAGTTTTTGTTTCAGCTGGTCAGATCTTGGGTATCTTTCAAATCCTTGACTTCCTTGAATTTGGGGGGGGAGAGGGGGAGATGTCTAAGCATTTTTTCATTATCTATCCCACAGCTGGCTCTAGAGCAAATTTTTTTCATGTATATCAAGTCTTTCACTTTTATGCTGAGACTGATGACGAAAGCCAGTTGCAGAGGTGGTCTGGATGCCTACAGCAAGCTCAGATGAGCCCCCTATGTTGTGTCACTCAAGCCAGTAGACAGCTTTGTCATTCAGGCACTTAATAATGAACTGAATGTTCACTTGACCTCTTATATTCTCATTTCACTAATGAACCAAAACTTATGAGGAGTGACTGACCACAGAGCTGCTGCAGTTGGGGCTCTACGAGCCAATGTTTCCACTTATTTCATTTATCACACTAATAATCAGTTTGGAGCCTAAACACAGGCTGTGTCTCAGGAGCTGCAGGGAAAACACAGCTTAACATGCTAATGTGATGTCCATGTGACAAAAAGATTGGCGTGGGCTGCCCACTTTGTTTTGGCTTGCCGGTCCCGCTACATGTGTATGTTCTTGTGCGCTGCATCCTTACAGAAGCATGGGGCTGCTCTGGATGTCGAAGTAGCATTTAATAACTGTGGTTTTACAGAGAGGGTTCAAGCTTGAGTTCTGATACTCAGATAATACTGATGCGCTTAGGCTTTCTTTCCCACTGCAAAGTTTGTCTTGACTAAAATTTAAATGTGTTCTTAAGACATTCTAGCAGGGATTTATTTCTATTTCTTTAGTATTTGAGTGTGTCATGGTTTTGATGTGTTTCTCTAGATGACACCCCTATGTTAGGGTTAGGGATCAAAGGCACATGAAAGCCAGAAGGTTTATTTCAAAGTTATCCAGACAGCCTAATGACATACTTTTCTGTTTGTGAACATGAAAGTTTTGGTGGAGCAGGCCTTGAACCTTGGTCTTCTCTTTCCAAGGTGACCATTGTAACTACCTAACCAAATTCCTCTCTTCACACCTTCTTCTTCTCTCCTTCACCATCTGACAGCAAAAGCTAACAACATCATCTAACAATTCACATGAACTGTAATACATATAAGCTGCCTTGTCTATCGTAAACTTTTACAACTTGATAATTCACATGAAGCTACCAACCCATCTTTCGTCCCAGCATGTGGCGTTCCTATGTTTGGCAGCAGGCAGTCTCATGTTGATCATCTTTATGAGTTATTATTTTATCATCTTCAGGTAAAATCTTTTTTTCTCCAAGTGCTTTGGAATTATCTCAGTCAAGATCCAACTCAGCTGTGTTCCCTCTGCCTCTTCTTACTATGCTTTCAGTTCACTGAGTTTGTTCCAGGAGTTTTGTTTGCTTTGGTTTGAGTATGTTTTGCTAGAAAGGAGATAAAGTGGAGCTGGGGAAGGAAAAAAACTTGCTACTAGAAGCTGGAAGAGGGTAGTTCATGGTGAACATCTCCAGGAACTGTAATTTGTTTTCTTTGAGGAATGTATGCTAATAAAAGCTTTCCATTTGCATGCATAAATGAATCAGGTTAAGTTTTATCCCAGGCTGAACCTGCTGTCAAATCATACTCTTCAGTTCAGTTCTCAGAATCATCCAAATGTTATTTTAACAGAGAGCAGTGCTATATCCACTGTCCTGAAACCCTGTCTCCCTTGTGTATGTCTGCAAGAGCTCGGCGGGGTAGAGGGGAAGACCAAGGGAGAGCTTGCTTAGGGCACGGATGCGAGATGTTAATCCTGCATGAATGTAGAGAGAGATCTACCTGAAGATGTCTGTCTGCCCTGGATGATTATAAGGATATGTTCTGCAAGAGAAGGAAGTCAGAGAGTTAACAGAAGCAAAATTAGAAATAGGAGAGCAATCAGATTCTGTTTTTCCTTTCTGCAAAGGTCATAGAGGAAAAAGGCAATTAATTGCCTCACCTTGAAACAGGGTTTATAATGGAAGCTCTGCGATACCTGAGATTGTAAGCTGCCTTGACTTGAAGCCAGTTGCAGCCGGTGTCTTGTGGAGTTACAGCTTGATAAATAAGCCATTCAGACCTGCTCCTGGAAGACTCCTTTTCTTTGTTTTCTTTTCCCAGTTTCTCAAGCTCTTTGGTATTTGTCTGGTGATCTCCATCTAGGCTTGGCTTCATGGCATGAGCAGAGGAAAGCATTGCTATTTAGTCTCATGATTCTTAGAGATGAGTTATTAATACGTAAAGGAATGAGTAGATGACAGGTGCTTTGCTGAGCCCTTTCCCCCGACTTTCTCAATCTTTCCTCCCACTGGAGCATGGGAAGTGCTGAGACCTGGTAACTCCTGAAACAGCCTCAAGTCTTCCCTGGGCAGGGCCTCCCCACTGCACACGGGCGCTGACTTGCAATCAGCATGTGCGTAGGAGCTGATCCATTGCTTAAGGCTTCTCTGGGAACCCCAAAGAACAATAATATCCCGTTGACTAGGATTTTACTATTTATATCCATCTGCTGAGCAGCCGCCTCCTCTGCCTGCTCCCTAGTTACCAGCCTGTAAATCTCTCTTTGGACCACATTGTCTGTTGCATGGCTGACGATACGATTTTTAATTTCAAGACGAATTTGCTTGAGACACTTAGAAGGGCAAATGCATTGATGAAGAAAGGCATTAGCTTTTCTTGCTTTGTTAACCTGTTAGCTTTTTGAACATCAGGCAAAGAGACTGGCAGGAAGCTAACCTAAAAATAAGGGCTATCATTAGAAAACAGTACAAACCTATAGCAATGCAAAGAGGAAAACAATTAGATCCCTTATAGGTATGTTTGTGGAGAAGTGCTGACATACACTTGTCAGATTAAAGACTGAATCCTGCCACCCACGTACTCTCCCAGCAGTTTCCCTTCCCTTCCCTTCCCTTCCCTTCCCTTCCCTTCCCTTCCCTTCCCTTCCCTTCCCTTCCCTTCCCTTCCCTTCCCTTCCCTTCCCTTCCCTTCCCTTCCCTTCCCTTCCCTTCCCTTCCCTTCCCTTCCCTTCCCTTCCCTTCCCTTCCCTTCCCTTCCCTTCCCTTCCCTTCCCTTCCCTTCCCTTCCCTTCCCTTCCCTTCCCTTCCCTTCCCCCCATTTTTTTCTGCAGCAGATTTTCAATCTACTTGAGTAGAAAAGGTGTCATCTTCTTCTAGAAAAACCCTTCCCTGGCCTTGAAACATAGGGAAAAACATGTCAAATTTAGTCTGGTATTTTCTAGGCTGCTTTTTAAAGGTGAGCCTTTTAAGAGAGGCTGTACAATTTACTTCAAAGAGAAAAAATTACAGTCAAACCTGTGGGAGTCTGCTAGGGTGACGTGAAAAAACCACAATTATTTCACTGTGAGCTTTTTATGAAGACTTTTGAGGCTCCTATCAGAAATGAAAGTGTGTTAATAATGAAACTTAGTTATAAAGTCCAATTGCTTTGGCTCCGATATGGACAAACCCCATCCCAGAGGGAGGGGGTTAAACCTGATCTGAATCAGAAGCAGCCACCG
The DNA here is from genome assembly GCF_000699105.1 of Pygoscelis adeliae. Lineage (NCBI taxonomy): Eukaryota > Metazoa > Chordata > Aves > Sphenisciformes > Spheniscidae > Pygoscelis > Pygoscelis adeliae. Next base: position 68,169 of record NW_008824226.1, read on the forward strand.
CTCCTAGTTTGTGCTATTTTTAATGCTATGAACATGGCTCATGTAGTTCCCTAGTTTTGCTTCGGTGCCATCCTGCATGCAGCTCTGTGGAACACGCCTTCCAGAGACCAGGTCTTTCCTGAAGACCTTGCTGGTGTATCCACCAGGGAAGCACCATATAGCTCTTGGCTTCCCAGTTCTTTCTTCTTTGCACTTTGGGAATGTGATGGTCCTGTACAGCTCCCCTCTCCTGTGCTATCGCACCCCAGCACTGCCTTTTGAGGTTTTCTAGTGCACGTACATCCTCCTTGTTAAACCACTGCAACCAAAATACAGGGCATGTTCAGCAGCTAAAAGTGAACTGGGAATACTCAGAGAAACCAGTATATTTTCTGAAACCATTTTTTAATTATAGTGAAAGCTTTGTGCTTATAGAAAGTTTGGAGTATTTTTGGTACCATCTGGATACCTAAGCTTGGACAACAAATCACTTCTGACATAATGACGACATTATGTATAATACTGTGTTCTTCTAACCTGTGTCTCATTAATGTGGAAGCACATGGATTTTCCTGCAAAATGTTGATTCACCATCTGTGCTAGTATTCTTTGTACGAAGTGAAAGACTGCCGTTGGTGTTGCAATTGCAATGGACCCATTCTGCTTTTAATGACTTCTCTCTCTTGGACCAAATGGCTAGGTCACAGAACAAAATAAACCCATGCCAAACAGTACTTGCTGCTAATGCTTATTTACCTTACTTCCAATGTGGGAGCTATCAACATTTATTAAAGGTGGAATTCACAAGATTAAGTGACACTTTTCTGTTGTTCTCACTTTCCCTTTCCCATGCTTTGGCTTGGGATTTGCTTATCTGGGTTGTAAACCCCTGGTCTTGGGGAAACTGTGAATTCCTTGTATGCCCCTTGTAGATGTCAAAGCCTAAATCGGCGAGTGTGTAAAGAACAGTAATATTGCTAGAGTTAAAATGGTATAAGTAGATTTAAAACGGTGTAGGTGAGAGTTGCCCATTGAATGGCTTGCAGCTTGGTTTGAGTCGTGTTGCTCCTCAGTTATAAAGCAGCTTAGAGGTACTTACCTTCAGAGCTAGGCATTGGCATTTTGAGTCTGGTCTAAGTCTGGGGATCCTCAGCTTCATTGTACTTCTCCACTGACGTTTGAACTGCTCTTTAAATTCTTCTGCCTTCATTGTGAGGCCTTTTATATTTACAGATTAATAGTTAAGATTCTTATATAGAACGTGTTGCAAAGCAGTCTGTCTCTTCACCGTCATGTGATTTGAAATATCACAAAAAGGATGTTTTACTTCCTCTGAAATTTTATTCCACTATCATACAATTGGTAGCTTTATTTATACTACTGAGTTTCACAAGCCAGTACTAATGAAACCAATCAAACCCAGGGATCTTTAACCATCTTATTTTTTCTTAATCTCTCTCGAGTCCTTCTGCTTTTTCATGTTCTTGGCCCTGAGAAATAGATGGAACATCTTTAAGTAAGTAAATAAGTATATCAGCAGTAAAAATTTAATCTGCTTCAGTAAATTTGTGAACGTAGTATGACATCACAGTACAATTAAGGGACAGATTCTGTTTTCTTGCACTTTCAGTAGTTTTACTTCTGCAACCTCATGGAGATAAGTTGCTTTATGGAAGATACTGATCTGCATTTTATTCATGAGTTTTTAAGGTAATTTTGATATATCAGTAAATAATACCAAAGGGAAAGAAAGGGCTCAAAAAGAGATTCTTTCTGATGTGTTGTGAAAGGGACACGGAGTATCAGTCGAGGGGTTAGACTTCTCTGAGGATGCTGCAGGGGAAGGTGGTTACGACAGCACAGCAAGAGGAAGACTGCTCTGGAGGGGCTGGAGCCGGAGAAGCTGGGGGGGCAGGAAGGCAACTGATCCCCATGCTTTAGAGGCAAGTCCATCTCTCTTCAGACACAGTGAATGCCTCTAACTGGATTAAGTAACAAATTGGAAACAGCAATAGTGAAGCCTTTCTTAGCTCCTTGAGGCTAACTTCTGGTGGGGTCTAACAAAGTAGAAGCAGCAGTGGCTGGTGGCGGTTGGCAGGATATTATCAGAGAATTGGCTGGAGTAGTGTGTTCTGAAACTAGAGAATGTGAATCAGAGAGCCTTGAACATGTAGGTAGATAAAAGCCTATGATTTTGCCTGCTGGGATGAGAAAATCCAAGTGTGTTCACTGGGGACGTGGCGGAGGAGGTGGTTACGGCATAGGAAGCTAAAAGATATTTTGATGCTTTGTTCATGACTTCGATCCATCAAATTATGCACATGCGCAAACCTCTGTACCTATAAGCTGTTGCTTGCCTTCATCCTCCCTACTTGTCATATTAATATCTTTGCCTGCAACTGGGATCTGATCTTGCACCCGCTGAATTTTTTGCCGTTGAGCTCAGTGGGGCTAAATCAGGCTGCTACAGTGGAGGAGCTGCTCATCTCTGCTGGTCTCACGTGGACAGAGTTGCATGTTAAGGCTCAGAGCACACAGTGAGGGTCCTCCAAGGGCTACACTATGGCTGCAGGTAGTTTTATATAAATATATCTGCCTGCAGTCCAAAAACCTGAAATACAGAAATACATACCAGAATTAGGTCCAGATCCTTGGATCAGCCTGATATCCCATGCAGTTGTCCTTGGTTGGCATGTTGTCAGGTGGGCCAGCAGCACATCTGTGCAACAGGGGTGATGTGGAAGCCCCTAGGTGGATGTTACAACAGCTTTATGCATGTATTTGCCTAGGTGTCGGAGGCATTATTATGGCTTCTGGCCTACTTCTCAGCAAAGCAATTAGTAAGTTCGAAAGGTCTTGCCTCAAGGCTCTCACAAGCCATGAATTATACATTTAATTCTGTATCCTGCCTTCCATTTCTCTAACGTGCTCTTTCAGAAGATCGTGTAATGTCTTATTTTCCCCTCACATAAAAATTTGACAGCCTGGTGCCCAGAGCAGGGGTACAGGAAAGCCTTTTCGTCATCTCTTTGCAACATTCAACTTCTTTTTTCTGCACACGCCCCCCCGCCCCCAGTGTTGTTTATGAAAGAAAATGTTTGTTTCCAGGCAATAATATTGTAAGGCTATTGGGTACCTTCCCTGATGAGAGTCCTGAGAGCAATAGTAATCTGCTGGGCATTCAGCAGCAGCAGCAGCAGCTGCTGCCTGCCTGATACTATTAAAACAGAGATTTAGCATTTATTTACAGTACCATGGAGCAATGAAACTGGCCACTGCCACTCTGATATGGTGTAGCTAAGGAATAACGTAGAGCGCGTCTACATGAGTACCTGCAGAAGTTAATCCAAATTAACTTTCCTGAAAGTCGATTAACTAAACCACTCTGGATGCCGGTGTGACAGTTTCTCTGCAGAACAACGGTGGCTTTACTTCAGCTGTTTATGGTTAAACTGAATTAAGGATGCTTTTTTCCAGAGATGGATTATTTCTGCTAGCATTTTCCCTGAGACAAGGCCCCAGCTGTTGGTGGTTCAGGTCCATCGCTGTCTGTTTGAAGTCAACCAAAGTCCTGGCAGCGGAGGTGCATGCAGAGCAAGCAGTGAGGGTGGCAGAGGAGAGGACCCTGACCTCTGAGTTCAGACCGTCGGGCCAAGCATGGATCAACACATGTGGAGCTGGGCTCAGTCACAGCCACCGGTGCTGGAGGCTGTGCTGGGAGAGGCAGGCAGAGGAGCTGTTTAGCTGGAAAGGCTAATCCTGTTCTGCTGGAGCAGTGGGGCTGAGGCTAATTTGTGTGTAATTCTGGCTTTTGCTTTTGTCATTGCCTTGAGGCAGTGAGGACGAGTTGTGTGGCTACTCTAAAGAAAAATAGGCTAGAAAAGAAATTAATGAGTATTTCCCTGCATTTCTGTCTCAATAAGAAGCTCACTGGGGATGCCTGAGCTCTTCTTAACAACAAGGATGCTTAGAAAGGATGCTTAGATGTCTGTGTGTGTGCGTAGGTTTACTGTGCAGTTGACAAGGCAGAGTTATATACCTTAATGTGCTTGTTTCCTGGAAGCAGTTTATTAGTCCTTTCCAGGCTTTGGGATGCTCCAGGGAAACTTCTGCTTCCCTAAACTCTCCTGGGTATCCCTACACTGCCCCATGGCTATACATTACCTGTTTGCCTGGTGATCCGTGGGATACAATTATTCCTCCAGCCTCGCAGAAAATGCTCTCCTAATTCAGTGCCGTGACAGTGAATGTGGAATGAAAAATGGCTTTCAGCCACTTCAGGAGCTTGCTGCTGCTGCTGCCATCTCTCAGGAGTCCTCGAGGAATCCTGTGCACCTGCAAGGGAGCCAGCTCATCTCGCAGATCAGTTATTTGGGATACAGACCCACCCTCACTAGTGATGGTAATTCCGGGCAGTGTCAGCTGGGAGGTAGTTTAGTCCCAAAGCCCATCGTTTTGCTGCTGGGGATTCTCTGCGGATGCCGGGATTGCAGCATGGGCAGGGGGGGAGGAACTTGCAGATCCGATGCCCACGCTAGCAAAATTATACAAGCTTTGTTTCCAGTACTGGTGTTCCCGTGCTTTCTTTGCCCTTCTGCACCAAAAATCTTGTTTAGTTACAAAAGTCAATTATAGACTGAGGTAGACTGAGGCTGGAAGTCTCTGACTTCCAGCAAATGTAAAATTTAATTGTTAGGATGAGAAATATTTGGGTAGTGAAGTTGCTGCCATGATATAAGCCAGGAAAGGTTTGTAGGGAGAGGTAATGTCTTTTATTAGGCTGGCTGATAAGTTGCTTTGTTGTTTTTCCAACTCCTGTTTGTTGGCCTAATAAAAGCTACTACCTCACCTCAGACTTTTTTTTTGTGGCGTGCTTATCTGAATAATAGAAATCAATGGAGTTAGCCTAGTGCAAGTGGTTATGTTTCCAGACTGCAAACTATGAAACAAACAAATTCAATGTTAATTTGTGTAAATCCAGATTATTTATTGCCTTGCATATGTTGCTTTTGTTCTCTAATTTGTGACCGTTGAGAAAAAAATACGTTCTTTCATTTATACAGAGTAATCTCTTGAAAATAGATCATTGCTTCAATAGCATGACTACAAGTAAGATTACAGCAGTGACTGACTAAGAATGACAAGTAACCAAAAAAGCACAGCCAGGGCCTAGCCTGACTGCAGTTGCAAAATGTGAAATTTTGGCCTTGATAGGTAGCAAATGGACGGATTAAACTAAAATGGTAGGCAGGAGGACATTGCTTAGCTATGCTGCCATAACCTGAGTTTTCCATGGTCTGCCTGGTCCCTGAACTAAATCACCCAGCAGTGTTTCATGGTAAAAAGCAATGCATAAAATGCGCCTATTCAGTTTGCAGTCTTGTTAGTACTTCCAGCATGTATAATGTATCAAAACAAGAAGTTTCATTGCTTGAAATGTAAATATTACAAATCATACATATGTTTTCCCTAGCTTATTTGACTGTGTAGGGCGAGGACTATTTGAAGTTCATCCTACCTTAGTTTATTTATGCATGGAAAGCACTTGAGGCGTACTCCAGGGAGGGGGTATGAACGAAGGCTGGGAGATGCCCGAGTGTTTCCCAAGCCCTTGCCAGGTTGTTGATGTTGTTCCAGGATCGGACGTTCCCGGGAACAGCCACAGCATTGAATTCACCTTTACTGTTCTTGTGATGGCTAGCAGAGCAAAGTGGAAATGTGCTTTAATTTACTAAAGCAAGATTCAATTTACCGACGAAAGAGCCACATTTGGGAGAGCGTCAGTGTAAACAGTAGGGAGGTTGTTTGGACTGCTTGCTTCAAAACTATTTTGGCAAATGTTTCCTTGATGAAAATACAGTCTACTCCTATCTGCAGGCACCGTAACTGCTGGTATTACACGCCTGGAATGTCCCTCGTGTTGACTTAGTCCGCAGTAAAACTGTGTGTTTCTCATAGCTGCAACTCTTAATGACAAACACCTTGAGTCGTGACACTTTGCAGTGGCTGGATGCGATTCCTGAACCTAGCTGTCCTGTCTTGTAAGACCCCTGGGACTCTCTTTACAATTTTGGCTTAATGGGTGGCATTCCTTCTCTCTGAAGCCCTAGCTGTCTGGAAGTTGGATCCCCTCAGCTAATAGTGCGGACTTCCTCTGGAGCTGTGATTTTTTCCCTGTCTTCAGTGATTGTTTGCAGTACGTGAGGATGTGAAATGCTAAATGCTGGGAAGAGGAAAGGACTCTCATTTGCTGTGAGAGAATTCGGCTCAATTTCTGCCTCCGCTGTAACTCTGCAGACACAGAAAAAGATTTGGGGCCAGCAATGTCAACACTGCAAACTACAGTGTAAGCCCTGCTGCTACCGGGACGGCAGGAGCGGTGGGGGGGAGGCAGAGGTCACCCCAATTTCCTTTTAACAGAGTCAGCAAACACTAATCCTTCTCTGCCAAAGGGAAGCTGCCTCGCTTGCTCGCGGGGAGCCCTTGGTCACATCAGCCTGTGTTTATGCGCCACACACGGTACGAGAGCAAATAAAAGAGCAGAGTGTTTTCAGCCTAGCCCCCCTGTCCTACATAAATGCCACCTTGTTTAGGCAGCTTGGCTAGTCATTTTTATTTCATTTTGCCGGTGTAAACTCCTTTCCTTTTTCTCCCGTGGTGTTTATAGAGGAGTGTGGTCTATCTATTAATTGCAGGTGGTACTTGTGGTACCGTGTCTGCCTTGGAAACCGCCAGGTTTACACATCTGCGCTGCCCTGGGTGAGGACCGTGACGTTACCAGTGAGAGTCCATTCCCCCCTGCCACTGCGTATTCTGAATTCAGCCTTGTCTGCTTACCCCTGTTTTCTTTCCTAACGCAGATTGAATATCAAGTGCTTATGCACAGGTAAAACTGTGTTTGTCAGAAGTGAGTCAATCAGGTTAATACTGAATTAACGGGACAACTGAGTGAAAAAACCCCTGGGTATTGTTGGAATCTTCATCTCTGGAGCAAGGCAGTGTGCTCTGACTTACCTGGCAGAGATCCATCATGTTTCATGTAGGCCCAAAGAGCATTTTGCTGTGGAAAAGAACAAACAACTCTACCACATCTGAGTTTCTGTTAATCTGAAAAACAAACTTGTCAGGTAATTTCAGGTCTTGGTCTTTTTTCCATGTTGTTACTTTGTTCCCTTGGCCTCTTCTTCCCCATCCCACCAGCCTGAAATCGTAAAATATCATTAAATAACTTCTAACAAAATCGGAGCTCTGATGGTTGCAAACCTGTCATTGCAGAGCTCGTTGCTTTTCATAGCAGAGCATGCAAGTGTGGAGCAGAAGGCAACTCTAGTCCTTCCTGCCTGAAAAAAATCTTTCCCAGGTCAAAGAGAGAATTTTCATGTGCGGAACTTGAACAAAGTTATGTTTTAAATATTCATTTTAGTGATGTTAACTGTTTTTAAACAACTATTGAAGTGGTATTGCAAAAAAACCAGTGGAAAGCCCCCACAGCACCCATCACGTAGGTGCTAGCTCTTTTCAAGAGCCACCTGGCTACGGTCTCCCAGTCACTTCTACCTTAGCATGGTGTGCCACCTTGTACATGTCTAAACTACGCTGAACTACTCTGGAAAGAGACTGGAAGTGCTTCAGGGTAGTAGCTTTGTGTGTGTGTGTGTGTGTGTGTAGCTATGCAGTCTGGATCAAACTCTTTTTGATTTTAAGCTCTGCTAATAATTAACCCTCAGTTTGTAATAACTATCCAGCATAATGATAACCACACCACTGGCTCTTGTCCACAAGGTTATTAGGTACGTACTACACAGCATATCCCTTCCACTACGTGTCTGAGAGCTGATGTCTGGGAATGTGAATGAATGTGAAATCATCTAAATTAGGGACACTTTCCAGTATCTTTTTCTGACTTCTGTTACTTTATAGGCAGATCTCAGTTCATCTGTCCCTTGACCTGTTACGTCAGGCTTGGGGAGCATTCTTTTTGCAGAGACTTCATTAAAGCTCTTGAGCACACATTGTGGGCCATGCTGTCATGTTTGCATTAGTGGTGGTGCTTTTTCATGTTAAACTGGTTTGACGGTAAACTGTGCGAGATTAAGTTCACATCTGGTTTATCTAGATCATTTTTTCCTACTTCCATGTTATGTGAGGGTCAGTAAGCAAAGCAGTAGTGTTTCTGTGTTTCTAATCACTCTTTCTCTCTGACTCCTTGAGGTATGGGAGACGCAAACAGGTAGCAAGTGTGTTTATTGCTGCTGATCACCGATGCTTTGGCAGCTCACGTAGAAAACGTTACTAAGAGGTGCAGAAATTAACGTAATTTTTGCTTAAAATATCATCTGCTTCAAATATCAGCTGCTCTTTCTTGTCGGATGCTTATTTCCTTTGCCCTAGCTGCATTCCCTCAACTGATTGTCATCAGAGCCAAAATCCTGGCACAGGCAATTCGGCTGCGGAGCTGCAAGATTCACCCTCATTCCAGTGGCTGAAACTCGGCGAGGAGAAACTTCGTTGCAAACCAAAGGGAGCTCAGGCAGCCCGGGAAGGGGAGCAGAAAACTCCTCTTCCCCCCCACCTGCTGCCTGACCCGGCGCGGTGACCCCGCGTCTCACTCCGCCGATGGGCCGTCCTGAGTCTCCCAAGTAGCCGATTTACAGCCTCTCCTTAAGTGCCTGTGCGAAGGAAGGGGAAAACTGAGCTGTAGTTAATCCCATGTTTCTGAGCAACCAGGTAATTCTCTGCAGTTGATCCCTAAAGGGAAATTCTTGTTTTCCTGCACCCCTGCTCGGCTGCTGCGGAGGACACCTTCCTCTCTGCGGTCTCCAGCTCCGGGGACCCGGGGACCCGGGGCGGTGGAGTTCGAGGACGGTTACAGCTTTTCAGCGTTCTTCCAAATGTCGTGGGGGAGGGCGAGGAAGCACAAAAAGGGAACTTTGTTAATGGTTTGTAACAGGTAAGGGATGTTCATTGCAAAATCAGTAGAATAGAGGGAGTGTGAAAAGTTTAAATGTTTTACCCAGGGCTAAACTGAAAATCACAGTCACAAGCGGAGGATTTCTCTGCTCCAAAAAGCATCCAAATGTCTGAATAATGTATTGCAAACCCTGTTTACGGTGAAACCTCTGCTGTGAAGGTTTGGTGATAAAAATGACTGAATTCTGTTTTGAGTCTGTCTGAGCCCCTCGGAGTGACTGTAAAGGGCTAGCCCTTTTTATTAATAGAAGATTCCTGAGCTTGAGACTGTCGACATAAGCATTAGAGGAAATAGAGATCAAATGAGATCTCTGAGCTTTTCCACCATCTGAAGAATGTGGATGCCTGGTTGGGGGTCCAGAATAACAATTATTAGACCTTTTTTTTTTTTTTTTAAGGAAGCCACATGAGCAATACACAAGCAGTTATACTGCAGGGACCTAAATCCGCTCAGCTCCACTAGTGAAGATGACGTGTGGTGAACCCAGAGGTGTGCTGGAATGGTGCGAGAAACTGGACAATTAACCTGAGTCCCAGCTCCAGCCCCAGCGGGGAACTTCAGCGTCTGCTCAGTGAAGCGGGGCTGGAAAATTTGAGAAATGCTCCTATGGGTCCAGGGACGTTTCTGTCTTGCTGAAGGCTGCCCATTTGACCAAATATAGATGCTGGTTAGACTGGGGAAAAAAACCTGAAGAAATACAATGGTAGTCAACGGGAGGGAATAGAGTTAAGAGAAATGGGCATGTCTTGGCCATTTAGGACAAATGCATCACTGACTCGGGGTTTGAGCTTTTTGACTTGCTTGGTGTTTGATAATCTGAAGCTCAACTGAGAACCAATCCCTGTTGTCCTTTGTCATGTGTATTGACAAATGTGTGCTATCAGCAGATGAGATTCTGGGTCAGATGGACATTTAGGTCTGATCCAGCCTTGTCACTGTCCAGAAAAATGCACACTAAACCACCTTGTATGAGGGTTTTATAGCATGGTTAACCAGATGCTGGGAGCACATTTCTTTAGAATAAGTCTACAAGACTGATGCATTTAAGCCTGTAACAGGCATGTGCTTTTACAGGGTGGAATACTGGAGCAGGTAAACTTTTGACAATACTGTTTCAAAGTGCTTCGTATTTTGAGTTGTAAGCTGTGGGGAGGGTACTCATGAGATGGACGTGCCTTTGGCTAAAGTGCTGACCAGGCACGGGATCTCATCCCCTGTACCTCCTCATTGACCCCAGGAGAACCACAGAGCCATGCATCTGTAATGGCCAAGTAGCTTCTTCCCTGCTGCCATCGCCCTGGCACTTCACTGGTTTGCCTACTTATAAGGCAACGGGAGGTTCAACTAGACACGACCGACCGAATGGCTGCCCTGCCCATCGTGCAGCCGTGCATGGGCTCACCTCGCATGGGGATATGCGGAGGAACGCAACCAGGGCTTGCCCTGAGCTGGACAGTTCTTATTTCAAGGCAGGAAATGTTGTCAGGGCAGATTATGTGAATTGGCCAGGAATCTTCCAGCAAACTCATTTTAACCTTGGGTCTGGATATGTTTGTATGTTTTCATGTAGGCGTAGAAAAGCGTGCATCGCAGGGCAGTGTGGTTCACAGGCTTCCGCTCCAAGTTCAGTTGTATAACTACTATCAGCATGGCAGGTCCTGTGCCATTACGTGAGGCTATGTGTAGATACCAAGGAGTAGTGTCTGGCTGGTATCTGGCAGTGTGTGCAGAGTAATAGGAGGCACAATGAGTTTCTTCCTCTCTTATATCTTAGTTGAGGATCTGACTATGGGCAAAGGGAAAGATTAATGTGTAGGAAGTGCCTGAGAAGGCAGAGAGATTAAAGCTGTTGTAATTTTGGTTGGGGAACACGGCAGAAATATTCTAGCTGACACCACCGGAGTTGCATTTGAGGTAGCTGTTTTCTGTCAGGCATGTCTCCTCTCAGCACCAACATGGGCTTTCATCTGTCCTTAAATTAGTGTTAATTACAAGTCATTATTTTTTTTTAAAACAGCGAAATGCAGCTGAAAGCAATTACCTCTAATTGCTAATTTGTGTACGTACACCCAAAACGGTAATCTCTTCATCTGAACACCCAGTTCTCACTGGAGTCAGTCGATGTGTTTTTGCTACCGTTTTTCACTTCGGGTTTGGATCGCATGATGGTTATTCTTTTCAGTGGCTTCTCTGAAAGCTACAAAATCTCTTCCTACAAGTACCGTGATCTTCCTGAAAGCATGACCTTGTTAACTGTTAACAAGGCTACAGTAAAGAGAAGATGTTCTTTGGTTTTGGAACTGAAGCTTAAATGGCAGTCATTGACATTGGAAATTACTCAGTTCTTGCAAGTTGTGCCTAAAATGCATCTGAATTTCTGCTGGATCTTGATTTCATCTGTGAACTACATCATCCTTTTTCAGTAAGCTAGAGGCCACACAGACTGCTGTTCTTGTGCTGATAAATTCATGGTACATTTCAATGCTGACCTCTGCAATCCTAGGTCTCAGATTGTTTTGGACTTTAAAAATTTAATTCAGAGATATCATGGCTCCTCCTTCCATCTGCGTGTTTTCATCCTTGCCAGTGTAGGAAAGATTCAAAGCTGCCAAATTCTGCCAGTGGGAAATGGCCTTTCTGACACTGCAGACACAATCTGGTGGAACAGATTGTTAGGTGGGTTGAAAACTGACAGGACCACTGTTGGCTGGACTCCAGGAGATCAAAGGGCTGACATCCAGCTGGCACCAAGTAGTGAGCAGAGTACTCGGGGCTCGATGCTGGGGTCCATGTTGCTCGACATTTTCATCAGCAGGCTGGTGAAGACACTGAGTGTGCCTTTCCAAAATGTGTTGATGGCACTAAATTAGGGGGAGCAACTGACATGGCAAATGGGAGAACCTAAATCCACAGGGATAAACCTGGGGACGAGGCCAACATGAAGCTCGTGGAGTTCAGTAAGAAAAAGCGAAATTGTCTGCACCTTGGCCAGAACAACTGCTTGTGTTGGTAGAGGCTGGGAAGTGACTGGATGACTTGTAGCCCAGCTGATATGGACATGGGTATTACCGTGGATGCCAAAAGATGAAAGTTGCGAACAACCCAACAGTGCACCCTCATTGCGACTAAGGCAAACCCTCTACTAGGCTACATTGAGGTGACGGCCAGCAGATTGTGGGAGGTTATAATGCCCCTCTACTTGGTTACTGGGGAGGCCACAGTTGGAGCACAGTTTTGCTCCCCCCGTCCCAGGTCAAGAGGCATGTGGAGAGGGTCCAGTAGGGGACTACAAAGATGGTAAGATGACTAGAGCATGTCTTAGGAAAAGATATTGTGGGATACGGGCTTCCAGAGGTCCCTTCCATCCAGCATGCCTGTGACCCGACATGCATTTGCGTGGTCTGTATCTTCGCATTGTTCTTCTTGAACGCTGCCTGTTCGCAGTTCCAAAGGAGACGTGAAAAAATATTAATATGCTAAGGCAGGAAAATGTTAATGGGTAATTACCAATCGTTAAAACAATATTCTTTGTCTAAAATAGCCCAGCTTTTAAAAAGAACTGAAGGAGGAAATACAAGTGATTTTTATGCCACCTAATCTTAGTGATGTTACAGAACTGCCTGCCGTGTTTAGAACAAATGCAGTGTTGCAAGTGCTCAGGAATTTCTTTCCAGATGCCAAGACCTGCACCTGAGCCCAATGCCTGCTCTGCAGGCTGCCCTTCGGGCTGCCGTTCCCACAGCCGGCAAATGCCAACTGCAATGTGATCGCTCCCTGGAGAATATTGGTTGTGACTGACGCTGAAACACTTTGTCCTACAGTAGCGAGGACGTATTTGGAGATGGAGGCAGACAGAGGACACTTCCATGATCTGTCTTCAGGTGTTTTAGTTCAGTTTAGTAAGCTGAGTATTCAAAGGGACTTTGTCTTCAAAAGCTGTTCTCTGATTCTTCTTGTTTTCACATCCTTGCCTCAAATGATAGATCCACCTCTTAGCCTGAGGTATATCCGTAGTACTTTTCCTCCCACTAACAAGGATAAGAGGACTTCTGACTGTGCCACTAGCACTTCAAAGCTGTCAGGCTGTTAAGGAGGAAGGTGCAGCTGCCAGCTCTACTACGGACCTTGCACGTGTCTGTGGGCAGCAGAGCCAGCTTCCATCACCGGGCTGTAACACAAAGGTTTCTGAAGCGGAGAAGCATTTGTTCCACCTCTCATCCTGCCTGGGTAGGTGTGGATCATGCTGTGTGTACCCAGCCGACCTCAGTGAGCCCCAGCAGAGCTGGCAGCACTGAGCCCCTTTGGAGGGGCTGCCAGGGACAGCAGCTAGCAGCAAGCTTTGCAGCTTCAGTGAGAGCAGGGATTTTAGTAGGCTTCACCTATGGAAAGTGATTTTGCAGGCATGGTCTATATTTAGCCAGCTTCTGTTTATGCAGCATTAAGTCATTGGAACAAGATAAGTTTATTGTTTCATTTCCACCAATGTGGCATCTTGCAGCTAATGAAAGCCAAATCCCACAGCCTGAGCGCAGCTCTTCGTTAACCATGTGGCACGTTTCATCCTGCAACAGCTTGTAAAATTAAACTGAAAAAGAGGGAATCTTCACCTGCCTGTAACGTGCCACCAGTGTGGGGAAAACAGGACAGTTGTGCGAGTCCTGTGCAAGGCAGGGACATGCCTGTGCGATGAACATGTTACCCAGCTGAGAGCCAGAGTGACTCAGGACCAGTGGGTGTGCGCTTTGCACATCAGACCGCTGCCAGCCTGCTCTGCATGCGTCGGAGTGATTGATCTTTGACTCTTCTAAGCTTTTTCTTATCTATGAAAGTCTTGATCTGTTAGATGTAGTTCTGCTCCTAACTAAAGATTTAATTCTTGTACAGAAAACCTACTGCCTTTTAATTATTCATTCCTTCAGATATGAAATAACCAATATAGAGGATCCTTTTATGGTTAGCTGAATTTTAAAGGTAGCAGCCCCTTGTGATTCTGATATTTAATGCATGAGCAGGGACTGAATCCTGCTATCAGGCCTCCTGAGACGGTGCCTCAGCTGCTGCCTTTGGGCAGTGTAATGCATAGATGCCTGAGGGGCATTTTGTTCATTTTGTCCTGACCTGAAATGTTATAGCTGGAGTGACTAGGTATGTGTAATACTCCTCTAACCACAGCTATCTCTGAGCAGCATCAGAAATGGGTTATGGATCGTTCTGGTTTTCTAACTTGTTGTCTGGTAAGGAAGGGAACTACCTCTGTAGATCTGTGCCACTTTATCTGCTGTGAGACAGAAAGAATGAACAGAGAAGGGAAGAGGAACAGATAACTGTGTGCCAAGATTACAGACAAGATCAAAGACTGAATGGGGAAATCGGCACCAGAAAAACAGGGGGATGGGAAATATAAATGCAAAGAAGGCAAGGAGGAAGGTGGTTCTTGATCCTTATGTCTTCAGCCACTTGTGAAAAACAAGTTCTGCCATTTACATCATTGGGAGTAGGATTCGGATGAGCAGCTAACAAAATGTGTAATTTTACTGTTCTAAGTCAACATATTCTGTGGCTTATCACAGGATAGATACAGGTAAGGATTAGGGATGGAAGGGAGAGAGAAAATGAATGAACTCTTAAGATAAGGACTTCTCATAGTGCAGGCATGGTGTCTCTTAGCAGCCCTGCAGATACACAGGAGAGAATGGACAGCCACCCTGTTAACATACGTTACACTTATTTGGTTTGTATCACAGCTCTATGTTACATTTTTTAATGCTTTTAAGAATCTCAAGAATCTTAAGTTTTTGTCAGTTATTTTTTCATAGGCATGCAATCAAAAGATTAGCTCTCATCCTGAGACCTTACAAAGTGCTTATGAACAGCGGTGACACTGGGGCACAGAGACAAATTCGTTTGTTTGCTTCTCTCATGTTGGTGGCATATCTCAGCAATCCTCTGCTCTAACTACCGGACTACAAATATTACTGAAAATACAACCATTAGATACAGCCATCAGATCACTGAATATTTGATTAGACATACCATAATTTTCCATCCTGTGTGAGGACTCATGCTTTGTTTATGGAGTGTCTCCAGTCTGGACAGCAGCAAAAATCTGTGTGATGTATGTGTGACTCAGGAGACTAAATAAAATGGCTCAAGGGCTATTAAGACATACTTTTACATACAGTTTAAATAGAAATAAGCCAGTGCTGCTGCCAAGACAGGCAGAGCTATAACACACCCTTTTCCCCCTTGGCTCGTACAGGCACAAGTGTTTGTGTGACTGTGCAGTGAATTGGATCGAGTGACCAAGTTAAAATAAACCCTTTTGTCCACCAGGTTAATTTTAGCTGGCATCAAATCCTGCATCTGGTTTCCCATAGAATCACAGAAGGATTTAGACTGCTCTTCCCTATCTCCCACTTTGCACGGGCCATTTGAGTTTGTGAACTGCTGGAGAACGTTAAGCAAATCTTTGCGCAAGGGCTGTCTGCGTGCCCTTGTCGGGTATGTAAACTGTGAATCCGTGATAAAGGTAGGGAAAAACAGATGTGGCACTACGCATCGAGTTTGGTCATGTAGCACTAAAAGATGAAAAAGAAAGCGAGTCGTCATTCTGTTGGGTCTTTTCTTCCTGATGAGATACCTGATTGGTATTGCAGACTTGCAGTTGTGAAATAAGGTACATATTATCTGGCTGATGAAGCCTGTTGTAGGCAGTTATTTCTCTGTTACTGCATTTCTGCTTTTGATTGCTTCCCGGGATGAAGATCTGAATCCATCTAGATTAACATTTCTAAGTTAGAGAGATAGTTTAATGTTTTAGTTACAACCGCTGTTTCCAAGACCAGGTAGTAATGACCTGACGTGTGATTGAGTTATAAACCTATTCAAATATGATATTCATATTAGAAGTAGTAGATAAAACTTATTTGCTCTTAAAGACTGTCTCTCTCAACCTTCTGTGAGAGTATCCCTTCCCTTGCAAATAAGCTCTGATCCAGGCTCTCCCCAGCCTTGTACCATTTACAGGTACAAGGGCTTTAGTTTGCTTCCAGACCTTCACTGGCAAGGAATTGTGGGCAAAGTGGGACAGGCAGAATCTGCTCTTCTTGCTCGG
>NW_008824226.1:84291-96628 GCF_000699105.1 Pygoscelis adeliae
GTATAAAAGGAGTCTGATGCTGTCCCGGGTTGGATTGCAACTGGCTATGCTAAAATACAAGATGAACCAAGAGCAGACTTGACATTAAATTTTTCCCTCCTTCTGTTTGATGCCAGGACATGGTGCACAAGCTAATGGGTGACAGCCTGACTCATGAAGGAAGTGCTTCTTAATGCCCCAGCTCACTAAAACCAGCGGTTATTTTAAGACTACCTAGCCCATAGCTGTTAATATTGGATATATGTTGTTACTGTATGATAACAGAGGTGATCGAGATCACAGTTACTTCTCTGCTGAAGTCACCAGAACGTGCAACGAAGAGTTTGGCACCTCTACGCTTACATGCCGGCTGCAGGAGACCAGATAACAACTGATGTGTTCTAAAACTTGGTGGTACAAAGTTAACTTGCAACGTGTTTTAAATAATAAAGCTGCTAGGTTAAGTTTGTTAGTTCAGCATTTTGTATGATGTGGGTTTTAAAAAGAATCTGGTTCTGCAAGCTTTAGGATGGATTTACTGTACTGTTGAACTACAGTGTTGTTCTTTGCTGCTTATGCTATTAAGTTACTATGTTTATCTCTGAAGATAATGAAAATGAACTCAAAATTGGCTTGGCTTTGCAAAGCTTTTAGGAGGCAAATTCTTGACTAGAGAAACCAGCCTCAACCCAATGTTAAGAGCATCTTTTTGAATGATTTTCTGGAAAAATTATAAAACCTACATTTGGGACCCAAAGTACTGTGGGAAATAGAGAAATTGAATGCATATGGGGAAAAATCACAGTCTCTAATTGCTTGTCTTGTGATGTGTCTTGCAACATCAATAAATGTTTAAAAAAATTACATTTTTTGTAAGGGTAGGGGTGCATTTTTCTGAAAGCATTAAGCAAATACTTCAGCTGTTTCAGAACGCAGCATAAAAGCTAGGCTGGCAAAGGCATAAAAGATGATGGAAGTAATCCTATTAAAAAAACATGTCCAGAAAACACTGGCAGCTTACTAAAGAAATATCCAGTGAGTCATTTCAACAGTTTGTTAAACAACAGGTACATTGTTTGGGCTCCTAACATGTAGGTGGCCTGAAATCTCCAAATAATGCTTCGGGCCTCAGAGGTGCACCAGGATATCTGTCCTTTCCCATGAACACCACCAGTCTCCCTGTGGTACCTTCTTATCTCTTTCTGTTCCTGTTTCTGTGCCAGGAGAGGAGTCCAAGGTGTTTCTCTGCAAACGTGGCTGCAGGGCTTACATCCTATTCACAGTTTAAAGATATTTTCTAACTAGCAGGATTAGATTTTGGGTTTTGTAATTAAAAAGGTCCTTCCGATAGGTAGACAGAATAAACCGGTGAAAAATTCAAGAGATCTTTTCATTCCTTATGATTCAACAAAACTCAGTACGCTTTGCATTTTAAAAAAAACAATTGGCAACGCAGTATAACTTTAACCAAAACTTACAGAAACTTAATGCTTCAAATGGCAGTTGGATTGGATAGTCCTTCTTTGGAGCTACAAAAATATCTGAGATGCTGACACCGATACAAAGATAAAAGCTAGAGACTGATATATACTTAATAATGTGCATAAATCCTTCCTTTTCTCTCTTCCTTCCTTTCACCCAGAATCCTTTTGGCATGGAAAGTGTTATTTTCTGTCACTTTGCAATTGCATGGCTCTTTTTGATGCATCACACTTGCACACTTTCCACAAGCTCTGAGCTGCTGTTGTACCCAAATTATACAACAGGAGTCAGCGGTCCTTTTGGAAATCTTAATAAATAGTGTTTAGTATATTATACAGAGAGAGGAATATATATATTATATATGTAATATATGTAATATACTAAATTAAGCCTTAATATATAAATAACGTGATTAGTGATGAGAGTGATGCTTTTAAAAGGAAGTAGCAGACATAGCTGTTTCCTAATTGTTGAAAACATTTAAACTGAAAGCAGTTTAAAACATCGTGATGCTTCTGTAGAGGAACCTTTCATGTCCCTGAATTATTTACAATGCTGGTCTGCTGTGCTTGCTTTTCTATCTGCTTTTCATACATATGCAGAAAAAATGAAATATAAAATGCTTGTGACTTGCATCTACATTTTTTCCTTGCCCTTGAATAAAAGGAGATGATTTTTTGTCACAGTGGTGTAAAGGGACATTCCTACTGGAGGTCAAATTATCAAACCTGGAGAAAGAGCCAGAGAAGTAGTATGTCTACAAGGAACCACAAGAACTGCTAAAAAGCAAGGTGGAGCAATTTGCATTCAGCTTTGAGGAAGAAACACGGGTTACAGAGGGGAGGAATTTGGAGAGCACCAACAAGAGTCCGTGTGCACCTAGAAGATACAAGCCATCCTTGCAGTGCTTCCACGAGCTCGTCTTGGGATTAGCCCAGGTCTTTCTGAAACCAGCCTTTTCTGATCTTTTCTGAAACGTTATATTTTCTGGTACTTGGTATGTGTAATAGAGTGGAAGTCATCAATTGAGCAAATAAAGAACAGAAAGGGAAAGCAAAGTAACAATAACGAGAAAGACTATACATCCAGCAGAAACTACCTAGAAAAAGGGGCTTCTTGGCAAAATATGCTTGCGTGCACGTGGAAGCAAGAACAGAGCCCAAGTGCAGAGGACCATATGGGGGGGGGAAGCCTTAATTTTATTGTCTAGTGGTAGAATGGTGGAGCAGGTGACAAGCTGGTGAATCTGCAGTATTTCTTTCTGCTGTTTGAAGTATATGTTGCATCAATTTTTAATGGGATAGAATGTACTTTTTAGGGAGAGAAAAGTATGCAGATTGTTTTTTTTCTTTTCTGACTTGATTCAAGAAGCAGAAGAGGGATGGGTGGTGGGATAATCTGTAGAACATGTGACTCTATATCCCAGGAAAAACTAAGATTCAACCCTAGAGACATGCCTGTAAATAGCAAAGGCAGCTGAACTCTTCAGGGAAAGGATAAAATAATACCAGCCACTAGTGTGGAAAAAGCTTCCAGGCTGCAATTAAAGGAGCTCGAAGAGATTAACAAAGACAGAAAAAGTAGCGTCTTATCCACTGTGCATATTTTAGACAGTGGCATACAAAGTATGAAGTAAAACTCCTCATTGCAGGTTGCGGGGAGGGAGGGAGGGAGGGAGGACAGCACCACACGTGTCCCAGGCTGGCAGAAATCCCCGCAGGGCAGCACCGGTTATCTGCAGGGTCTGAGGAACCCGGCTCTGGGCAGGCGTGGTGCTCCGGCCATGACATTGCTGCTCCCGCGGGTCCACCCTGCTGCCCTGCTGCGTGCCTGGGACCTCCTGTGGTGGCTCGGCTGCTGTGGTTGCACAGGTGGCTTAGCAAACGGGGATCGTTTCGACAGAACTGGGTTAGCAGTGAGTTTCTCTGCGGTTTTGAGAAGAATTGGCAGGAGAGTACAAATCTGGGACAGTGATCTGGGATGCTGACAGTAGTGATGTGGAGCACAAGGGCATGCATCTATGAACGGGCACCCAGAGGACATGTAGATAGTTGAATTAGGCCTCGTTGGGTCTATAACTTCATAATGAGGAAGAAACTTCTTTTTCTGTCTAAAGCGACAGAGTAGAGGACAGAAATTGCCCGTTTCCAAGGACTTACGTGCCTGATACTACTCATACTACCAACTCTATTCAGGGCAGAGGTTTTCACTGTTTTAAACCAGGAATGAGTATACTGGTTTATAGAGCTAGCTGAAACACCTGATATCACTTATGAGCCTCTTCAGTACAGACAACTGCAGACATTAACTTGGTTTCATAGATGTTTTGGTACAATTTGAAGCAAGAACTAGAAAGGCATCTGAAGGAAAAGCAGGAGTTGGTGCTTCCAAACTGAAGGTGAAAGTTCAGGTGTTCCATACTGGCCATTGACCTCTCATTGATCCATATTGCAACCTGAGAAACTATAAGCTGTTAAAGAAATGTCTTCTCTGAAATACGTGGATTGCTGACAGCATTCCACGGTGTGGAACAATTCCACCTTCTCATCTCCACGCCTGAAGTGGATGTGGAGTCTCAAAGCCATAAGAAACTGCTGATGAGTGTGTCCAGACCAATGCAGATCGTTTGAGGTTTAAAGACCACAGTGTGAGAAGTTCCTGCCCAGAAACTGCAAGTGGTGGCAGATAGATGGAAGGGGACATGTCCTTGGGAGTGCAGCACAGGTGGCTTTGTGGAAAAAGTGCTTGGATGTGCACCTTATGTGTAGGTCATGAGATGAGTAGTTGCAGCACTTAGGGACTGAATTGCTTCCTCAGTAAGAACACAGAGTCCTTTTTGATAACTGTGGGGTTCTCTTTTGCTCCAGGTGCAATTCCTGAAAAAATACCAGTTAAATACTCTTTTTTTTCCCCCTCAGAAAAGAACAGAGGCAGCAATGAGATGCTTTGAATTGAAAGAGCATTCTCATTTAGCACCACACCAGCAGAATTTATCAGAGTCAAATTCTTAGCTTGGTATCTGACTGATAACTTCTCTGCCCAGAGCTTATTCCAAAGTCCCAGGATGCTCTTATGGGCCAAAGGCAAGTACATTGGACAGTAGGTGCTGGCACTCCTGGAAGCTGCAGGTTTCTTTAAAAACACTCAGTTGATATTGTAATGTTTCCTTTTTAAAGCAAGTAAATACAATGGTGACCTTGTCTGTCAAGCAATTACATTGTAAGGAAAACCTTTAATAGCAGCATTTTCCATATACCTAGGTATTCAGCAAACCTACACTTTAGTACAAGAAGCTCTCTTGATGAAGGAAGGGGAAGAAGAGGGGTGTTCATACAGCCTAGTCAGCCCAAGGCAAAGCAGGGACAGCCCAAGGCAAAGCAGGCACAAGTGGCATTTTCTGATCTCTGAGATGCAATTAGGGGGCAGGCTGAACTAAACAGATCTGCAAGGGGATGGAGAAATAAATCTCCACACGATGTTGGCATCAGTGAAATAGTGCTCGCTATGAGGGTAAGAGAAAGTAACTGCTCTTTGCATTCTAGTCCACATCAAGCAGACTGTTTCTGGTCTAAAAATATTCTCTGTGGTGACCTGTCTGAGAATAATTTTATATCTCTTTCCTGACTTTATTTCTGGCTTTTGATTTCCCATAGAGATCTGGAGTCTGATGGATTAGACCTGTTTCTGGGAGTAATTGTGGCAGTCCTGTCTTGGCAAGGAAGGGCTCCGTATCTGGAATGTGCTTTCCTTGGCAAGTGCTGGGTGGTGGCAACCTTCAGGGTGTGACAGGAGACCTATTTATTTACTTTGGTTCTTATGCTTACTGTAGGGGTTTTTCTGTGTGTGTCCAACTTCAGATGCCAATACTTCTCTCCCACCCATGGGCTCAGTGATTGCTATGCCCTGTAAAACATACACTGCGGAAATTTTTCATGGCTGTTTTATTAACAGATGGCTGGTTTAACAAGGCCAGCTGTTTTATAAACAGAGTAATACATTTTAAATTAATAAAGTCATTTGTTAAAGCAGTTGACTTTAACAGGGGGTGTTACTTTCACCAGTAAAAGTGAGTGAAAAGCTCTTGGAGCAGGTAGCCAAAAGCGTCATCTTATCCAGGTCCTCCCCCCTCCCTGCTTTTTTTTTTAATGTTTCTGTCGTCTAAGGGTGGGGCCATCCAAGATCACTCAAAGAAGACTGTAAATTGATGCCAAATATGGTAACAGTCATCTACTTATCTGCAGTGCTGGAAGTCCTACTGTACATTGGACAGAGTGGGCAATAGTAAAAAAGAAGACCAAACCCAAACCTCTCGCCTTCCTATGAGCACACGGATTGCTATACAAGCATGAAACTATGAAGGTTTCTCACTTCTTCTCTACCTCCCAGGGCCTTTTACCCAAAGTGATCTTTTGCTTCAGCCTAGGGATATGACAGAGTGCCTTCAACCCAGGTTCCCTCTGGCTTGTCCCACAGCTGAGAATTGTCCACTATAATACCTGATAGAAGAATGTACTGGAGGCCATGTAATCACACCAAAGGTCTGTTCAGCCAAGTATCTCTATCTGACAGTGGCCAAAAGGGGGTACCTAGTATAAGAACAGGGCAAACAGTTTTCACAATTTTGTCATCTAGTCTGCGAACATTTGCAAACCAGGGACTTCCAGAGCCAGGAGGGAGTTCATTGTAGTTAATAAACATGGGTGGATTTCCCTTCTGTGAATGTGCCTCCCCTTAAGCCCTCGCTAAATGTGTTGAATCTACAGTGTCTGGCTGTGAGGACTTCCACAATGCAACTATATTGTGTGTGAAGAGGCAATTCCCTTAATTTTGTTTTTTAACCTGCATCCTGATGTTTTCATTTGATGTTCCCTAGTTCTTTTGCTGGGAGAGACAACAAAAATTAGTCTCTCTCAGTGCCACTCATGAGAGACCTTGCACAAAGAGAAAAAAAATATTCTGTCAAATCTTAAGTCTTCATTTCTTCAGATAAAATAATCTTTCTCTTGCCACCTCTCTTGTATCAAAAGATAAAAGAATTGTTTGTCACTGCAGAAATCCATCTGCCAGGTAGGTAGTCACAAGAGATTAGCGTGATGTCTTCCCGCACCTCTGTTCTGGTAAAGCATAAAGAAGATGGTGCAAAGGCTGGTATCACCCACCCAGTTTTTTTCAGAGCTGGCTCTTCCTAGGCAGAGACACAAAACAGCAAACACTCTGCCAAACCCAGTGCAACTTGGAGATCTTGTTAGGAAACGTGCCAGGACCAGCGCTGCCTCCTAGTTGTAGGTGGATATTGGCAAGAAGTTCAATGCAGGATAACCAGAAGGGATGCTGGAAATACGGAGCTCCTTCTTCTTCTTGTACTCTCACAGTGACGTATTCACCAGCATTTATGCTTTATCCTTGAAGAAACTAAGACTAATGCTTACATTAGTGCCTGGGCAAGGAGAGAACCCATCTCCTGAAGCCAAGCACCATGGTGACTTCACAGATTTCCTCCACTGGTTCCCAGGAGCTCCTCAGAAATATGTATTTCATCACAGCTTAGCTGGGGCAGCTCTGGATCCTTCTTTTATAAGTGATTGGTGCTCCAGTGTGCCAGGCATGGTACGAAGTCAGGGTACAGTCCCTTTCCTGGAGTGCCCACGGAGCCTGCTCAAGCGCCAGCTGTCTCAGATTTGAAGAGTGTTCAGCAGTAGCATGTCTCTATTTTTATGCCAGAGGTCAAAAGTGCATTAGGGCTCCTCCTAATGTGTGAGGACTTGCACCCATTGACTGTTGGAAGTAACCTGGACCACAGATTACTGTTGTTGCACTCTCAGTTATTAAAAATAGATGGATCCTGAGAAATTATGAGATTTGACTAGAGCGGGCAAGTTTCAGGGATACTAACTCAGCACTGATTAGCCCATCTCTGTACTTGAAGAAGAAACTGTTAGTACAAGATATGAGTGGAGCAACTGTATTTAGAAACATGTTTCCAGGGAAACATTAGTTTCTTTGGAAGACAACCCTGAGACATGAAATTTGATGTGACTCTTGGGACAAATGTAAGTTTGAAGCCTTTTTTTTTTTCCCCTACTTTTTATAGCGAGTACATTCTGCTCCAGATTTATTCACTTCAGACCTGTATGGTAAAACCTATTTTAACTGTGGAGTCCAGTATCTCAGTGGATTTCATTAAGAAAAGGGCCCACACAAGCTGCAGTTTAAAGATCCGTCGCTTGCATAGCAACTGAAATCAAATCAGCACTTTCTAAGCATATCCTTGCATACCATGCGAAGTGGGACTTAAAGAGCAAGGCTCAAGATGTAACTTGGCTTCTTGTGTGACATTAGACAAGTGAATTAATTGTAACTGTCTGTAAAATTGGTATAGTGATAATTTCTTACCTTTGCCCCTAAAATTGCAAGGATCAATTTATTAAGCTTCTAGAAATCCAGAGAAAAAGGGCCAGTTTATACTGGCTGAAAGTTTTTCCTTTGACTAGCTCTTCTTCCTGAAACCAGAATCTCATCTTTTAACCCCTTGGCAGCCTCCTTACCAGGCAAGTTCTCTAGAATTGGCTGTCACTTAGCAAGCAAAGTTTATGTTCTTTATACCAAGGAGATTTCTGTTGAAACTGCAAATACTATGAACTTGTCTAAGTACTTTTTGTCATTATTTTGTAAATTGTAATTCACTTACTCAGAAACTCAAAGTTTTTTCTTGCCTGCACGCTGTCTGTGACAAAAATATGTCCTTTGCTATATAATTGTACTTCTATACCTGATTGTATCTTTTTTTAATTTTTTTTTTTTTAAATGGAGAGAGTGGTCTGGAAGTATATAAGTGGAAGGAATTATTTAATTAAACTTTAAAATCCTATGTTCAGTGGACACAGAAGTAAATCAATCGGTTATTATTTTTCCAGCAGAGACATATGAGCCAATACTGGCATTTGTAAAAGTCAGCATTTATCTCCTGGCCAAGGTAGGAGAGGGCAGATAAAGTTTGTCTTGGGAGTTTGAAAAGCCCGTGGTCCTTGCTTCTCATCTGTTAATGTCATCACTTCTTTGTTTGCTTACACGTGTGAGGTTTAATGTGACCGTCTGTAAAACAGCTATAAAATTAAACGTTTTCAGTGTTGAAAGAACAGAGTAACTATTATTTATGTCATAATAAAATGAACTACAGATTAAATCTGTTTGTTTTAGCAGACAAATAAAAGCTAAATCCTGATGCCTATCTTTTGCTGTGGGTACTGTCAAGGAAGAGTCTCTGTGGGACACAGCTGTGCCCAGAGCACTGCAGGATGTGAGATGAGTTAGGGATGAAGGCTCTTCAGACCTTAAAGAGGTGTGCAGCATGTTGTGGTGTCATAGCATCAAATCCTGATTAAATTATGTGCTTAGGGATTTCTGACAAGCTTTTCCTACTTAATTGCCACCCACATGTTTCATCTGGCATAGAATTGTAAGTAATTATATTGCTGTCTTTGGTCCATACTTGCTTTCTTTGCTTTTATCCCCTGCTGATCTCCAGCAAAGCAGGAAAAGCGCTCTTCTGACGACATGCCTCCACTCAGATGGTTCCCACCTACTCTGCACACACCACAGAACGTGAAAATGAAGAGTGAGCATGTTATTGGTATTGCTATTGCTGACCGTTCGAAAACAAACAAAAAGTGAAATAACTGGTCTGGCGGCCAGACACAGCTGTAGTCAATAGTGTGAGCTGACTGGCAGTAAAGCAACATGGAGTGAAGTTATTTTTCAATCAAGTTAGGCTTTACCATACTAATCCACTGAAACTGCAAAGGCTGTTTTCAGTAAACTTGTCACTTTATTAAATGGCAGCCAAAGCCAAAGGAAATCCACTTAAGAAAGAGAAGTTAAACAATGTAATTCTGCAGCTGTAGAAATAAATTGAAATAGAGAAGGTATATTTTCAAAGCCATTCTTACAGCTAAATTGCAGTCATTATTATTAATGGAGAAATAAACTAAAAGATAATCATGAAAAGTTTCACTCCCTTCTTTCAAGTGAAGTTACATCAAACAAAATTCCCACCCTGACTTTTCTGGTGACTTGCTTGTGAATGTAATGTTGGTGAGCAAGAGAAGAATGGTCTGCTGATGCAGTTCAGTTGTAATTTTTTTCCCCTTGGTTACTTCCAGTATCATAGGGTTAGTTAGTAAAAGATTCTGCTGTCTTTACAACTTTACTGCACTGGGATTGAATTTTATACAGGTGCAAACAAAACTAGCACAAGAGCGGCATGGTGTTGTATCAAGTCGTGTTGGCATTCCTTTCTTGGCTGGGTAAATGATGTGATTGATCAGCAGTTGTGATATTGTTAGATACATGCATCACAAAAGTAATCTTATGAATTGCTTATTTTCTAAACATCAGGGCCTGCCTGTGTAGTTGTCACTGAAGTGTCTGACTGCCTTTGCAGTCAGTGTTTGTGGGTTTAATTTCAAGATCCTTTCAAAGTGTGAATGATTCCACTGTTAAAGATGAGAAGCACAGAGATCATGGAAATTTGCCCAAGGTCTGAAAGGGATTCCTTCAGACATTTAAGACTTTGAACCTTCTCCTCGCCATCTTCTACATAATATTTTTAATAGAGTTCATACTCTGGTATCCATGCCCTTCCTAGCAATATGTTGTAGCAGAGTCTAAATGCTGTTTGGCATTAAGAGTCCTTTTTTTTTTTTACCTCAGTTTCAAAGTAGCATCTTTTGCTTAAAGACTTGCTGTTTCCCTGTTGCCATGTAAGAGGCTGCAATCAGGTAGCTGTGTTCCTGATTATTTTTTTTTCTCTCTATGAAGATTTCATTGTGTTTCTAATCCTGAGGGGAACTGACTGTACGATCATGTTTTAGTCATGATTACTCAATTCTCTGGTCTGACTTTGCTTGTACCCTGTGTGCTGTGAGTGCTTTGATGAAGCTCATTGCCATGCACACTTCAAGCCTGCCAGAGTCCTTGAAATACTTAATAATGTCTTTCCGTGACCCCAAAATGACAGACACTGGGGATATCTGGCTTTCAAAACCCTTGAGTCAGGTCTCATATTCCTGAAATGTTTGGTTTGCCTTAGGTCATTTCATACAGCTGTAAAGAGTAAAAACTGTTTGCAAGAGTTAAGCTTCTCACCTTAAAACCAGGCTCTCAAAACTAAGCAGTTGCTGAATGGTGTGAGCAAGGCAAGGCACTGATGGCTGAGCAGGACCTTTACCATCTGCAAAAGCTTCTCAGCTTAAAGTCTCTAGGTCTAAGCATAGACATGGCCTTAGTGAAGAGAACGTCTCGTCATCCTCTGTCACCCAAAATTCAATGTCCATGGTTGTACTTGCTCAGCTGATCTCAATGTTGTTGATAAGAAAGTGTTGCTGACATCAGAGGCTGCGTGCAGGGCAGCCTTCCTGGTGCTTTTGGTGTCTTTTCCTGTTTTACTGGATTGTCCAGCTGAGTTGCCGTAAGGAACCGGAGCGTGTAGTCCTGAAAGCAGCGGTGGCCTCACTCTCCTCTTCTGTTGCTCATCGACCCATCTCACATCCTACAGATGAAGAAAAATTGAAGCCGAATAGTGATTTTTCTGTTGGAGAGCATGCACGTTCCAGCTCTGTAAGTACCTGCAGGCCTAAAGAAGGTGGATGTATCATCTATTAACCATATCCAGCACATACCAGTGGTCCTCTGTGGTGAAACTGGCAGGTGTGCCTGTGACAGTGAGGAAAAGAGGCAGAACAGGAGCTGACTGATTAGAGCTCTTCTGACTCCTACGGAAGTAGGAATGCTGTCAGTCCTCATGCTCTGCGTTATTCCCATTGCGCAACTTTCATGGTTTGATGTGGCAAATGCATAAAAAATGCAAGGAACACACATTAACCAGAATCCTGTCGTTTGGGCTTGAGGCGAGAGATGCAAGGCAGTGCAAAAGCAACGTGGGGCGGGGAGAGTGAGCTAATCTGACAGTGTTTAGACATATGAGCGCTCAAGGGTTGATGTACAGCATAGGCCAGCTCTGCTGCCAGAATGCTGTTTGACGCCCTCCCTTGTGCTGGCCGAAGTGTTTGCTAAGCCTCTTAGTGGCAGTGCGGATCTGCACTGGGTTAAAGGGTATGTGAAACTAGGCTTCTGCATGGTGCAACTTTGAAGTCCCACCAAGCAGGCTGCAGTGGCTGAACAGTTCCTTCTTTTTGTCTCTCTAATAGTCTTGGGGAGCGGCCAAGAGCACCAGGAAGCTTGGAAAAAATCCTTTTAATTAAAAAAGAAAAGTAAAAAAAAAAAAAAGTAGAGAACTGATTCAAAGGGCTGTAGAAACCACACCCTCTGACAGAAGCTCCCTCTCTTTCCAAAGTGCCTTTATTCCTCTTGTGCTATGGACTATGACATATATTTGAAGGTCCACCTTTCTCTGGAATGTCCGATTACCGTTCATCTGAGTACAAGCTAACATAGCAAATAAAATGGCTTACGTCCTGTTTTGAAGTATATCTCTTAAATCCATCTCAGGAGGGATCGTTATGCATGTTGAGCACAGTTCAAAGCAACAAAATACATGTTCTTTCCATAAGCTTTTTTTTTTTTTAAACTTGCCTTTTGGAAAGATGTGATGCCATATGAGCACCATTGAGTGTATTAAAGGAAGGGCTTGTTGCTTGCGTGATAATTAGTCCCTGAAGTTCTTGGTGCTCCCATTTTCTCCTTTGTAACAGGAGACAATGCTATACCTTGTACCCAAGGATGTGAAAGTCTGATAAGGAGCATCACGGAGCTCATCGTGTTTAAGATACTGCGCAAAGACAGAGTATAGCTATGTAGTAACAGGTTTTTGCTTGAAAGAAGATTGTCTTCCTATGAGTAGTACTGTACATCAGGAATG
>NW_008824226.1:96651-101833 GCF_000699105.1 Pygoscelis adeliae
TTCTGGAAATGTCCATAAATAACACAAATATTTGCTTGGCACTTAAGCCCAAATTCTTTTACGTTTGCTTTTTCTTCCGGGTAGATATTCCCTGTGGGCCATGAAGGAGAAAGGGTGAGTTTTCATGGCTCCTGCCGTGTTCTTGTTTGAATTTTGGGAAAAAAAAAGACAAGTAGAAAGGTGGTTGTTGTCCTGGAGGTTACAGATGAACTATTTGATGACAGAGTTAGGAGGCATGACAGTGTCAGTGTTGAAGATGCATGAGATGCATGCAGTGTCTACAGCTCATTGTGCTCTGGTCTTTTGATGGCATTGTTTTAATGCCATAAAATGGTACTATTTTAGTGTTGGATCCTCAGAACAAGAGAACCTGTAGACACATTTGTTTTCCTTGGGTTTTCATCCTGGCAGACTTGCTGAAACCTGCCTTCAGGCATAAAGATAAAAATCTGAAGGTCCATCAAGAGCTTCAGTCAGTTACTTGAGGGCTGCATTGCCACATTCTGGGAGACTCTTGGGAAGAACTGGGATCCTGAGTCTTGCAGCAGGCCTCAATCCAAGCCCAGTCCAAGGTTTTGTCTGACACCTTCTAGTTTTCGATTAATTGGTAAGCTGTGCCAATGCTATTTCTGAACGATCTTCACATGTTATAGCCTCGTTTCAAAGCCTGCTGGAGCAACAGAAAGACTGCTACTGACTGCAGAAGTTTTCTGCTAACTTTTGGCAGCTGGATAGCATCACCCAGAACAATGCCCAGGACTTCCAACTCATGGATTCCTGTGCTACCTGAAGCAGTGCTCATCAGCGTGCAGAGGGGACCAGGCTTTCTGCTGTGCTGCCCATGAAGCCTGTGTTAGGGTTAGGGGGTGGCAGAGTTAGGGTCAGAGTCTCATAGGGGAGGCTACATGATTGACTTAGCTGAACACTCAGAAGTTGGCCATCCTTGATCTGCCCATAACTTCTTCTGTGGCAGGTACCCTTCTCTCAGAAAAGCAGGTGTAACTCCCTTGAAGCATACCTGCCAAGAGGTCATTAAGACAAATCGCAACTCCTCGGGGGTATCCACTAGTCCCTGCTAGACTCTTGCATTTTATAACGCATCTTAAAAAGGACCTCTACTGTATTCCAGCTTTTTAGCCATTTTAATCTATCTTTGCCAACTTACACTCTGTCTTCATCCATTTTTAAATGGCAGTTGCCTTGCTCTGCGACAGCACCTTACAGTGTAGCTCCCATCTCTTATGTTGTTTTGTTTTCCTCTCCATACCACCAAGAATGGTCTCATACCCTCTACTTCAGATCACGTGTCTGGCCCACAATGGACAAAGCATCTGCTTATTCCTCCAAAGCCACAGGATTTTGTGCTAGTTAATATTAATCTCCATAAATCTCTTCAATCTTTTGCTCTTAGAGTTGCATGTATTTCTGCATGTTTCTAATATTCATCTGACTACCATGCTTCTCACTCTATTTCTTCTGAGCTGCTTAGTGGCTTTGATAAGAGACATTAAAGGGATGAATAAAAGGGAGAGAGGCAGAACGCAGTGTGATTCTGTATATTTTTCACTAGGGAGACCCACCTGAGGCCCCTTCCTTTCTTGAGCATACCAGTAGGTTTTGGTGGTCCATGCAATGGGTTGCTCTTTCTGGCTTTTAATACTGTTTTTGCAGTACTGCACATGTATAATTAAGTTTTACTTCTGAACCTCTTCTAGTGCTGCAGTGTCCTGTCCAGAAGGCTTCATAAGTATTTCTTGGTTTGGATAATGTACTGGCTGGGTAATGTCCCCGAGTTGTTTGGGGACAATGGGGGAAGCAGAAAGGAGAAATCCAGAAGCCACAGGATGGCTTCTGCAAGGTAGTTCTGTGTCACACCACATTTGTGGTTGCCTTTCCGTACCTGATTTTAGAAAATGAAACTACTCTCTTCTAAGTACAAGTTTCCCACAGGTAAAGGTAAATTCCAAAGAAGATTATACATCTCTGGCAGTTGTCTCCTCAGCCCTTCTGTACTATCCTGTAGTTCTTTGAAGGTCCTGGTTACTAATCGCAAGAGTTCAAATATTGCATTAAAGACTGACTCCTGTAAAGATGATCGGGAAACTGCCCTGGACTCCTGTTTGGAAGTGGATGTGTTGTCGGTCTCCTGCACCTGCATTTTCTTCCTTCTACTCACAAATTCAGTTACAATGGTTTCAAATGCACAAAAGTACAGTTAACCACCAACCTATTAACATTAACTGATGCGTATAGGAAGCAGTGGGAATCTAGGCACACGCTAGTTCTCATCTGACTCTGAATGTCAAGAAATAAGCTTGACACATAGTGTGGGTTTTGTTGGGCTTCTTTGCTCATCTCAAATTATTCAGGCTTTAGCACTGTTGTCAGAACTGATATAAAGCAGAATATCTTGTTGCATTTCAGCTTTTGATGTCTCAACAAAATCAACCATCCAAAAGGATTTTTTTTCCTCTCTGGAAGGAAGAAACGTAAACACTAAGGAATGTTGCACAGCCTAGGCTTTCTAGGTTTGCCACAGCAAATAAGGGTAAATGCAGAGCAGTAGAGGTGAAATGGACTGGACTTTGTGACTAGCCCTTACTTGGTTGAGGTGGGATGCCTTCTGGAAGCTGTTGTTCTTTTCTTCTTAGATGCTAACAGGATGAGCACCAAGATCTTCAGTTAGGAGTGATATATAGGTATTGGTGCAGATACTGGTATAGGTACGGGGCATTCTTCTCCATGTCAGTGGGAGGGAAAGGGCTGTGCCAGTGCTGGTAAAACCATGTTGGTGTGAAGTTGATTCAAGAGCCATTCCTCTAACTAGCAAGAAAGATAGGGCTATCTGGTACCTGGCTGAATGCAGTGACTACAATTTTGTTATTTTCAGAAGGGCACTCCTGATTCTGTTTTTGAGAAAGTGAAGAGAATCAGCCCTGATATACTCAAGTAGGTAGAAAAGGTAGAAGAAGAGGTTGAAATTGAAGTTAAGCATTGCCCTTTGAAGCAGAGTTCAGCACTCCGGCAATGGCAAGGGTTGGACCTTTGCCCGCTGCAGAGCTGGGGACCTAAATATCCCCAAGAAACATCGGCAGTCCCAGGAGGTAAACCATTTGTAGAAACCAGTAACCAGTGCAGCAGACAGCATTGGAACACAGTGAACCCTGGGCTAGGAGCAACTCTTGAGTCAAGATGTTGTAAGTGTGCATTGCTCCTAATGGCCACTGCTGGTAATAGCAAATCCTGTTTATTTTCATGTACAGAAGGAGGTATTATGCTCCTTGTACAGCATGTAATATACCACAAGAGGTGGTGTGCACAGCCTGAAAACCCCTTGCTGGATCAACAGTTAAATGACTCATTAAATCAATTCCAAAGCCATTGAATTTAGCCTAATTACTACTTTGTTGGGTCCAGTAACATTCCCAGTAAACACTGATGTTTGTTTCATTCAAAGTGTTCAGAACAGAATCTTATTTCTCTTTTTTAAAATTGTGAAATTTTGTTTCACAAGAACGTTTGTGGTAAGTAAATGAGAAATTTAGTTAATCTGTTCAATAACATTTTCCATGTGTGTAAGAAGTCATGAGAACAAAGATCTTTGCTCTGTAATTGAAGGGTACAGGAAGGGGAATCTTTACCATCTGCCACTACCAAATTACTTTTCAAGGGAGAAAAATAAATCCCTCTCATTGGAAGCTATTTTGATCAGCTCTAATAGTAATATTTTATGTAGGATTTATCTTCCAGAGCCCAGTAGAATTTACAGGTAAATTCATCTTTTTAATGCTTTGGTAAGAGGAACATCTGTCTCACATATTGTGAGGATCCAAGCACTAAGAGTTTTTTAGAAATCTCGTATTCATCCTGCAATATTTATCTGGAGTATGTAATCCTAATATACCAATTGCAGCAGTAAATATTTTGCTATAACCAGACATTGAACTCCAAAAGAAACCTGTTTAGCTGCAGCTAATGCCTGTGATCCTGCGATGTTTGTGTTCTGCAGCACCAACCCAGAGTTTTAAAGAATTTTGAACCAGTAAGATTCAGACTCTGCAACTTTGATGGAATGAAAAATCCTCAAGCTTTCAACCCCTGCCATAGGAATTTAATAAGGACCCTAATAAATGGGTCAGTTTCAACAAACAATTAACTTAACAACTTCATCTGGAAGGCTTAGAGGCCCTATTTCATAGGAGGTAACTTGAGAGCAGTCTTGTGTTATATAGTGTAGTTAATATTTCCTTTAGAAAACCAGAGTTTTTAAGATATAATATTTCATGTGCTCCAAATTACATCAAATTGGCATTTGGTACACAACAAAGCCTTCAATCCCTGTATAGATCAAAAAGAAAATTTATATTAATCTTCTAAGCTGTTTGGGGCTTTCTTAAGCACAAGGAAAATACACATTTCCTGGGAATTCAGAAGCTTATACAACAAATTTTGTGGGCAATTTGGATAAAATTATTCCTTATACTTTGATTATGCCATTAAAATTCACACTCCTATGAATATGGAGATTTTCTTGTAAGTACTAAGTACTCACTAAGCAGCGTAGCTGGACTGCACCATATAGACTTGAGAGGAATGTGTTTTCCTATATGTTGTCTCATGTTGTGAGCTATTTTTTCAGCCTCTTGTAAAAATATATAATAGAGATGAAGTCTCTGAGGGTTCATAGTTCGATATGTTTAATGTAACTCTGTGTTGAGATGAAGCAAAATTAGGAAATTTAATTGCACTTTTCCCTGCCCTACTTTACACATTTCATCTTAAACTCTCCATTTATTTTGCTGTCAGTTGCTAGCCCCCACCCAGTCTCCCCTTCTCACCCCTCCTTCTTTTTTTTTTACAGCTCACCTCTAATCACCCTTCTCATGTCAGATGTGTTGTTTGCATGCGCCCTGTCTTTTCTCTGCATCTGAACTTTGTCCCACATGTTGTGTTTGAACAGTAAAAGGTCTCCTGGACAAGGATCTGTGCTTCCTTACAGCTGTCGATATCCTGTACCTAACATCAACGTCCTTGTTGTGGTTTAACCTCAGCTGGCAATTAAGCCCCACACAGCCACTTGCTCACTCCCCCCCAGTGGGATGGGGGAGAGAATCGGAAGGGTAAAAGTGAGAAAACTCGTGGGTTGAGATAAAGACAGTTTAACAGGTAAAGCAAAAGCTGC
>NW_008824226.1:108511-130355 GCF_000699105.1 Pygoscelis adeliae
TGTTCAGCCATCTCCAGGAAAGCAGGGCTCCCTCACGCGTAACCGTGACTTGGGAAAACAAACACCACCACTCCAAACATTCCCCCCTTCCTTCTTCTTCCCCCAGCTTTTATACTGAGCATGATGTCACATGGTATGGAATGTCACATGGTATGGGATATCCCATTGGCCAGTTTGGGTCAGCTGTCCTGGCTGTGCCCCCTCCCAGCTTCTTGTGTTCCTCCAGCCTTCTCAGTTGGTAGAGCATGGGAAGTTGGAAAGTCCTTGACTAGTATAAACACTACCTAGCAACAACTGAAAACATCAGTGTGTTATCAACATTGTTCTCACCCTAAATCCAAAGCACAGCACTGTACCAGCTACTAGGAAGGAAAGTAACTCTATCCCTGCTGAAACCAGGACAGCCCTGTATCTAATGTCTGACGGCTTATTGTAACTAATGGCATGGCCTTTCTTTGCCCATATGGCATATGCAATTACTTGCATCTATATAGGCAAAAAAAGGTAGAAGAGCATACTAGGATTCATGTGTCCCAGCTGCACTGTATACAGAAGCTTATTGAGGCAGGTCTTAGTCAGACATCACCCTCTTTTTGCTGGTTTGACACCAAAATTCAGCCTGGCTACTCAGTGCCATCAGTCTGCGTCAATGCAAAGATAAAACCACCTAATTAAAGCAAAGATCTAAAAAGTTCTCTTTAGCTAATGGTATTGCTGGCAGCCTTGTCATGATGTGTAAAAACATGGGCTTTCGTGTCTGGAAATGCACTCTTCAGTATTTGAGACACAGTAGCACAAACTTGGAACATTATGGGCAGCAAATGAGCAATTTTAGGTAAAATCCATTTTCTAAGATGTCACTTGGCTTCCTTCATGAACATTAAGTTTGCAGAGAAAACAGTATTCAAACTTGATAGTATGATGACTAATAATCAGAAATACCTAGGTTGAGTCACAGTGTAGGAACACTGTGAAGCCCAGTTTAAAATCCAGTTCTCATTTTATTTAGTGGCCTAGGGCTCGGGTAGTTCAAAAGTAGATTGTTCAATGTGTGTTTGTTAGAGACTGACTGATTGCTTGGCTGTATGAGCTGGGGTTTTGGGGTGAGGAAGGCGGAAGGAGAGGAATTTGCATTTCCCAAGTCTCAGGGTGTCTGAACCACATGCTTCATTTTGGAGTTAGGCTGTAGTATTGGAATATCATACATTTGCCCATATATTTTTGTTGTTTAATAAGAAGTGCCATTCTCTCCTGATCTAAGACTTTGGCAGATGCTCAGATACCTCCAGAGCCATACAGGTTATGAGCTGGTTCTGTGGTGGCCATTGGTTACTGATGAAGTGGATATGGGATGATTCTCCTGGCAAGTTATTGCCTCTGAAGCCAAGGGCAGTCAAAGCATCCTCTTTCACAGTTAGGTGGCCAACACCACCATTTCTGTCTTGAAAACTTGCTTAATGTTAATAACAGGTATATCTTGTATCTATAGGGGTTATAGCCTGTGGAAGAAATGAGGAAGCTGGCTTTTGTGCATGTTATAAAAGTAGTAGTTAACAAGATGTCTTGAAGGTAAGTTGCAAGTGGATCTAAAAGCCAGCTTGGCCTGTTGTGAAGGTCTTAATGTCATCTGATGATGAAATCCTGGATGAAATGCTAATAGCTTTGGAAACAAATTTAAGTGACCTTCTGCTTTATTTTGGGAGTAATATCCATACATGCAAATCAAGCAGTTTTCTCAAGCTAGGTAATTACACGCTGACAAGTGTTCCACTCAAATCAGCTTTCACATTTCATAGTTCCTTCATGTTCCCAGCCCCATGGTGGTGTGCCTCAGAGGATTATTCATAACTGGTTCTGCAACAACAGAATAAATAGTATTTAAAAGCAAATCAATAGTTGCTATCTCCAATTTGTTGTTGGAACGTAGAGACTGCTAGGGGATTGGCTTCTTGTAGGTATTGCAATAGTAGTGACCTTGGAGGAGATTTGAAGGAGGAAGAAATGGCATTAGCAGTAAATGCCTGAGGAATTTCTAGGCTGGTGGGGAAGGAAGTAGTGCCACAAAAGGAAGCAGCCAAACTCTCATGTCCATAACAGCTTAACTTTGAATTTGCCAAAGTGGTTTTTGAACTAGCTTAGTTTTACTCTGTGACAAATTAGTTGCCTTTGCCATAAGATTTGACAAACCAGAATATATATCTTTGTCAATATTTATTCGCAAACTGACTAGGATGCAGATATTGTGTCTGAGCCAAATTCTGCTGTCCTCTAGAGCACAGTTGTGGGGCAAAGAACTCATGTGTTACAATAGGCTCATCCTACCAGTACACTTTTTCCTTCTCTAAGGTTTTTTTCCCCTCTAAATTATTGCAGCTAATGCCTGTCAGTGCCTTACCTCTGTACTTTGATATGAATACGGTGTCTCTGCAACACCTTAGACCCTACTGTGAAAGCATGTTGCAGTTGAGTTTATTGGAAGAGTATGGAAGACCTAGCTTCTGTGTGGTGGTCAAAACTTCTTTTTATATTTCTTTCCTCTTATGTCAGGGTCTGAGCTGAGCTGAACCGAAAGGGCAATTTCCAACTTTTTACTACCTTCCAGCATTACATCTTTGAATCCAACCCTCACAGCAGGCATCCTTCTTTTCCAGCATAGGATTTGTGTGCAGGCCAGCCATATGGTGTGTGTAATTATTATTTTATAATGGTGTTATTGCTCTCTAGCTGCCCAGTAAACCCAGTGCAGTTTCAGTAAACCATATACATCAGCATAGGAACTTTAGACTTGAATGATTTTCTTCACTTTTATACAATAGTAGGTGCAAAGGAGAAAAAAAGATTCCTTTTAATTTATAGAAACTGTATAAAGTTTATAGAGTCTCTACAATCGTCTCAAATGAAAAGGTTGTGGAGAAGAGGGGTTGTACCGAAACTGGGAGGTCCACAAAGCTGGTGAAGAATAACAGTTAAAGGCACACATCAGTAAATACCTGCGCTGAACTTTTCCCATTAACTTTACCAGCGAGCATATGGACTGCATTAGGGGTCTGTCTGCCTTAGGGATTTTATAAACACATTTCCTCCCCTTTCCTCTTCCCCGTCCAGTTACTATTGCTTTAGACTATTACAGAATCAAATAGTGTCCATTCTGGGGTCATTGTTCTTACTGGTGAGAGTCTGTTTGCTGTAGGAACATTCACTGAGTAGTGTCAGAAGCCTGTGTATATATGCAAGTGCTTTCCTGAATGTGCCTGGATTTTTTTGGGTGTGTGAGCTTCTGGAAGCAGTAATACCAGCTTGGCTTGCCCATCCTTTCAGGTACATGTACAACTCCAATTTGCATCGATGGCAGAATTTCTGCAGCAAAATTAGGAGCCAATGTGTGCTCGGTTTTATGGATGATCTGTAAATAAACCCAGCTCTCTTTTGCATCCTTATTTACCCTGAAAATGAAGGTTGCCAAAGCTGACTGGTGAGAAACAGGACCCGAAACGAAGAAACCAAGCCTCTGATGAAATCCGAAAACATTAATTTTGCTTCTCTGTACCCTTCTGTGTTTCCTCTTTGATTTTGGTCGACATTGGAAGTCTGTAAGGCCAGCCCATTTAATAAGGTCTCCTGTCCTCCCCAAAACCTGGCACTGGCCACCCAAGCATTCCTGAGAGTTTCAGACAAGCTTAAGAAAGAGGTGGCCCTGTTGCCTGCCGCTAGCTCCTGCGCCCGTTCTGCCTTCCCCTTTGCATCAACACATGTATTTGAACAAAAAGAAGTGTATCTGGGAACAGATCT
Organism: Pygoscelis adeliae; assembly: GCF_000699105.1. NCBI lineage: Eukaryota > Metazoa > Chordata > Aves > Sphenisciformes > Spheniscidae > Pygoscelis > Pygoscelis adeliae. The sequence goes on from NW_008824226.1 coordinate 112,301, forward strand.
GGCTTGACAGTAACCTCCACCCACCCTCAAAAGTTAATTTTAACAGATCAGTTGTGGAAGTTACACCCTAGGTGACACATAGCACTTCTGCTGCTCAGCCGTGGATGTGTGAGAGCATGGAAAGCCAGTTCTGGGGTCGAGGTGCTGAAGGAAGTGAAGCCCAAGAAAGATGTGACACGTCTCTTAGTTTATTGTACTTTGAGATTTGTAGGTGGTAAATGCTGTGGGTTTTTTACAGATATTCTGGAACCCTAATATAATTTACAGTTTCATTTGTAGAGAGCTGTTTCAAATCTGTGCACATTCTTCTAAGATACTTTAAAAGAAAAGCCAACAGCAATAATTAGTTTGGCATTTTCCATGTTTTCTAAAGCACTTAAGGGGTAATGACTTTTTCTAACCAATCTTACATAAAATCAGTTTTTACAGGAATAAGAAGACCTAAAAGGCCTCAATGGCTATCAGTGACAGATGTAGTTCATGCTGAAAGCTCTGCTCCAATACATTAAAATAAGGAAAACAATTATACATATGATTAGAGGCTGCTGACCCTTCAGTTAAAATGATCAAAAAGAACAATATTAAAATTTGATTTACGGAAGCTACTACTTAGCCTATCATTAGTCTGACCAATAAAAACAAACCAGACTTTTACAGAATGTGATTTCCCAGTAGATAGGTTAGCTATTTTTGTAGGGCTGAAGAAAAACAAAATGGTTTAAAAATATATTTGATATGCTCTATGAGTAAACTGAAATACAGCATAACTAGTTTTAATGTTTTTTGTTCATAAATTGCCAGATTTCCTTAATTCAAGTGAAATTTGAGAACCACTTGAGAATAATTGTCTCTAAAAGGAAATATTACTTTGTCAGTCTACTTCATTTATATTAAATATATGGCTTTTTTATATTAGAAGGTAAATGGAAGTTGGTCGGTAATATGATTCCCCTTACACTTTTGCTGTAGTTCACTATGGAAATGGATTCAGGAAATGGCAGATGTGATTAAAAACTCTTCAGCAGGCCCAAGAGCTGTTTGTACAGCACCTAGCATACAGCACTTCTGGCAAGGAACAAGCACTCCTCATCTTATAGCAGTATAAATAAAATGATTCTTCAATGTAGGGACTTGAAATTTTTATTTTAAATGCGCTACTTAGGAGACTGGGAAGATGAGATTTGGTGAGGCTTTTCCATTCATAAGAATGAAGACAAAATTGTTGTGTTGGCTAATGCAGTCCTGTTTCCTTCTGCATGCAAATAAGTACATTGGAATCCATGCTAGCCCAATTTGCATGAGGGTGTCAGAGGAATAATCCTATAAATTGACATAGAAGGGTCAAGCTGCTTGCTCAGAGTCTAACATCACTGGAGAGCTATGCACAACACATAAATGTTCACCTCTCAAAAGCTACATTGAAGATTGCAAAACTAAGAGAGACTTCTTCCTACGTCCTTTAGAATGCATCTACAAGTGTATAGCTCATGTCTGGGCAAAGAAATTTAATAAAACACCATAGTGCAACCTTCTATCTCCCGGTTTGGAATATATTTTTTTTATTAATAGGGCTTTTGTGAATTCTGACTTTTTTGTGCATCAGTTTTTGAAATTTCCTACCAGCTTTCCCTCTTCTGGAACCTTAAGTGCTGTTTTTTGTTTCTGATATTTCTAGTGGAACGGGAAAATGTACAGAAGAGGACCTTTACCAGATGGATAAACCTACATTTGGGAAAGGTAAGACTGACAAACAATCTTGATATTGAGATACAAGGACACAACCGTAGACAGACTGCAGTTAATTCATGTTAAAGTAGTTAAAATTTGGAAACAAAGTTGACTTCTGTTCACATGGGGAGGTTTGGAGGAGAATGAGGGGAAGGTGAAAGCAAGTTTCTGGGTAAATGAAAATTGCTTTTCAGGCACAATGAATGCTTGGCTGGCTTTAGTTCATCACAGGTGCATTTAAGTTTTTAACGCTACTGACTGTTATCATGAGGCTAGAATTTTCCCACAGAACGTACCCACATAAAATCAAATGTGGTTAGGGCTGCTCTGAGGTGATGATGACTGTGTTCTTCCCTGGACTGGAAGTTCGAACATCTGAGGCATCATGGCCAAAGACAGGTGTTCTTCAAAACCCGGCTTCATCCCAGATCTGCAGATGGGAGACGTTAATTCCTTGTCAGTCATGTTTGGGGGGGGCTGTATGATGGGATCTTTACATATCCACTTACATTAAAGAACTAATTTTTGGACAACACTTCATATTTTTAAGATGTAATTGTTTCTTAATCACACCATAATTTGGCTATTAAACCTAATTTACCGTTCTTATTGATAGTAGATAAGTACTAACTCTCCTGAGCAGTCTGCCATCCAGAGAATGATTTTCCTGCTGTTGGGGATGAAAGGAGAAAAAAAATTCTTAGTATTACTGAAGCAGCAGCAATGCTTAGTGCAGGATCAAGGAATGAGACCAGCTTCCTAACCTAGACCAACAGTCCTAACTTGGACTGGAATTTAGGCTTCACAGTGCTTTTAGTATCTGTGGCTAAATTTCGTAAAGTACAGATTGGGACTAAGTTTGGGCTACAAGCTGACTCTTAGTCTAGCTTCTGTAGTTCTTGGAAAGTGATTGCATTTCAGACATAGTAAAGCAAAGGGAATTTAGAAGAAAGGCATCACATATATGGTTGCTTAAGTCCACTACTCTGCAGTGAGTGTTGCTGAAGGAATAAAGGGACCCTCTTAAATCTCACTGGAAAATCAGAATAAGGCTAGTTGGAAATGTTTTGACTAGCAATTGCTCCCAAAGGTCTCTCAGAACGAAGACAGTGTTATGTGATTCCTTTGTGAATCAAGCTCTAGGGCTTTAAAATAACTGCAATTTTGGAAGTTGTCAAAAAGGGTTGTCAAACATATGACTGTGGAGAAGTTCTTTGATTTACGGAAGGAATTAGGTAATGAAAAAGGCTGTAGGGTGCTGTTAATTCTGCTGTGCCAAGCATATGAAGTCTTAGAAACTTTGTGGGCAGGTGAACTGTTTTCTCTGGAGTGCATACAAATTTTTTTCCTCTGTGATTCAACAAAGAAAAATGCTTTTCTGAAGAACAGGCAAAAGTCTGCTGCTATATTAATGTTTTTCCTGGAAGTGGCATAATAAACATATCCCTGTAAATAATGAGAGCTTTGCTAAAGCTCTCTCTAATTACCGGTGATTCCCCAAGGACACCGGACCACAAAGGTGGCTTCTGCCTTTATCCTCAAAGAAGCACCTCTTGCAGAGTGACTTCATTCTTTTAAGGGCAGCAGTGAAGTCTTCTTGTACTTCTTCAGGAAACTTACAGTGTGGCGTGTCCCCTTTTGGAGCAGACCATCCCATTTGGGTCATCTTTTGAGAGGAGCTGGCTCTGCTGTTCATGGTATAGTTGGGAATAGTCTGCATCTTCCAAGTTCTGGTGGTTCTTGTCTTAAGTAACGAAAGAATAAAAAAAGTTTGGGTTTGAGGCTTTCAGATAGGTTATTTAATCTTGAAATGAATGATACTTTTCTTTCTTTCAGTATGGAGCATTGTTTAGTACTCTTGGCTAGATTAAGGACTAGTAACAAAAATGTATGGTCCCAGTTGGCCAGAAGCAGTGCTTAATCAAACAGTAGTGCATTGCCCAACCAAAGATAAAAAGGTTTGGCTCTTTAGGGACACATAAGTGAGTGACATCTGAACAGAGTGTAATTGCTGCAGCTGAGACTACCCCTAAGGGCTGAGCTGACTTGGCTGTGTGCCTCAGAGTGCACACATCATCAGACACCTTGGTGAAGTGAGGAGATGGTTCCCTTTGGAGGAGTTTGCTGAGAAGAGAGAGACACAATACAAGAAGTTGCTATTTAAAGTACTTTGAAAATACTGGGAAACAGAATAGCACCACCAGAAACCTTACAGAAGAGACAGGATGTCAGGCTGGCTGGATCTTGGGCTTATTTTGGGCATAAAGTGGGATTTGCTTCTGCTGGACTTGTCTTAGTCTGAGGGATCAGCACCCAACCCTTGGGTGGTTGCTTCCTAGGCAGAGTGTTTAGAATGAGATTCTGTTATGGGAAATCTGGAATAAGTCCTTGTCTGATCTCAATTACATGAGTACTGTATCTCAATTTTAGCTCAGGCATTGTTAGGACACAATTGCCACTGATGTGAAGAAAAGTCAGCCCTTTCTTCCTGCAGGCTAAGATTTATTTCTAGTATCTCTAGCTTGTAAATTCTCCTTCTTACTCTCTGAAATCACGATGACATACCAAGCAGTACTGCTTTAGAAGATACCTGGTTTCTTTTCTTCACAGTGCAAGCCTCCTCTGAAAGTGAAAGACTTGTTTATTGATATACAAGATGGCAAAATCTTGATGGCGCTACTGGAAGTCCTGTCAGGACAAAAGCTGGTATGTATACAAGAGGGAGAAACTCCTTAGGTGTGGAGCTCTGTATGCTACAAGCAACAATGTATGGACATCCAAGGAATAAGGGTGAATTTGGTCCCGTGTCTTTGGTATAGTAATAAGCATTTCAGCAACTTCATTGTAATTTCCTTATGTTACAGGCTGGCGTCCTGAGTTGTAACTTCAATTTCAAAGAAATATATAACTATGGTGTAAATGGTGTGTGATCAGTGTAAATGTTCCTACCCCTCAGGTTTTTTAAGGCTTTAATACATTAATGCTTACATATTCCATTTGGAGATCACTGAAGTCACATTACCAAGAAAAGATATATTTGCTGTATTATTTTTTAATCCATAAATTCTGTTTGTATTTTGTCTAAGATCATTATGACACTTAATAGGTCTGCTGATGCTTGGTGTAGTTGTGAGTTTAGTTCTGGTATCCTGGCTCAGGTTTCATTATTCTTACTGATACGGTCTAAATCAGAAGGGCAAAGTCTCACTTATCAGAATCTTTTTCTCTCCTCCTTTCTTTGTAAGAGCTGTATCAAGTTCCACATACCAGAAATGGAAACAGCCAGTGCAAATATAAATGACCAATTACAGTTGACATTAATGTTTTCTTTCTACATCAATCTTGTCAGCAAGTACTCTCTTCTTGTATGGGTATCACACTTGGATAAGAGGAGAGACCTCTTTCTGCAACCGTTCCACCACTACAGGTGCACTTGCAATCACCTGGTGATGCTCTGTAGTGACTGAACCATCTGCATACTGCAGCATGAATGGCCACTGTGGTCACACATTCAGAACTGCCTATTTTTTAATATTCTTGCAGTTTTGGGGAGCTGTAGCAGAAGCAGCAGCGTCTCTGTGTGCATTCACACAGACTGCATTGAGAGCCAGGCTGGAAAGGACTTGAAGGGGGAAATACATCATGGTAAACCCTAGGCTATGCCCCAGCAGGTCAGGGAGAAGGGCAAGGAAGGAGGTAAGGTCAGCTGGCCAAACTTCTTGCGCTGGCAGCTAGGTGTTCCTGCACACGTGATAAAAACAGTGTGCCAAAGTGGAATTGCAGAGAGACAGGCATGCGACAAATCCGCTTCATTTCTGCCAAAATGAAGGCTTCTACCTCCCACCTACTTGCGCCTGCTATGAAAACTGCTCACACTTCCTAATTAGGATCATTTAATTTATTTCAAGGAAAAAAAATCTATTCTTACAAATTTTCAGGTAAATTTGATCCTGTGACTGAACGTGGTTGGGGAGTGATTACATAAATAATCAACGTGGCAGGTCCAAGAGAGTGATAACATCTGGAGAGCAGGAAAGCTGGTTGCTAACCCTGTTTTGCTACAGCAAGGTCAGATCATGTAGTTAAAGCACTTTACTGATCAGAAAAGATGGCAATAATCTGATACAGGCAGATTTCCTTAGCTTTGTTTTGCCTCTGCATCTGTAGGTTTTTTAAGCTTTATGTGACATGGTGAATAATTCCACCATTTTTAAAAACAGCATGGCTCTTATTTTTTCTAGATGCACGAATACAAATCTTCAACCCATCGCATTTTTCGTTTGAACAACATAGCCAAAGCACTTAAGTTCTTGGAGGACAGAAATGTGAGTATTTCCAAAGGCTGGTCTTAATATCTCCTCTTGATGTATGTTGCAAATTGTAATTGTTCTGACTGTAACTAGTCTGATGCAGTGCATGTACGTAAGAGGAATGTACTGCTTAAAGGCACTGTGACTTACCTTAGCAGCAAGACTGAAAAGACACATGAAAGTGCACAACGAGAACACCTACAGAGTCTAAAACAAGGATTATTTGTTCATTTTATAATGTAAAAGTTCAATAGGATTAAAGGATCAGGAACCCAATATTAAAAGAAAATAAAAAGAAATGCAAGTAATCTTTATGAACTGCGTCTTAGTGGCATTACTTCAGTTATGCTGAAGGTAGATGACTTTCCTTCCTTTCATCAGAAATACTTTCAGTATTAAAAATCATGTATTTATGTAGTAAACTGCTGCAGCAGCTGATCATGAGTCAAAGGCAAGAGAAAATTAAATCTGGGAACATGACATAAATGCGTAATTCCAGGAATCAAAACCTTATAAGGACATAACTTCCCTCATAGTCAGTGCGGCACTACTGCAACATCACTTCCTAAAGTTGTAAGTGACCAAGCAAGATTAGACCCTGTAGCTTGAAATGATTCAATCCTTTTTTTCTTTTTTGATTTCTCCCATTAGGGCTTTTTTCCAAAGCCCTATGGATGTGGCCTGTATCTTGAAAACTCTCTGCTCCTGAAAAGTGTTGAGAAGTAATGCTGTCAAGAGAAGTCGAAGCCATATCACAACTCATACACCTGGTATACCCAGATCTTTCAGAAAGAGAAAACTAATATTGGACTATGTCCCATAAAGGACTGCAGCATTCTTGCTGTACTGAAAGATCTTTTTATCTAGTATCTGAAATAAAGTTTTGCAACTTCTCTACTATACCGTCTGCGAAGGAAATGTAATTCATGATCCTATTGACTCCAGGGTGCAAGTACTCTATAGGGTTTAAACTTTATGGGTGAGGAGGGATCTGGTGTGTGCGTGGGGGCAAAACCCTGCCTTGCACGGAATGCCATAACAGCAACTGATGTCACTTCGCTGCTTCCCTGCAATGAGCTTGGCTCCTGCTCCAGAGGTCCTGCAGCAGTGGTAGTCATGCGGGAGAGTCACTGCAACCCCAGCGCAGGAATGGGCATGATGTGTGGCCTTAGTGGATCTCTTATGACCTGGTAGATGTGGGAGGTTTAACCTCCTTTGCCTTTTTCCCCAGGAGAGGATGTGAAAGGTCAGGAAGTTGTCCAGTAACTTCCAGGTGTTCCAGTCTCCTTTTGGAAAGTCCACCAGTAGAGGCTGCTCTGGCCCTAAATGTGTATGTCTACATGTCCTGGTATAGAACTGCTAAGAAATACGTTACAAGTTCTCAGATTTCTTAACAGTCTCCCAGCTGATGCTTTCTACCCAAATCCAGCAAGGCCCACTGGCAGATGAGATTTTTTTTCTCTCTGTTGATATCAACACATTGCAGAGCTGCAGCTGAAACATGTCTGGTTGCCAGGACCTTGCTAGGGGACAACCTAGAAACTCAATGAGCAAAGCCAGACACGCCTTGGACACAGGCAGCCTTTTAATTAGTAGTGCTAAAACACCTACTTTTCTATGGATTTCTTGTTTCCTTAAGAGTAAGCAGCCAGTATCTTATAGTGGGGTATCTCTACTGGGCTGGGTGACAAACATAAGCAGCAGTAAGAGGACAGAGCTGACGCTGAGAGCAGTCTAATGTCAAATGCCACTTCTTCCCCATTTTGGAGAAACTGCTATTAAAATGTACCAGGTCTTAAAGGTTTTCCCATGCCAAACACCTTGGAGCTAGCAAGAAATCTGAGCCTTGAAATATGACAGCTAGAAGTGTCTTCTTGCTAAGATTAAAAACTGTTGTGCAAACCACTAGATAAAAAGTTATTTTGCTTTCCTTTTTTCAGTTTAACCAAACGGGTTAGTAAAGGGTGGTGATGAAAGTGTTGGCAAAATGCCTTGGCTACCAAGAGCTTCAGGGTTAGATATTAAACCACAGTGGGTGGAACCCGTCAGCATACACTTCTGTGGAACTGGGGCAGCAGGGTAAAGCGCTGCTAAGTGATTCATCATGTACAGGATTTCTAAGTGATAAATGGGCTGTATGCTGGGTTTTAACTCAGTCTGGGTGCCATGTGCAGTACTGACAGCTTCCTTGCTTCCTCCCTCCTCCATAACCTTTGCCAAAACCAAGTCTGTGTTGTCTAAGAGAATGACATCCTGGTGTTATCAGGTGGAAGAAACCTCAGTGTGGGAAAGTCGAGTTTGCTTGGATTAGGCAACTCTATCCTTTGCTAACTGATTTAATCAGAACTCTGTGACAAGCTGTGTAAGGTGAGATAAGCAAGGAGAAAGGAGATGCATAGCGAAACAGAAGTAAGCAGATCTCATTAGGATTTTAATTTTTGTATGAGAAGTGACTCTAGTTTTTAAGCATAGGATCCACTGGAGGGGGCACCATCTTCTTCCATTTTTGTATGGAGGAAACACTTGTGGTCCTGAGGGTGCAGAACTGGGCTTACTTCTGTTCTGCAAACTATGCTGGGTGCTTGAGATAAGGTTGTGATCAGGGCAAATTATCGTTAACACAAGATGTCAGTCTTGCTTTTTGGCTGGCCCGTCAGTGGCAGAAGTGTTCTGGACATATCCAGTAGTCTTAGTGCATTTTTTGCATTTACCTTGTTTCTTTGAATTCGGCTCTGAATTTATGATCTCTTCCACAGGTAAAGCTTGTTAGTATTGATGCAGCAGAAATAGCAGATGGAAATTCCTCTCTGGTACTTGGACTAATATGGAATATAATCTTGTTTTTTCAGGTAATAAAACTTGAATACTTTAATCATAAGTGAACAATCTTCATGGTATCAATCTATTCCAGCTGAATACTGATTTTTAAATTGATTTTTAATCCTAAAGAACATAATTAAGCATGCTAAACCTGAGCTTTTCCCTCTTAACATACACTAATTTCATACCTGCAGCTGCTTTCATTGTACTTCGTTGGACCCCTTTTGGTATAAATAGGAGACAATTTAAGCCCTCATTTGACTTGGACCAGAATTAGAGCTTCAGATTACTACTTTCCCTTCTCTCCTGTGCTTTCTCAGGGTTCTGCTCCAGATTCCCTGGATCTGAACCAATGTCTCAGGTTTGGTTCCAGGTCACAGTTTATTTTCAATAACCTTTTCTGGATTTGGTCCAATGTGGTGGGAAATTCCATGTAGAATCACTGATCTCCAGAGATTTACTCAACATGGCAAAAATTCGCAACTGATGTAGAGGGCCAAATGAAAGATCTTGAAGGGTCTGGAACTGATAAAACTGATTTGAGCCTGAAAATTGATTTAGCCCCAGGCTTAGATTAAAACTGCTCCCTAATCTGCACGTATTTTGAAAATGTCCTTCTAGACTACCAAACTCTAAGGAACAGAGAGAGAGGGAGGGAGGGTTTCTGCAACTCTCATAAGACCGTGAACTCTCTCATTCTCTTGGACTCATTTCTAAAATGGCTACAGGTTTAAAAAATAATCTCGAAGTTGTACTGGGGTTTCTCTCCCTGGCTGAGCTCCTCTCTCGCAGGCAGAGCTGATGTGACCAGAATCTCTCACCCCCGCAGCAGAGGGCATGGGGGACCTAAAAGCAGCAGAGGGGATAATTTGGACTCAAATATCAATGCTGACCAAGGACAGGAGTGCTGCTGCAGGTCACGATTTCTTGACTAAAAATATTTCACTCAAGAGAGTCCTGTGAAGAGAAAGAACGATTTCAGTTAAACTAACTTTTCTTTCAAGGACATGTTTCTTTGCTTTTTGTTTAATACAAATTTGATGAGTTCAGCCTTAACTGATACCTTGCCCTGTCTGTTTCCTGGGGTTGCCAGCTGGGCTGCTGGTGGCTGTCATGCCTGTGCAATACAAGTTGAGAGTTATAATGGACACGCCTATAACTACCTCTTAAAATTCAGTTACGGCACTGTTACCTTTAAAGTTTGTATGAAAACAAGCACTGGTTTCTCCATGCAGCTGGTGTTAAACCACAGCACTGTGTGTTTTGCCTTTTTTTACAGATTAAGGAGCTGACAGGCAACCTCAACAGGAACTCCTCCTCCTCCAGCCTGTCCTCCGGGCCCAGTGGTCCCGAGTCAGACACGTCCCACCCCAGCACTCCCAGCGTGGAGAGAAACATGTCCGTTACAGTGAAGGATCAGCGGAAAGCCATCAGAGCCCTTTTAATCTGGGTTCAGAGGAAAACCAGAAAGTAAGCTAACAAACCCTCGTGGAAAAGCGTGTTTTGCCACCTGCACTTTTGAAGCTGAAACTTTTCTCTCTCGTGCCCCGTGTGTGCACTACCGTGCGCTGTGGCGGCTTCTGCTTTCGTGCAGGTGCACGGTCTCTTCAGGGGGGTATATCGCTACGGCCATGTGTCTACAGCGGCTATCTGACCTTGAAGCCGTGTGCGTTGCTGGCTTCATGATTTGAGTGTTAAATGTTAACTTGCACTAATGTGCTTGCCACTGTTTAAAACAGGATCGTCCCCTCCTTCCTCTACCCCCTGGCTTTTGTGCACTCTATTTGATATCTTTTGCTAATTAAAGGGTAGGCATAAACAAGGGGTGAACTGAAAAAATAAATATTTTGAAAGACTTTAGGAACAGCCTCTTAAATTAAGCAGCAGCCCTGAGGGAGCTTCTCTGTGTGCTGCAGAGTGCCTTGAAGGACGGAGCCCGTATTAGAGTCCTTCTTTCCTCAGAATTAAAGAGGGGAAGGGGTGAATCTTAGGTAGCTTCTCATGAACTTGTAATATTTGGGTCCATTTCCATTGCTCAACACATCTCTCTCCTCTTTAATAAAAAAGCAGTTCTTTCACCAAAGCATTTTGTCTAGTAATGCTTTAACCTGGCAGAGTTACTGTCAGGTTAAAAAACTTTGGTGTAAGATGTCTAGTGCACGTGTAAATGCTTGGAGTGTATTTTACATATATTGTTATCTGAAGCAATGACTGCCAGAGAGTTTTAAAGAGGGCATGTGTCAAACTTATTTATACAAGTTAGATAGCTGAATATTTGGCATTTTTGTCTGTTGATGAAGTTATATGTCCAAATCTGCCTGTGAACACAAATGTTCTGTCTAGCGTTGAAGATAAAAATTTACATCTTAAATACTTGGTCCTGTGGGCCACATCATCCCTTGGTTATCTCCAGTGAAGCTAAGGGTGCTTGTTGTGTAGATAAACTTGTCCCATTGAGATCTGCCAGTGCAGACTGTAGAGGAAGCACAGTTTTAGTCCCAAAATAATGCTGATAATGTCATTAACAGGGAGGTGGTACAAGGAAAGTGAGGACCAGAGAAGTAAAGGCCATAGACTTTTCAGTCTAGTCAAAGAGTTCAAATTGAAAACATCTAATAGGAGAAAATTGTTCTTGCAACTGCACTATTAAAAACAGAATAGTGTCATTATAATCCTGTTATCCAATGACCTGTGCAGAATTTTCTATTCTGGGGCTGTATTTCATTGCAAGTTTGATGGCTGTTTTTTCCTCCAAAACTTTGGGCATCTAATACAGTTGTGGTTTATACATACACTGACACCATTTGCATTTGGCAAAGCACAATTTTCTGCTGTAGAAGGCCAAGTACACAGGAATGTGAATCATTTATGCTTATGTTCTTAAGTACTTAAATGTTGGCAGTCTTCCCAAGCTATGGCATTAAAATGCTGGAGAGCAACAGAAACAGGAATCACAGAGACATTTGGTTTTGTGAATGTTAAATGTGGTTGCTAAGTTCTTGAAGGCTTTGTTTTTACTAACTGCTTCCTACAAGCAGGTTGATGTCAGCTGTTAGCCACACCAATCCAGTTTGTGAATCTTTGTGTTTTATGGACGTATTTTATTTTCTGCATTTTGAAATCCAAAAAGATCTCAAATGTGACTAGTGCAATTCAGCAACCTTACTTTTAACTTTCAGGAGTCTTTGAAAATGATGATGCCTTTACTTTGGATTTTGTAACACAACCACCCATGTAAACTGTATGCGATTCTGTTCAGGTACGGTGTTGCAGTTCAGGACTTTGCCAGCAGTTGGAGGAGTGGCCTTGCTTTCTTAGCTATCATAAAAGCAATAGACTCTACTTTGGTAGACATGAAGCAAGCACTGGAGAAATCAGCTCGAGAAAACCTGGAGGATGCTTTCAGCATAGCACAAAATAAGCTGGGTGTTCCTCGGCTCCTAGAACCAGAAGGTAAAATGCCTGCATCAACTTTGTTGGGTAACATTCAAACTATAATGAATTAATGAATATTGCATTGTGATACCTACCAAAAACCTCCCAGTGATTAGGCTGTTGATGCGATCAGTGTGTTGGGCTGATTGATAAGAAAAATAAAAATGAATTGGTCACTGGCTTGTAGTTGTATGCGTTCGGTCATATTTGTAAGCTCCAGGATGAAGTGTGAGAGTCTGCTATACCAGGAAAATGGGTAGATACCTATTCAAATGTATTTGCATCTCCCAGTTTTCCTTAACAGTGCATATATACACATATATATTGTTATATATGTAAACATAAGCATATATGTGTGTGTATAAATATATGTATATAAATGGAGCTTCTTCTTGCAGTCTTTTTTACTGAACTCTACTAGACAGGTATTAGGCCTTGATTTGATGATTGAAAGCACAGATTGGTTATTTGTGCTTTCATGGGTCACCTGTTAGAAGACTGGGACATCCTGCTAAAAATAAATCTCTCTGCTGTCACCCAACAAGATCACTGTCTAATGACAGTATGAAGGTGGATGAAAAGGGACCCTGATCAGCATTTGTTATGGGTTTGGAAATAGGAAAAAATTAATGTGAGTAAGACGTTGAAACCCTTTCGAGTACCATCAACAGTGAAAAGGATTCCACCCTCTCTGATCTGTCAGAAAAAGAAAAGCGTTTATAGCTGTTATTTCTCTCATCATAAAGGCAGGATAAGTGTCTGATGATCTGTTCCTCTGCAAGAGCGTTTCAAAGCCGTGTGTGCTTACACGGCTTTGCGTCTGTCTCCACAGATATCATGGTGGAATCACCTGATGAACAGTCAATTGTGACGTACGTGGCACAATTTCTGGAACACTTCCCAGAGCTGGAAGGGGTACGTGTTTACTCCTCACGTCATTTTTTTAATTTGCTTTGGGGTACTTATATTGCTATATTTATCTTCTAGGTTTCTTTCTAAACTATTTAAAATAAACCACAAACTCAGTTTTAATTTTTACATTTTTGTTAAATTCAGTCAAACGGGCTTTCATTGGCGATTGCTAAAATTCAATGTAGTCTTTTTGGTTTGAAAGGGTTCCCAAGGGACTCAGTGTCTCTCAAGTATCTGGGTAAGTTTTTGTGCTAGAATACATGCGCATAAATGATGGTTCCTACACGAAAGGCATTTTCTCTCATTTCTTGACTGAATATCCCAGTTGGTATGTATTTTGTAGCTTATAAAATTGGTGGGCATTACTAAAGTCACTGGAATTAAAATTATTATAATAATCTAATTATTATTATTATATTAGATGAGCATTAACATTTGTTAGCATTAAGACTTGTGGGCATTTTAACGGACAAAGAAAAAGCCTACTTTTTTTATTTAAATACAGTCTGTTGGAATGGAATAATCTTGTATATTAATATATTTCACAGTGGATTTAGTGGACTTGTTAGATTTATTTTATTCCCAGGGTTTGGGATTGTGTCAAAAAGCCAAGTCAGTTGTCTCCAGAGGTGCAGCAGGGAGAGATGAATATGTTAAGAACTTAGGAGTAGGCTTGTCTGCATTCTAATCTTCCCGTACAAGTAGCTTCTTGACATTGAGCTTTGTTCTACTCACTTGACTTGCCAAATTGGTTTCCCTACTTTCAAAATAAGTGAGTCATTAATTGGCCATTCACAAGGTAATGAGTTGATGGGCTAGGTAGTTACTCTTTCTGTAGTGTTTGGGAGAAGTAAAATGGTATCTGAGGTATGATTTGTCTTTTAATGGTGTATCATCACTTATAGGAAGACTTTAGAGATCCTGACAAGGAGCTTCCGATTGAGTCCACATACGTCCACATCAAAGATACACCTTCAGAAAAGGAAGGCAAAATTTTGATTTTAAGTGAAAGTGAAGAAAACATGTATACTGTTAATCACGAAAGGAGTCATCCTGCTCCTCCAAAGGTTCATATTCATGACACACCTGAGAGAATCCCATCAGAAAACGTTCCTGAAAAATGTAATGGGAAATTGAGTCAAGTGTTAGGTGATGCACAGGAAACGTCTGAAGAGGAGCCTCAGAGGCCCACCTCACTGAAAATTACAGGATCTGTCAGTTTTGAATCCAATTCCTCTTGGGAGGTTCTAAGTGATAAATTCATGCCAGGTGAAGGGGGCATATCTGATGATCCACTGAAACAGAACGATGATCTTTCTCCAGCTGTTCTGACAGATCAGAAAAATTCTGTTGACTCTTTTGAAGACTACTCTGAAGAATTAACTAAAGAAACCTCTACTGAATATGACAACGAAACTAAGAGCCTTTCAGCCAATACTTCTTCTTTGAGTCCATTATCCTGGACTTCAGGTATACTTACAGATGAATCTATAAATAAAGTAGAAGAGACCAAACCCCAAACTTCAATTCTTTTACCAGAAGATACCTCAAAACAAGAAGATACACATGAATATGTTCTTCATCTTCTAAATGAGGAAATACTGAAACTTCCACAAAATGAACATACAGAGCAATTACCTGTCTTTGAGACAATAGAAACTAACCATTGTTCACTGAATGGTTCTAATCTCCAAAGCCAAGAACAATCTACACAGCATGAAACATCTGATGACTCTCTCTCAGATGTACCTAAAAATCCAGAGGACCTGGACAGCTGTGATGAAGTTGAGTCTCCAGCTGAAGTGCTACCCAGTTCTTCAAAAGTATCTGTAATACCCCATGATCTCTTTTATTATCCACATTATAATGTTCCCATATCAGCAGTTTTGGACGCTTACCTTCAGCCTTGTATTGAAGGTTATGATACTGGAAATGATAAAGCTTCTTCTGAAACAGTAACGGATGTTTTACATGAGAAGGGCTTACCAGAACAGAACTACAAGGAAGATGCTCCAGAGCCAGACTTAGGGAATAAGCTAGGTGTCCCTCCATCAGAAATGGAGACTGAGAATGGTGAGGAGGAAACAACAGATACTAACAGTCACATGAATTCTTCCGATGAAGAAGAAGTGCCATTACTAGTAGGAGAAGAGTTAGAAATTGAAAAAGATGGCAAAAAGGCCAACCATCAAGATTCCACTATTCCACAACATCCTGAGGTATTTTATTATTTTATTACCAGTATTTCTTTGTGTATATATGGAGGATTAGCATCTGACCTCAATGGTCTTCATTTGCTTTCGTTTCGCAATGCTTTGGAGATATATGTAAAATGTACTTGGTTTTCTGTCTGGTAACAGCTGGCTGTGGCTTTGCCACAGCCCTCTACTGGAGTGAATGGAATTGCAGATCCCTAAGAAGATCTGACATTAAACGAGAGAATAAGCCCTGATACTAATAGTACTGCAAAAATGTGAATTGTAATTATGTTTTAAAGTAGTTTGAGGCTCCTGTATAATTCCTAGGCATAGAAGATTATCACAGAGGGTATTTTTAATAATTTGTAATGAGATGAACAGAAAGTAGTATTGCTGATATAGAAAGGATACAGGCAAAGGTAATTTTTGTCTGAATCCAAATAAGTTTGCCTACAAAAACTTAAACCAATTTGAGTAGATAAGTTACGTGGGTAAAATGAAGGCTTGTCTACACTGGAAGAGGAGAAAGAGGGGGGACTTTTGGTAATTATTCTGTGTATTGGATTTAGGCAATTTGCTACTGCATCTCTTCTTGCAGACCACTAAGATATTTAGAAGGGTAGGGAAACAGTCTTGTTGTCTAATGTAAATGTTTCTTAATTTCAACAGACCATAGTAGAACATCTAGAGGATTTATCAATAGCCATAAAGAGACCAGAAAAAAGTAGTAATAGGGAAGAAGGGAAAAATATGATCAAAGCAGAAGCCTTGCAGATCTCAGAAGTTGCCACTACTGCTCTGTCACAAGATAAACTGGAAGAAATTGCTGATTGTCAGGAACTTACCAGGTATTTCACATTAACTTTGTCTTAAATACACCTAACTGGTATGAATGCCTGGTCTTTTGAAGTGTGCCCTGTCCATTGGATGTTTCTTGTAGACTTCTTTTAGAAGCATTGGGACTAGCAATTGTACATGCTAGTTTTGCATAGCTTAAAACTAGCATGTACAATTGCAGTGGCTCTTTGAAGTCAAAACAAAACTTAGCTTTATGAATTTAAAAACTTTGCTTTTACATACTTTTCAGAACCAGTGACAGTGATTCCAACATTTATCTCCGAAAAAGATCTCCTAATACTTCTGAGGAGGTAAGTATGTGGAAATTTACCTATCGCTGTTTCTCTATTTCTCTTAAACTCCAAAAGTTCACATACTGTAAAAGAGTCTACTCTATGTATAAAGCTCTGTGATAATACAAAAGCCCTGTGACTTCTAATAATTCTAGAGCCAAAACCAGGCATAGCTGAAAAGCTTTACTGAACTCTCCTAAACATATGGAACTGAACTTTACTGAGCCTTGAACAAACCTGCAAAGGAGTACCTAGCACTACAGTTAAATCTACTGTAACTTTAAGGCTTACTTTGTCATAACTGTATAGCTGCAACATTTTGCTTCTTTGAAGTTGCCTTTATTTGCTGCTCCAGTTTCTTTTAGTTTCTGCAGTCTCTGTAGGTATGTTGGTGTCCTGGTCACAGCCCTACAAAAATGCTGGGTGCCTCCTGAAGAGCACTTTTTATGAAAGATTGGGCTCTTTCCCTCTCCTTCATAGTAGCAGTGTATTATATTATCTCAATAGCAGCAGCTAACCCTACAAGAATTTTAGTTGTAATGTGAAACTGCATCCTGAATAGCAGATGAAATTCATATTGGTTTCTTGAGAGCACACTATACAACTGAGCTTTGGATTTTTATTTTTTTAAGTCAGAAGGAAGGGACAGGATCAGCAATCTGGGCACACTGAGCCAGGATAGAAATATGGCTCTTTTCAGCACAAAACAAAATTCTGACCATCTTGGAGTTTTAGAGAAATGCTGCTACCAATGTTCAATGAAACTGAGGTTTCACACAGATGCTTTAGTTTTGCAACACTGTCAGAACTACTAGAAGTATATATTAATGAGGTGAGCTTTATTCAACTGAATGAAAGCAGTTGAAAGCAAAAAAATCTTCTTTTTTCACAACTTTTTTCCTTTTCTGTGTGTGTACAAGACTGCAGTGGTGGATGTGCTGGCAGGGAGTAAATTTATAAGCACACTATCATTGTATTTGAGCAAACATTAGATATACTCTGCATAAAATACACACAATTACCATCTTTGCGAGATGCTGAATTTTATTTTTTTAATATAATCTATTCCTGGTTTGTTTAAGGAAACCTATGGTGTAAACGAGCAGAAGATGACAGATACGGGTGAAAATCCATTAATCATCAGGTGAGTCGTTCTTGTTCAGACAAAGCCTTTTGCAAGGAATCCATAACTCCTAGGTACTTCTAACAATGTTACAAAGGGAAATGAAAATTAACTGTAATGGTGGAGACCTGACTGGATGTCTTGTGTAATGGCTCGGAGTCCATATTTCCCATAGGTGTAAGATACAAAACTTCTTTATTGCTCAATCTCCCCCTTGACTACAATGCTTTTTCTTGACTTGAGAGGAAAGGTTCAGCTGCCTAAGCAAGATTGTGAGCACTTTCCCCACATGGTGGATATTTCAGACCCAGAAAACAGCTGGAGAACTTCAAATATGAGGCCCTCTGGCAGTGATGACTCTTTCCAGGTTTGGAAGACTGTCAAGACAATGTTTAGTGT
>NW_008824226.1:130372-143973 GCF_000699105.1 Pygoscelis adeliae
TTTTTGGCCTTGTTAGAGCACCCATGAGTTTTTATCTTTTGTATGTGTGTTTAGTTTAGACTTAGGGTGATGGATCCTGAACGCAGAGTGTGTATCCCTTTGGTATTAGGGTCTACATATCTGTAAGAAACAAGGATTGCTTTGGGTTTTCCCTCTCAGTTGATACTGAATAGTACCTCCCAGAACTTCTAGTTAAAATGATGGTTGCATTTAAATGCAGAAAACACACAAAATATTATCGGGATCCAGTGTCCTGGTCTCACTTACGCTTGTTAAAAAAATACATGAATAGCTGTCACAGTTATGCCTGTTTGCAGACTGCTAATACTGAACAAGTTCTGTGTGTACTCAGGTATATATCCAGTGTAATATCTGAGCAAGTAGGATGCCCAAGTCAGAAAAAGGACTCATTAAAACAGGCCAAAAAAGAGTTTTCTCCAAAAGCAGATTTAAAAAAAGTCTACCAGAGTGTGATTCATATAGTATTATAAAATCATAAAATGAGTGTACCATCTTGTGCCTTTTTAAATAAGACCTTTTCTTGTCTTTGTGAGTGTTCAGTGGTGCTGGCCGAGTCCATCAGGCTTTGCCCGTATGAACCACTGCTGGTATTTTGGAAAGCTGGAATTTTGGAGTTGTCCTACAAAACCCCAACTGCTAGTTGGTTTCTGGAAGTCTTGAGCTTTTCCTCTTTAATGTTCTGGTGTCTGACATGAGGAGCTCTGAAAGTAGGTGATTTGGGGAAAGTATATCAAGTCAGATACAGTGTATAAGTAAAACTGTGAACGTGTCATGCATGTTGCCCAGAGCTATGTTTACTGTTCTGCATACAAAAGGGCATCTTTTTGACTGATGGAAATCACCTTACGTCAAAGGACTGTACTGTAATGGCATGTATTTAAACTACCTGAGAATTTGTCCAGAGTTTTCAGAGGATTAATTGCTATGTACATTGGCTCCTAAGGGAACACACCGCTAAAGCCCTTTATGCACCTCATAGTCTAGCTTGGACTCCAACTGACTAGACTGAAATGGTTCATTAAACTGCTGTCTTTTAGTCTGTCCTCTGATCTTTACAGTAAATATTAACAGTGAGGGTTTTTTCTTCTTTTTCCTGCCTCTTTATCGAATTCTCTCCTGTTTTCAGGAAGAAAAAGGACTTGGAAGCAAGTGAGACTCCGGCACCAACTCATGAAATGACAATTGTTGAGCAGCCAGAGCTATTCTACTTCATCATTTTCTTCTGGGTGCTGGTCTACTGCCTTTTACTCCTTCCTCAGCTTCTTAGCAACAAAGTTTGATCTCTGTGAGGTGTGGAAAAATAAAGGACGGTGGCTGGATTGCTTTGCATATCTGCATATGAATATGTTCCTTCAGGTGAAGCACAAACAGACGTGTAGGACCTGGTATTTGTGTTTATCATCAGGTTGTCCTCAATTTCTCTACTGTTGTGCTATGACAGTGTCTAAGCACATTTTATATTATGATAATTGTGTAAATATATATAAAAATGACCTGGTTTAGTAGACGCAATTTTGTACATTTGTGCCTTGCTTTATAAGATGCTAAATAAAACCAGATAATTATCAGTAGAAATATGAACAATTCAGAGCTCTAGTCTTCAAAAATGATTCTTCCGGCTTCATTTACTTAGGTAGGGCCTGAGAGCTGTGGAAGAGGGGTGGTGTTGACTTGCCCATGAATCTGGCCCGCCTGCAGGGGCAAGGCTAGAAATGTTTTTTCATGTTTTCTGTGGAATTCTTTGAGAGAACTGGAGGCAGAGCAGAGCTGCAGGTGGTGGAACATGCTGACCCCAGGAATTGATTACAACTCCAGTGGCAATCCAGTGGAGCAACAAAATCAGGTTGAGGGTTTATTTGGGTAGGGGAGTTTGGTTTTTTAGGATTTAAATTCATTTTTATGCTGCACCTTTTGTTATGTTTAATTTGCAGGAATAAATTGGGTATGGAGAAGTGTGAAGAACATACATACTAGCTGCTTCTTAGGAGGGATCATATGGGAAATCTTAGCCCAGAAACTTCTGTAGAGAATGCCTGAAGCAATACGCTTTTTGTACGTTACCAATGGTGGCCATCTTTGAAAAGATGTTCAAGAAGTTTAATAATTTTATCAGGAACAGATACCATGTTTTTGGTTTTGTGTTTTTTTGTGTTTTTGTTTTTGTGTTTTTGTTTTTGTTTTTAAAGAAGTACCTCACTGCTTCTGAGGCTGCTTCTGCTTCCTTATCTTTGCTGCTTTTACTTACCAGATCACGTGAAGGTTTCTCCTCTTTAAAGATACAAAAAATAATAGGTAACCTAATTTGCTGAGGCTACTGTTAAGGCACAAATGCATAGTAAAAGGATAGAAATATCCTTTAAGTGCCCAAATCAATAGAGAAAGAAATTACAGATGTAAAACTAAATACAGAGAAATGTTGACAGCAGGTATTGACTTTCTAGTGCAACTGAAGAGACTCCTGTGGCTTGTCCATAGACACAGTTGAGCCACTTCTGCATCTTGTAATTTTTGTCCACATCAGTGATCACTTTAGGATATTTGATTCAGGATTTTTGCCAGAGAAGGTGCACCCGTGCATTCAGGACAAAAGAGAAGTCTTCAATTTAATAGCAGTAACTTTTCTCTGTGTGACTTTTACTGAAGTCACTATTTTTCATTGGCACATTTTGAGTTTCATGGTATGCTTTATGAGACTATGTCGTGTTGCTGCTTCCACCTGAAAATTCTTAAGGTTGACTGCAATGTGCTTCATAAAATGAGCAGTTTCATAATTTACATTGAGTGAAAGTTACAACACGTGACTAGAAGTTTTACATATTTTGTTTTAGCATAAGGTGTATCTCTGCCCTGGCTTAGTTTTCAGCTGAACTAATAGCACCTGGGATCAGGACATATCAGAATATATAGCAATTTATTTGCAGGTATTTAAAACCTGTTTGTAGTCATGTTATCTGCTGGGGTAATCCTAACCATCCATCACACTTCATTCTTCTTTATAACCTTTTTGTTTCCCTGGGATTTTTCTTCCAAGCTGCAGTTAGAGTTCAATAGCAGCAGTGCACGGCAGGAGATCTTAAACACTGAAGGTAAAATTCTGAACCTCTTTCAGTCAACAGAAAGCTGAAATCTTTCCTATTCTGTCCTGACACCATTGACTAGAGCTGCATTCACCCCGTGAACCTAAAAATAAGATCCTTTGTGCTTGGTGAGGAACAGATCCAAACTTCCCAAGTTAATTCAGTGTAAATCAACATAAGTAAAAAAATAGTCTTTCATCTTACTGATGAAAATGTTCAACATTTTGAGTCATCTAATTTTGTGATGCATGAACCTGTTTGTGCCTGTTGTTGAAGACAGTGATACCTTCTTCCAAAAGAAAACCTGTATTAGAATTTTTGAAGATGTTTTCTTGAAGTAGGCTAAAATATAACATTGAAGAGCTAGTGCTTTTTCTCTCAAAGAATAAAACTTAATACAAGAAACTTTATATCCTTATCCTGAAAACTAGTGAATACCAGGCTGGGGCATGGCAGCTATTTAATAGCAGCAAGTAGCAATGTACATTAATTTGGAGCAAAAGTGTTGACAGCTCTTCATTATGTGCCACTCTTCATAGGCTCCTTGGGTTTATGACAGCTTTTTCTGAGCCTTTGTATCTTTCTCTCTGGTTCTTCCATGTTTCTTAGTCTTCAGCAGAGGTTATCTGTAGTTGGATTACAATCTTTTCATAGAACTTTACAGCTATCAAAGTTCAATCAAGTAAAGTAAGCTCCCTTCTGTCTTCTCTCCTTCCTCCTAAGAAAATTAATCAGAATGAGCAGGTCTTTGGATGTCTCATCTAAACAACTGACATCCATAAAGAATGGAAATGTGAATGGGAATGCACTGATGCTGGCAATTTCATTACACAGTATTTTCTTCCAAGAGGGAGAAAACCCAGGGTTTTCTTTCTCACCTCCCACTGACTAACAGCAACAGAAGCAGTGAAATGAGCAGTTTAAATGCCAAACAGCATCCAGCAATTGTCTTGATCATCTCACCCAATGTTTTAACTGATGTATGCTTTCTAGCCTCTCCCATTAAGAGATGGAGATTGTTTCTTCCATGCAAAATAGATGAAAAAAAATACTAAATTAGTCCATGATACTTGGTATTAAGTTGCTTTCCATATTTGGGTTGGTTTGGTTGTGGTTTTGCTATAACAGAAGCAGCGTACCTTACTCAGCCATGCCATGGGTAAGAAGATCCAGGGTAAAGAGTTAAGAGTGATTATACCGGTATGGTCAACCGTGCATGAAAAGAGACTGAACTCTTCAGGAGTTTTGCCATTACTTGGAACTGCAAGAAGTGACATCTGCATAAGCTGCAGCTTCCCCCACTTAAATTGACTTGTCAGCCTGCATCTCTTCTTCCACAGTGCAAGATCCAATCCCTCAATGCAAGTGTCCTATTCTGAAAACATTGCTTGTTGTTAGACTTTGTGTCCTATTCTGAGCTTACAGTCTAAAAGCCTGATTGTGAAGCATTCACTCTGGCAAAGCCTGTTTTAACTTGCTGGTTAGAGGACTGGCTTGAGGTAGTGGAGGTTTTAAAGGCTGGTGGGCAATCTATCATCTCTCCATTTTCCAACAGATATGTGCACTGTCTGAATAAGGAAGTGTTTCCTGAATTTTTGCCTGGGTTTTTGAAAAACACTAAGCTTGCACTGACCGCGTTTGGTATTTTGATTTAGCAGCAGAATTCAGATACACAAGGGTACTGATCTGTTAAGACTGTTTCTAAAACCTACTGTTGTTGAGCAAATGTGTGGGTAGCAGAGTATTGTGAAGTGTAAGTGTCAGGAAGTGCTTGAGGATCACTGGATAAAGGATGTTTGTTGTTCACAGAAGCTCTATTGAAGACTGAGAGACAACTATAATAGGATGGTTCGATGTTATTGTAGTCATGTAAATTAACTGCAAAGTGTTTCATTTTGATTTTACAGAAAGTGCAAGGAGAGAGATGCTATTAAAGACAGAACCCTGCTAAACATGTATGGGGCAGATGTCTTAGAGTTGAAGAAATTAGTTAAACAGTCACATAATCTACAAACTGAATCGAATATAGCCTTTGCCAAATTGTAGGAAATGGATCAGTGCAAAGATAGGGCAAGCACAGATTACAGTAAAAAAAAAGACAATCACTTTTTAATGCCATGAATATTTTTGATGGATTGAGCTCTAAAATGTATTTTTATTGAGTTTCTAGATTGTAATGAATGTGTCTACAGGCTTTTATGCAAAGCTTGAGAGTTCAGCTGTTTTAAAATGATTTTTTTATATAGCAGTGATTATTTTATCTATATATTTAATAGAACTGTAAAACCATTTTAAGAGTACCTGTAAAATTCTATGTATGTGATATGATTATTTATTAATTATGACTCATGAGAATGAACATTAAGCTATGCATCGGTTGTGTCATCCATTTGAAAACTGGAAACTGCAAACAGGAGCAGAGTTTTTAATGAATAGTAGACTTGAAAAACATGGGAAATGACTGAATACAATTGCGTGATTCTTAAAGCTGCATAGCAATATGTCATTTTGTGATGTTAAACTTTCAGCTAAAGTTGCAAACTATACTGAGTGATTAAGCTACTTTCTTCCATTAAAACTTCCTGAGGCTGAAATTTCTACATGTTGATATTTGGTGTCTAAACACACTTAAATCCTCTACATCTTCTGGAGACTCTCAATTTACTCCAGCTCAGTATGACTGGAACTTCTTTATCCAAGTAGTGCTCCATTGAGTTTACAGGGGTACCATGCAATACCCAGTGGGGTTTTTTTAGGGTTTTCTGCACCAATGCCCACAGAATCAGAGCTTAGAAGATTAATTTGGCCAGTGTACATGGTATCATATTCAGCCATCTAACCAGATAATAGTTACAGTACTGCATTATCACTTATGCTAGCTTTACATACTTGGAGTCCCTTCTTGCCAAGCGCAAACTTGAATGCATCCAGTGATGTGTTCAGTTCCTCTACTTCTGTGGAAGTCAATGTAACACATCTGTGTGCTAAGCACACACTACAGGATCTGGCCCTGAGGGGACTTAAATCGACATTAATCACATAGGCCAGGAAGTAGCTGAAGCCTATGCGTTGCCCTTAGCGCTGGATCCCCTCAAATCCAATGTATACAAACAATACCACTGACTTCAGTTAACCCCATTGTATGCACAGCATTTGTTTGCCTAAATTCTGCAGGATCAATCCTCTCTTTCTTTTAGGAAGTTAACATCAACTTCCACTTTTGATTAAGAGAACAGCAGCGGGGAACGAGTGGCTGGAAGATGAGACTGAGGTTACAGGCTGGAATGCGGCCATCAAAGTTCCCAAACCGCTACAGCTGAAAGCTCTTACCCTGACAATAGGTTGCCTGCTGTTTTCCATTGAGCTAATAGGTAGTGGATCTGAATGGAGGCAAAAAACCCCAAAGTTTTTGTATTTCCACATTGTGCATTTTTTTGTCAGGTAAACACCATCAAATTCTTCCCCTCGGCATACCACTGATAACACTAATTTACAGCTGCCCAACTTGTACACGTTCCAGGTTTGTGTCTAAACAGGACTTGAGGTATGGCTGTTCCCACCCACGCCGCCCCAAGATTGTGAAGCTGTTCATGCAGGAGGATGGGAGGTATATGCACATGAAGTGATATGGAAAAGTCATATTGTGAATGGGATAGCTTGCTTACTCTGTCCATCGCTTGACACAACTCCAGAGCTCAGAAAGGGTGAAAAATTAACCCTTTTATTTTCAAGTGCCATGTCCATTTCAGGGTTATCTTAACTGAAATTGTGGAACATCACAGTATTTCTTTCCTCCTCTAAATGTGAGACATGGAAAACTTCCTTCCACTCCGGTGGCACTTTTGATGCCTCCTTTCCAGGCAGCTGCTACTGCTGATATTGGAAAATGAGACCTGTGCTATTTTCTCACCATGAGGGGAATGTCTAAGTTTACGTCTCCGGAACATAAAATTGGCCTCGGGGTGATTAATATACTTCTTTCCTCATGAAAATGTTAGAAGGGGCAATAAGAATAATTAATTTTACCTCGGTGAGAAATACTAAAACCTACCATTCCAAGAAAGGCTAGGTCCAGGCCTTCACTGCTGTGTTCAGGTCAGGTAATAATTTATTCCGAAAGTAATTTCATTACTTTAACTGGGCCTTCCTGGAATCTCTTTGATTCACAGAATAGATTTGCTCTGCGTCCAAGGACCAGTTCGTACAGGGGGGTCCTGATCCACGGCCATTATTAGGCTGTAACAGAAAATCACCAGTGTTTAGTTAGAAATGACTGGTCTGATTTAAATCATGTAACTTTCAAATTATATGCTGCTTATTTTTTCAGAGAACTAATGCAGTCATTTTTTAATGCCAAATAACTTACACAAGTCAAATAAGTCTATTTTTATTGTAGTAAAAAAAAAATCAGCTTCTGCTTTTATCTTGAACAAAAAACAAAACATATTTTAGTAGGCATACCACTTTGTGATATTGTATTCTTCTGTGCAAAAAGCTGAAGAAACTGTTTTAGCTTTCTTGTTAAAGTTCTCCAGTTTAAAATGGAATCTGTAAAGTTCTAGTTTGCTAAAGAGTTAAAGAGGGACTTTTAAGCTGAAGAAATAATTTGTAAGGAAGGAATGTAATATTTAAAATACATGTTTCTCTTTGGCAAGTGGTGAGGAATGATGCTTATTTACATGAGAACAAATGCTGGGAGGATTTGAGTAGTACCAAAAGATATACTGAAGGAGATGCATTCTTGTGTACTTTCAAATACACTTCTTCTGAATGCTTTCAATCAGTGGTTTGTATTGAATGTTTGCACTTATTGCTCAAAGCTAATTTTTGTGAGAGAAATATATTCTTGTGTATAGTTGGTATATTAGAAAAGAAAATGTTTTTAGAAACTGTTATGCTGTAATAAGAATAGTATTTACTAGCGAATAGTTCCACTTTATTTTATAAAATCTCCAATTTTGAAATAAATGGACAGGCTTCCTGTATATAATCTGTTAATCTGTGGGTTTGTCCTTTTCCTCCCGAGAAAATATCTTCAAACATCTCAGTTCAGGAGAGATCACCGTTTTGTTCTTATTTTATTTATTTATGCATTATTATCATTATAATATATACTTTATCTATTATATATTTATATTATGTGTAAGATATAAATTATTATATATTATTTTTATTAATTCATTCATTTTCATGTCCAGAAGCGATAGTCACTTTTTAGCAGGGAAGACCTCAGTAAACAGAGCAAATTCATAAAGTGCATTGTATCCCCACCTACCCAAAAAGTTACTTTTAATTTTAGAGGAAGAATCTAAACTTTTATTCTAGTCAAGAAACAGAATGAATTTTAACTTTTTATAAAGGTGAAGATTTAGTAATTTATTAATGCATAGAAATTGGCATTATAAAGGCAAGCCATGGGAAAGCTTACAAAAATAGTTGTGCTGAATTATATTATTCTTCTTACAGTTCGGTTTATCTGGCTTGTTTCTATGTAACTGTTTAGACTTGTGGATTAGTAAATTACTAGGTGCAGTACTGATTCATATTTACTATGTTCCTCCCCCTACACCTTAATTCACTTTGCAGTATATGAGAAAAGGAAAATAAAGTACGACAGAGATGCGATACAGTTCAGAATCAGCCCCATGATGTGTCTCCTTAAAAAGATACCTAAACTGGATAAACGCAGAGAAAGGAAACAGTATATGGGGAATGGAGTAGGAGTGCTTCTTCTCCAATTAAAGTTTGGTGGGTATCACACTTTAGGAATTTTAAATATTCCTCTGTTCTTTCTACAAAATCAAATGTGCTTCTGCCCACCCCTGCAGTAGCTGGTACCTGTCTATAGGACCATCCTCCCCCACACCTAATGCTTGTAGGTAGTAAGAGAATATTCATAATGCTGTTGAGAATTTGGGATATTTGATAAGGCAGTCCTGTTAGCAGTGCTGACTTCATTACCGTAACTTTAAGATCTCTACGTACAATTTGAGACCAGCAGCTTTTATTGGTGTCGTGAATGACGCTTAAGTGGAGAATGAAACGTTTGTGGGGGTTTTTTATTTTTAATCAGGTTATTTATTGCAACTGACGCGTGATTAGGAATTTGCAAGTGAACTGGGGGGGTGATGAAGTTCAAATATGCAAGATGGGTCAGCTCGGAATGTGGGAGTAGTCTAAGTTTTTTGACAAGAGTATGGCATCCAAACTTTAGTTCAACCTCAAACACAGTAAGAATAGGAATTGTTGGACTTGATTTCTTTTCACTGCTCTGGGATAAAAGTAATTCTGATAGGAACTACAAAAATAATCTCCCTTGTCATTGCTGCATAAACACAATTTTTGTAGCTAAAAGAAGATGCAAGTGCAGGATAGGAAACATACCCATCTGGATCACGGCAGCGATAAAGACAAGCACAGGGTTCGTTTCAGGTAAGGAACCGTATGCAAGTACGCATACCGAGTATGCACACTTTGGTCGTGTAGATACCTGTGGGACATCATGCATATATTCTGGTTGCTAGTATATATTGGAACCTTTACTCTCTCTTCAGTGCTTAATTTTACCTGATTGGTAAACAGAAGCCAGCAGGGGCAGGAGTGCCTTCAAACTGCTGGGCAGATATAACAAAACCTTAGACTTGAGCTGTGATTTCTATTAAGACACCGATAAACAGCAATAACCTTTTCTCGAGCTGCTATTTCGATTGATGTTACAAGGATTATTTCCAGGAGAGTTAGTTGCAATAATTTATGAAATGCCTTCTAGTGACTAACTCCATTCCTTGGTTAGACAGTACCACTGGCAGTTCTCTGTCCTTGCCAAACTGTACACTTTACCCTGGAATATCATGTAACATATGATCAAAGCAAAATGTATAGCTCCATCTGCTGTAAATACTTTGAATTGATTATTTTTGCATTACTTTTTTATGGCTGATCTGTACCCTGGGGAACTGATTTATCACTTCGCTGATACGTATTTTCTGCACGTCAGCAAGAATCAGCATAAATACAGCAGCTAAGTACGTTTATACATTGTGAAGTGATATTTCTCAGTTCTCAGGCAAAAAGGAGCACAAAAAAGTGTGTATTTCAAGGACATTAGGAACTTTTGTTAATTATTGCATGATAGATCTTTTGTACTGTCATTGCAGCTGCTTGTGAAATGCAGAAATTACATGACTTGCTTAAGTCAGTGATGGATGAGAAGAGATTCCCAGTTTACGCTTCTGCTAAGCGATGGCTTTCCACAATCAGGAACAGCCACATTTTCGTTAGGCAGTAGTCATCGATGCCAAGTCCCTGCATAGGAAGAGTGAATGAGTTGATATCCCGTTTTTTATACTGATTTAAAAAGGTAGACCAGCAGTTTAAAGAGGTCAAAAAAAGACACTAAAACAGTTAAAAATATTGAAGTTTCTCTTGCACTAGGGAACACATCCTTATTTAGTGTTATGAAGTCTGGGTCACTGAAGTGCGAAAGCGCACCAAAAATTTTTTTTAAATAGCATCTTGGGGTGGGGGGGGAATAAAAAGTTTGTGCAACCTAACGCTCTTTTAAAATCTCAGCTCCAGTTTTAGGAATGGACTCTGTTCAAAATAGGTTCATTCTTTCTTTCTTCCATCTTCCTTCTCCGTAATCATACCTGCAGCTTTTTCTCATAATACATTGCGGATGTTATTATTAGCACTGTGTTTTAAAATGTTTGCAACTGCTCTTTTCTGCAGTGATTCACAGCTATGAACTGAAAAACCCGGTAGCCAGACCAGGGACCGTTTAAGAGGAAAGTCTCAAGCTAAATTTTCTCAAGTGGGGTGCAGAATAGACACATCCTTTCTTGGTCAGAAGCTTGAATGCAACACTTCAGCCCGTGTTTTCTCAATAACTGCCAGCTTGTTTCAAAGTGCATTACTGAAATAGTGTGTGACACAATGACAAAATAGCATCATGGTTGGTATCAACAGGAGGGAACAACAGAGGTCACCATTGTCTCGCGGGAAGGAATCTGCTCAGAGTCCATTTTAGAACCTGATGAGACATGTAAAGCCAAAAAGCACAAAGCCTGGTTTCCACTGGCATGATTACACAGTTCTATAGCATGAACAAAGGCAATTACTTGGACACACTGATTTTTTTTTTTTAATTGCAATTTTCCTCTTTTCTAACCCAAGCACAATTTTTTCTTACTCTTACCCAACAAGAAAAAAACAGAAACAACCCCCCCATCCCTTACTGATACGATTTTTTAAAAAGGGGAAGGGAGATAAATGTCTCTGTTTTCTTGATGTCTTACAACAGCTATCCCATAGAGTAAACCAGCAGTATTTCCAGTACTAAAGATATGCGGAAAGCTGTAATTTGGTACATTATTACTTATTCTGTTCTGGATTTTAATTAGTTGGGCTATTATATTCTTTTCATCCAACTGCCTGTTTGCTTTGATTTTATGGTGGGTTGTGTGGTTTTTACCAAACATTGGATGCCAAGCAGTTTGAAATATGTGGAATTTTTTAGAGTTGTGTATCACATTGATGACTTCATCTTACTTTTCTTTTAAAATCTTTGTAAGAATTTTGTGCAATCAACAAAAGTCAATTTTTTATTTGGGCTTAAACTCCAAAGGTTAGCTGTCATTATACATGCATATGATAAAATATCCATTTCTTATAAAGGAGAGAGGACAGCGGTGATAGAATAATAAGGAATAGCACAAATTTTATCCTAAATGTGCTTTTAAATCAAAAACTCCTGTCAGCAGGCAGGCTCAAGGAGGAAGTAGCTGTAGAGAAAGACACCCTTTTTTTAATATGAAAATAACTTCCAGAATTCTCCTGGCATTTGTGTTTTGTTTTCTGTGTTTTACGTATTCTGCTTGCCTTCTCTTTGAACTTACTTGAATTGGATAAAATTCATTATTTAATCGTGGCCTGCAGAGGATTAAGGAGGGTTTCTTCCTGCTCTATTTTACGTTAGAAATAATCAAGAATGCCAATTTCCTTCAGTACTTCAGCTGAAATTGGAAAAATAGACCCATATGTTCTGACAGCTCCCACTGGGTAAGACTGAACAGCTGCTCCTCTTCCTAAGCTTTTGTCACGGGATATAATTATTCTTCCATCCATAAAACAGAAGGATGCCCCTTCAATGCTATAAAAATACCTAATACTGTAATATTTAATAACATGGGCATTACAGAAGACGTGCTCTAAATAGCAACAGAGGTTTGAGCCAAGAAAACACTTAATTTGATAACACCCTAGGCCTCTATATCACTTTTAATCTGAAATAATTTTGCTAAGGTTGGTTTAAATGAACCTTAGAGTGCTCCAGTTAGCTTTATGTTCTCATACTGATTTTGTAGGCACAGTTATATGGAGGAAGATGGTAAGTCCCTGATAGAGTGCAGATGGAACGAGGGAGGCTGGACCTCCAGTGACAGATCTTCCGTTGCATACACATTGCCTTCAGCACAACTTAAAAGGGGAGTGGCTGGCCAGAAGTGGCTTTGCATTGAATTTACGGTCATCGTCGTCTTTATTAAGCAACAAGGACAATCTCCAGTCCTTGTGTAAGTGTCTGTGATCTTGGGGGACTCCTAACTTGGTCACCTGGCCTAACGCAAGTGTAACTGGTGCTGTACCTGCGCACCTGACACATCTTGCAAGGTTTTGCAACAGGGCAAACAGGATCAGCGAAATACAGCACACAATCAAATCCACCCACCGTGGAAAGGAGGTGCCAGGAGGAGGCAGAATGGGGCCAGCAATGTATATTTACATTATTTAAAGATTTTCTTCCACAAGAGTGACCACATTGCCCACGTGGCTGTATTTTTACATTTTTGGTGTGGTGATTTGTATGAGCAGTCAGTCCACAGATCTGACCGCTTATTAGAACTATAGGTAGGCCTATTCTTCTGAGCTTTAAGTGTGTGTATCCCATCAAGATGGTAAATTATGGTAAAATACAGTATCTTCTTTCTTGCACAAAAAGAAAACTACTGAAAAGTAATAGAGCTTTTGGACATGTGTGTGAGTGAAGGACGGGAAGAAGAGTTCAGCTTGAAAACTGCATTGTACATTTACCAGTTAAAATGACACCAAAGCAGATGTGGTCCCTAACAGTAAAGATTTTCACCACTTCTGTCCATCTTTTGGCACAGTTCTTTTTTCCAAGCTTAGAAAAAAAAACCCACAACAAAACCAACCCACAACCAAACCCTTTCTTGTTGGTCAGCAATTTAATTTCTCCATAATGTAAATGAAACCCTGAGAAGAAGGGCATCAAGGTAGAACGGTTGAGCTATTAACTCCATGGAGAATAACAGGATAATCTTACAGCTGAACATCGACACTGACAAACATTCACTGACATTGCAGAAGCTGAGCACAATGCGTTGCAGAACGGGTAGGGTGATTTGAGCCAGACACAGCTTTTTCATGGTCACTTCCAGACACGGCTCTTCAGGAGTGAAGCCCCAATTTTGTGCTCCACCACTA
>NW_008824226.1:144018-145280 GCF_000699105.1 Pygoscelis adeliae
AAATGACATTTCTTTGGGGATGTGACCAGACACAAGTATGATGTGGTTATTGCATTTCAGCTCTCTGACCATCCATCAGGACTTACACTAGGCCAAGCGACTTTCAAACTCCAAATTCAAATTTACAAGAGTTACCCATTTCATTACTTGCCCTAAGCATCTATCTGGTCCAGGCTGTGGCTATGGATCTAAGTCATGCAGTAATCAAGCCTGGAGGTTTGGTTATTAGCTACATCTCTGTGAGGAGGGTTCAGTCTTCTTACCAGTCGCAAAGAGAACGGTGTTGGCAGGCCACGCTGTGGGAGGTGGGAATGACTGAATTAAAATTAACTGAGATTGGAATTAAAATAGCTCCAAATGTGCTCGTTCTGGTAAACTGATTCACTCCAGTCCTATGTCCTACCTTAGCGACCACGTTAAGGTGATTCACACTTACAACTGAACCTTCTCCTACATCGTGCGTTGTATGGCCATCTTGTTGTGCTACAGCCCAGTTAGTTAGGTAGATAGGTTGTTCAGAGCTTTTTCATTGTCGTAATGCTTCCCCCAAGTTTTCCAAGGACACAGCTTCCAGATTTTTATGTCGTCATGAAAATAAAAGCTGGAAAACAGCAGCACGTGAGGCACAAGAGAAGTTGTGCTCCCGTGTTTCAGCACCACATATTTTCTGTCAGTTCTTCATCTGTGGCTGAAGGGTTTTGACGGTGACAAGTTGCCCTACATCAACTGTTTAATCCAAGGAAAAAAAAAATTAGTGGCATCTAGTAATGTCACTCAAGCGAGTGTTCACAAGAAACTGGAGTGAGACCAGTGGTCCAGCTAATCAACAATGTGCCTTAAGCAATGGCAAAAGACGCAGCTGCTTAGAGAGTACATGTAAATCCAACCACCTCCAGTGGTCCTTTCTTCCACCTTCTGGGCCTTGCACCAGCAAGTGGTGGTGGAAAGCAGCACTTTGCCTTTGGCAGGAAGGACACTTCTCGTGGAAATGACGGTCTGAGCGTATGGAAAGGTGGGATTTTGCTACACAGTGATAAAAGAGCTCAGCACCGCTCTGCTCAGACACTGGCCAAAGTCACCCAGCAGTCCCTGTTGCTGCCAAAGGGACCGCCTTTCTCCCAGCGCTTGCCTGGAGCCGTACGATAGGACAACCCCGCCCCCTCCGAGCCGTCTCTCCGTGACCGGTCCTGCCTCAGAGGGATGAGCGGTGACCCGGAGGCGGCCTCGGCAGCTCCACACCCCCACAGCTCTCGCCGGCCTAC
>NW_008824226.1:146193-147769 GCF_000699105.1 Pygoscelis adeliae
CCCCCAGGCAGCCGCGCTGAGGCCTGCCGAGGTGGGCGCTCGGAGGGCCTGCGCGCTGCCTCCCAGGGTTGGGGGGCTCTGGAGCCCTTCTGCCGTGTTGGGATGGGCTTGGGGAAGGCAGTGTAGAGTAGTGAAAGAGTTTCCACTCTGAAGTGCTCCTGTTAAAGGTGGTATACGAAACTCTTGGCTCTTCTCTTTGCTTCCTTTCCGTCCTCTTCCAGTTTAAATGAAGGCAGCGCATGGAGTGAAAAAACGTAGTGGCTGCGTAACTAAGGCGGACCTTGTGCTGTGTGGTCTTAAGTTGAAAAACAGAAGGTTAAAAAGACAAATAGTTTTGCACTGGAGTTTGTTGCTGTGTTAGGTAATCTAAAAAAACTCGAATGAGTAAAAAATGGATTGCGATACTGACATCTGGAAAAAAAAAAAAAGGGGGATATTTCTTGTGTATTATCATTAACCAGAAATTTTTGTTTCCAAAAAGTGAAACCTCTTAGTGGTTCAGTTAACTTCAACTGCTAAAAGTCGGGAGGATGTTTGGCACTTCAGATGATCAGTTATGAGTATTTTTGATGTTAAGATTTTGAACTTCAAGTTATGTGGTGGACTCAAGTGGTGAAAGTGTGTAGGCTGGGGAGGTGATTACCACTTTCAGAGAAATAAAATAGAAAATCAAAACAGAATTAACTTTTCAGACACTCAGTTTACACTATGTTGTATTACATTTTATGCTTTTACTTTTTATAAGCCATTTTGGATACTGTGTTGAAATGCAAACTGCATGTGTATGTTTAGTAAGTTGTGTGGTGGTGTTTGTTTTAACAAGTTGGTATAGACACAAACTGAAATTGATTTATATTATGCTATAGTTATTCTCCTGAATCCTTCTCTTAAGAGGGTCTTTCCCATTGTCCGTGTCTACAAGATATGTTGTAGTCTATTTAAAAGCTTTGGAGATGCTACCAGGAGTTTTCAGCTGGAAGGTGCTTTTACATGTATAATCATTGGATTGTTACTTCATTATATATTAATCCATAGGATTAAAAAATATATATGTATTTATTCAGAAGTGTTGAATTAGCTATGCGGTTCAAGAAAGCATCTTGGTGAATACAGTTCTGTGAAAGTGGCAGCTCAGTACTTGGCAGTCAAAAGGTGAGTAATGCTAGAATCAACAGTTAATTGAGAAGAAAATGGCATCAATATGGCCCCAGAAAGGATTTATACAATGGCATATATTTAATACTAAATGCAGTTTGAGTATTTTCCCTTTCTCTCTCTTCTACCTCAAAAAGGTTGTATTAGGCTAAGAGAAGGGTAGATTGAAAATTGACTAGGGCTTTTTACCCAGGGCAAGAGGTACCAGTGGAGGGATAAGAGACATTGTGAAACTTAGAGTCATGAAGAAAGTAGATATGGAGCTGGTGGGGTTTTCTATGTTTGTTTCCCCTGTTTTTGAAAGATGTCTGTATTCTACAGATGCAAAACAAATGAGATACTCCTTTATACCATGTGTAACTAAAATACCTCGTGCAGCAGCAGCATATTGGGAATGCCAGAAGTTTACAAGGAAGTTGAA
>NW_008824226.1:147793-171985 GCF_000699105.1 Pygoscelis adeliae
CACAAGTATCTTCTCAGACTCGGTAAACATCAAGGTGACTGGTCAGTGGAAGGTATTCCTGCTTGCCCTGCTGTTCTACTCCTTCGTACTTGTCCTCCATTGGTTACTGGTAGAGGGAAGCCAACAAGCTTGAAAGCTATTTTGTCTGACATAATATTATATTAACGTTTTTATAGACATTACACTTTTTTTGAGAAATACCTTGATCTTCTGTAGCCTACGAGAAGAAAAAAGCAGAACCTGCAGTTCAAAAAAAACTATTGTCATGGTTTTTGTGTATTCCATAGATGTTTCTCATTTCCCATTTCAAAAATTTGTAAAGTACTTTTCTGGTTTTTCAGAAAAGTTAACAGCTGATTAGAGTCTGAGTATCGCTACTTCACCCATGTTCACTTTCAGTATGAACTGACTAAATGTGCATTGATCTGTAACTGAATGGAAATTACTGGCAAAAACAAATACAGAAATGTGTATCCTTCTTAGAAGAGCAAGGAGCCATTTAATGAAATGGATATGGTAAACTTGGAGTTGAAATACTCTGATTTCTCTTCGGATAAGCTGTAGAATATAAGTGAGAGCAAGAGTTCATGAAGATTTTGAAAAGGATTGTATGCTTTAGGGATAACGAGCTTTATAGTAAGTGCTAAGACTACAGACAGGAGTTTTATTTCAGGGCATAATCTAGCCTATCAGGCAGCAGGAACAACATCAAAACATTCTTTGAGATGGGTTGTTCCATTATTCTGTAATTCTCTGAGGAAATCCAGGGGTTTTTTTTCCTCTCATGTAGGTGGTACAAACTAGGGAATATACTGAGCTTGATAGATTGTTGGCAGAACAGCAAGATGGTTCCTATGCTCTGCTTCCCTCATGTCCTAATGCCTAGCTGTGTAATCACTGACCCTTGTATCCCATCACCTTCATATGTTCAACAGTAATTTCTCCAGACTGATAGCACAGAAGTTTGATTTTTTTATTTATTTTTTTTTCCAGGAAGTGGCTTCCTTTAAAGAAAGTAAAAGTATAATTATAGTACTGTACAGAACAGGAGCCTCTATATAATTCTGTGCAATATGCTTTTAGAACGCTCTGCCCTGAAGTCTAAGAATGATTGGAGTAGAGGAAAAAGCATGATGTTTCTTTACATCATCCAGACACCTTTCTTCATCCTTTAGCCTTTCATGACTTCCATATGTATCATGATAAACGAGAAGAGAAGAAACCTGATATCTAGTAAAAACTAGAAGTTAGGTTTTTTAGCTGAAGTTACTGCAGTCTTTGGTTGGGTTTGAAGGTTTGGTGTTCAAACCGTGTTGATCGTTTGGGGGGATGGGCAGATGTAGGAATGTTATTAAAATAACCATTCCAAAAGACTTAATCTACAGGACAAAGCAGTGCCCACTTCAATGTATGCCATGATATTATATTAGGTGGACTCTAATGTAAACTCTGGTTTTGGTAGTTCTTGCATGCCTTACCTAGTAATGTCATAATTTTTCAAGTTTGAGTGTTGAGCAGTATATCTCAAATTCCCTTGTTATTTCTGCTGTATGTTGCAAACTGCATTAGTTAAGTAAATTTTCTGTGACATTTGTCACCTTCAAATTCCTGCAGCTTTTGGAGTCATGAAGCAGAGAACTGAAACTAGTATCAAGGAATTTACTCGCGTTGTTGCACAGCTGGAGGTGTTGAAATGGCCTTCTCTGGTGGGAAAAGGAGGAAGAGCAATATTCTCCAACTTCTCCTTGCATAAATACTCCCGAATCCGAGAGACTTTAGTACCTCTTGTCGTGGCTTTTACTGAAGTGGAACACACTTGTAAATCTGTGATCCTTGTTTTGGTTGGCACAGGTGTTACTTTTGGGTCCCTTCTTACCAAGGAAAAAAACGAAAGTGTTCTCTCTTGATCCTTGCTGATACATGATAGTATTGTAGAAAAACTTTTTTTGCTGTGCTTTTTTTCTCTTTATGTCCATGGCTCAGTATTTACTCTCTGTAAGCTGGCATGATCAATTTCTGCCCATGTTTTGCATCTTCCATTACTCTTCGTAAAGGATCAATTCCTTTGGGTTCACCAAATAAGTGTGAATTTATATCTGAGATGCAGCAGAGGGGCTGCTGACTTGAGGGATTGGTTGCTGGAAACAGAGGTGGTCAGGTTGGAACTATTTTAGCTGGCATTGGGATTTTTTGTTTTGTTTTAAATCACTCATCAATATCCTTGTGTTTTTTCATTTGTACACAAAAATACCCCCAAACCCCTTACTGTTAATTATTAAAACCTGGTTTCCAGTGCTTGTCTCCTCGTTTGGAATCTAATTCCTGATAAATTGTCAAGCCATGTAGCAGCCTTTTCCTCAGCAGAGATGCTAATAAGTAGCTGGATAGTGGTAAAAAAAAAAAAATCAGTCTCCTTGAAAAACTAAGAATTTAGGATTTTTTAAAAAATCTTTTATTTTTGAAAACTGGTTTGGAGTTTTAGACCTGCCCGCTTGCTGATAGCATAAATTTCCTTTCCTTAGGAAGTGAGGCAAATACAGTTTGCTTTTTGAAGTTAATTTGTTTGACTCCATTGAGATGATTTGGCTATGCAAGCATGTCTGGGCTGGCTAACTTTGCAATTCACATTTCTCTTTTGTTTGCAAAGTCTGCTTTGTTTCTGATCTAGATCAAGTTTCTTACGGCTTTCTTGCAACTGTTACTGGCTCTTTATGATAACTTTGGCTGTATATTTTCTTGTTCATTTCTTCTTGAACAAGGCTTACCTACCTAAAGGTGAAGGTGCTTCATAGTTGATAGTAAAAACTTCTAGAGGTGATCTAGTGGTTAGGACGTTGTCTAGGATTCAGAAGACCTAACTTCTCTCGCTGACTCTGAGTTTTGGCAAGCTAATTCAGGTGTCTCTCTTTTCACCCCCTCCTTTGAGTTTATCTTTCAAGTGCTTAAATGAAAGACAGTTTTTAGATGTTTATATTCTGCCTCTTTACATTAAGACATTTAGATATATTTAAGCTGACTTACTAATTGTGGCTTTATGAATTCATAATGTTCATTGATTATATTTGATCATCTTTAATCAGGCTATTAGTGCCTGGGATCAATCTCAAGTAAGACTTTCAGTTCCTTGCTTAAGCTTTGTATTTCTGAGCAGGCAAACCTGTCTGCCTTGCTATCTTTACGGTCAATGGCTAGTAGGCTTTCCTTTTTGGAAGAGGACATAAAATGGAAGAAAGTGCTGACAATACAACTAAAAGCTTTGGCACCTCATTTTTTCAGTGGCCTACAATCTTTTGCCACCTTTCCACTGAAGTTAAATGCCTATATTGTCAATTTGCTATGTAAAGTTATTAAGAAGTGATACGAGGTCTGTGAAAAAAATTTTTTTGAGGAAAAAAGACATGCCTCTCCCACCCCCCAAGTTACTGAAGATCATTTTTAGTTACTCTTGCTGTCTAACATAGTGCTCTCTCAATGATCTCCAAGACCTTAGAAACCAAATGACTATTGGAGGTGGATAATGGGCATGAAAAAGTACACTACTAAACAAACAAACAAAACGTTTTGAACCTCTGTTTCTGCTGTATGCTCTATGAGTCCCCAGGAAGATGTGTGTGTTCTTCATCTATTCTTCTTGCTACTTATGCTTTCCTTTTTCTGTGAGGCAAAATAAGAGGAAAATTGACCTTAGGAAATGAATAGTTTCTATCAGTGTAAAAAAAGGAGTCAGTGTGAATGGCAGAGACTGTAAGAGGAAAGTGACAGAAGCATGTTACTAAGAGCCATGGAGTTATCCCTCTCTTTCTCACTATTTCTATAGTTATTGTAAGCAAGGTCTGCATTTTCTGTTAGCTTATGCAAATTAAACAAAATCCCGTTGACTGCCTTACAATTTTTTACTACTTGTAAAAAAAAAAAAAGTGTGTGGAGGAAGTTTTTCCTTTCTTCGTTGTTTCTAAAGAATATTGAACTCTGTCAGCATCAGCCTCCTGATTTTACTTATTTTGACACTAAAGAAACATAGCAAGCTGTGACTGATAGGGCAAGAAAAAACTGTCTGTATACTTTCAAAGATTATAGATAAAAAATTAAGAAATGTATACCCAGGTCTTCAAGTCTATAGGTTTATATGCTGAATAGATCAGCTGATTTGTTTACTGTGTAATCAGAAAGACTATGATTTAGTGAAATCTTCCTCTGGAGAAGTGTGACTATACCATGTACTGAGGAATTTGTCCTGGGATTTGAGAGGAAAGAGTTTGAGCTGTGACAGCTGACAAAGCTCTGGAGGAGGAGGTGTAGGTTTTATGAAGGTAATGGGCAATGTAGGCCTTCATTTTTGCCTTGAAGTAGTTCATTGAAAAAAAGACTGGGAGAATGCCAAAAACATTTATGAGCTCCCTGGGTCTTTGAAAGACATATGATCAACTTCCAAGAGATGAGTAATTTTCCCTATGGTAATCTTTGCATAGTTAATGCTCTGCTATGTAGAAGTTGAGAAGTGAAACCTGCCTTGATTAATGCTGGATTGTCTGGAAAATGGTCTTCTCAAGACTATGTGTTACCTAAACTGAATAGAAGGTGAGTTTTCAGTGACAAAATTCATGATTTGTTAAAACTGTCTATTGACCGGTTATTATCTCAGTGGATGAGGGTCTACGAGGAATTACTGGATGATTTTAGGACATGTAGTGACTGGCATAATGATGAAGCAGGTGCTAATTTCTGGCAAGCATTTTTAGTAGCATGCAAATAATGCTACTAATATATACATTGACTGCCAACTATTAACAGTTAAAAATCTTTTATTGGTTCATCCTGTTATTGCTGTCTGCTGCCACCAGGTGTTTCCTTTTGCTGCATTCAATTAGTTCTGGACTAGACAGCAAGAAGTTTTGTTTCTGGAATTTTTGGGTTTATTGTCGCTAGTGTAACAGTTCAGCAACACTTGGCAATAGAGAAGAGAAGCTGGTGTCTGGTTTTGAGTGATGCTCAAAAACCTGTTGAATCCAATTTGCTTGTTTTCTCTAATGTAGGCAGTCTAGTGGCTGTCAAAATGGATGGCAACTGTCTCCTCATGCCAGCTCTAATACTCATCTGATCCCCATTGACTACTTAATTCAGCTTGCTGAACCAGCAGAAAACTTGCCTAGGTCAAGTGTGCTTGCCTTGGTTAGTGTGCTGAACTATTTTTCTCCCAAAGAGTCATGCAAGTGTCAAAGCTGTTTAGAGAAGGGAAGGAGCAGTGTGAATGGAGTTGCTTCATCTAGCACTAGGTTGCCATGGGATTGGATCTGCAGTCTCATGAAATCTAATCCCAAAATACTACTTTCCACTTGATTGTCTTCCTTACTGTATGAATATTGATTTCTCACCTATTAATTAAAAGAATTGTTTCATATTTTTCTCAACCTTCCACTTTCTCACTTATTGTTAATAGCTGCTGTTATAAACAGGTGTATTATTACAGTAATCTTATGGGTTTTTATATGAAAATCATCTGCGGTAAATCCAGGATATGAACCAAAGTGGGGGGGGAAGCTTATGGTGTGTTACGAAAATGGCATAAAAATGCCATTAGATTTAACTACATTTCTTTAGTGAGTAATACTCTGAGGCTTTAACAGCTTTTTAACAAAGGTAACAACCATCAGAAAGCGCAATAATCAAGATGGAACACTTAGGCTCTAGCAATTAGCTTGGGAAATTCAGATCCGAAGTTATGCCTAGTTTAAAACATCTCATTTTTATCTAGTGGTAATCTGTAGTCGTGACTCCATAATTAGGGAGCTGTGCAAGAAACTGCTTAAAATTTTAGGACAGCTTTTCCAGTTTTCCTCAAATGTAGTAATTATGTATTCCAAGATAGTAATATCATCAAAGCCTAATAACCTAAAAAATGAATGTTTTACTCTATCCAGTTTTCCATTCTTCTGAAATTGATGGGCTGATATTTTTGGTAATTGTGTGTTCAAGTTCTCAGGCATATTTTGATTAGCTTTAAAAGCTGTTGAAAGCAGAGTGGCTAGGCTTCAGTGAGGGAAAGGCAAATCATTCTGATTTAAAAAAAAAACAAATCACCCCCCCCAAAACCAACCAAAAAACCCCAATCCATGCACAAGAACAAAACCCAAGACAAAACCAAACAACTCCTGAGTTTACCACCAATGTGGTAGAGATTTGTAATCCTTAATTTGAAATCAAAGCTTTAGGACCTGTTTGTGGTTTAACCCGGCAGCTAAACACCACACAACTGTTTGCTCACTCCCTCTGCCCCCAGCAGTGGGATGGGGGAGAGAATCGGGGGGGGAGGTAAAATTTGTGGGTTGAGATAAAGACAGTTTAATAGGACAGAAAAGGAAGGGAAAATAATAATGATGATGGTAAAAGGATATACAAAATAAGTGACGCACAATGCAGTTGCTCACCACCCATTGACGGATGCCCAGCCAGTTCCCGAGCAGTGGTCACCACCCCCTGGCTAACTCCCTCCAGTTTATATACTGAGCATGACATCATATGATACGGAATAGCCCTTTGGCCAGTTTGGGTCAGCTGTCCTGGCTGTGCCCCCTCCCAGCTTCTCGCTGGCAGGGCATGAGAAGCTGAGAAGTCCTTGACTAGTGTAAGCACTGCTTAGAAACAACTAAAACATCAGTGTGTTATCAACATTATTCTCATGCTAAATCCAAAACTCAGTGCTGGACAGGACCCCACACTATCCACAACAGAAGTCTTTAAATAACTATGTGGGAATTTCAAAAGTAACAAGTTGGACTAGTTGAGAGAGGCAAGTCACCTTTGTAAATCAGGAAAACTTTCTGGTTTTTCTTTTTTCCCCCAACTCGAGTAAGGTTCTGTTTCTCCCCACCCCATAAACTTGCTTTCAGAGTAGAACTGGGGGTGGGGTAAGGCTATACAAATTTTCCAGACTGTGGGGGTTTTTTTCCCAATAGGCTAAACTTGGTTTTATGGTGAAAATTGACTGCAGTTTTTGTTAAAACATGCAATTGAATGGTGATGGTACAGTTAAGATACATTAAATCTTTGAGCAAGAATATTCAGAATGTAAACAATGTGCCTTTCAATGTTAGGAGTTCAGCATTTAAAGTGCAGGCTAAAATTTTGTATCCTGTTGGATTTATGGGATAAACAATATTTACAAGTATCAATTTACAGGCATATTTCTAAGAATAATAGTTGCCTGTATCCATAATTTTCATATGAAATAGTAGCTGATACTTAATGCAGGAATATTTGCAATTGATGTTATGATACTGTCTAGAGGGTTAATTAAAAAGACAAAAGCAGAACAGCTTAATATAAAATACTCATTTTCTTTAAAAGTTTGCATTCTAATTAGGGGATATATGATCATGGAGCTACTACTCAAAACAGTAAATCCTTTTTTCTGTTAGGCATCCGAGGTGCATGGGTTGTATCTCGGGATGTAGTTTGACATGCATCTTAGATGGCACTTCTGCCTAGAAAGAAAATACCTGTGTGCCCCCAGCTAGTGGTATTTGTTGTTAAGCTTTATTGGTGCAAGCATTTCTGAAGTTGTATGGTAAAGTGGATTAAGGAGACTAACTCATCTAAGAAACAACTTTATTCTGTGTGATTTCTTCATTCTGTTATGGTCCGTCTCTAGATGTGGTCACAGATTACTTAGAAACAGTTGTGCCAGCATAAGAGAGGGTTGGAGGCAGATGTAAGTTGAAGAGTAAGAGTTATGCTCTTGTATGTGTAGCAGTGCCATATTAAATGCATGTTAAGCTGTGATCCGGGAGCCTTTATCATACAGCATTTTGTCTCGCTGCTGTGTGAAAATGAAGGAAAAGTGATAAAATACAAAGTGACTTTCCTGTATTTTGTCTACACCAGAGATCTCGTATTTCTTCTGTGATTATTTTAGAAAAGTTTGACTATACAACCAGGCACAGATTTTTATGAGCATAGTTGAGAGCGCTAAAATGAAATACCAATCTGGTGAAATTATGGTATGTTAAACCTCTGCATATGCTCTGTGTTTAGTCCTACTAGAAGAGGAATAATAAGGTCACTCTTCTCAGTGACAGCTTGCCCATAAGGGCTTATCGCACTTTTACTTTTTGAATGAACTTCGTTGCCTTAGTTGAGTAGTCTCACTTTCTCTAACCTCTTGTCTGTGCAGCAAAGTCAAACTTTTAAAAACAATATACCTTTAAAATGTCATTTCAAAGCTATTTTTATATTGCAAGTCTTAAAGGCCTAGACTTACAGCCTGGAATTTTTTTGGTTTGGTTTTTTTTCCACCAGTTAGTTTTAGTATGTGTTTGAAAGATGCTGAAGTAGCTTGAATTGTAAATTATGAAAGTGGCTTTTTTAAAATGAATTATATGTAGTTATGGAGAAGAGGAAAGCTTTTGAGTGTCAGAATTGTATCCTACCTTCGGTAAGTATCTGTCTATTCAGTCTTTAAAATGGTAAAAGCTAACTATGCATTCTTCCGAATAATAGTACTTTTGATTTTCTTGTTGTGCAAGAAAGGTGTTGTAATTAACCTGTTAACTAAAGAGAAGTTAGAGATTTCCTCTTGTTCAGGGTTGAGAAAGCAATGTTGAGGAAGAAGTGGGGAATCTTTCAAATGTACATTGAAAGTTGGGTATGTAATCTGCTTAAATCATTCTGACAGTCATACCAATCAATTATCTGCCTCTTTAGGCATCTTAGTCTATCTTTTATGCCTACTCAAATAAGTCAGCTCATTAACTATAGCTGATAAAAGCAAATGATTAGTCAATGAAATCGAAAGCCAGTTGTATTTATTTTGCATAATATAAAGTTTTATTTATTATTATAACTTTAAGATATGTTTGCATTAATTGAGTTGTCAATTCTTTCCAGTTACACCATAATATGCATAATAGGCAGGGGTAAAAATTGTTCTATATAGTGGAATACACCAATTAATAAGCTACATGATGTAATTACTTGAATGTTAATAATGGCTATGACACTACCCTCCTAATTAATCAGATGCCTATATTTGATAGTTGCAAATTGAGGTAAATAATATCAATATGGAAGTACTTGTTTCTAAAGAAAACTACAAAAACAAAGTAAGTTTCTAACTGACAGAAAGGTTAGTTGTGTAATAAACCTTCTATGTAAGGTTTCCCAGTATAAATCAAGATTAACTTAAGGGGTGTTAAT
Source organism: Pygoscelis adeliae (assembly GCF_000699105.1). Lineage (NCBI taxonomy): Eukaryota > Metazoa > Chordata > Aves > Sphenisciformes > Spheniscidae > Pygoscelis > Pygoscelis adeliae. The sequence continues at coordinate 156,986 of NW_008824226.1, forward strand.
GCCTTTGATTTAATCAGACTTGCTGTATTGGGATGTTATGGTGGAGTAATTTACCTTAAAAGGTTTGATTATTCCCCTGCTTTTAAACCAAATTATTTGGTATCTTAAGACTTTCAGTAAGGTGGGGTTTTTTTTAAGCAGAAGTATCTCTACTTTTCCAAGACCTTGACTGCATTCATGTTGTTCTGGTTTGTTTCTAGAAACTCGCTCCTTTCCTTTTATTCCCTCTTAACTAGATTGAGTTCTCTGTCATTTAAATGCTGGCAGTGTTTCTTCTGATCCTACTTAAAAGGTTACATATTCATTACAGCTGCTCTGCTCTCCATCCCCTTCTGTGCTGCTTCATGGATGCCTTCAGAGAGTCTGGATTTGATTGACCTCTGGAGAATACATAGTCAGTCGGTCTGACCTGCTGGAATTGGTCATCTGCAGGGTACTGTGAGGATAAATGAGGGCAAGAAAGTACTCCTAATCCGGTACTCATTGCTAAGTGAAAGTACTGAAGTATTTGCAGAGCTGCCCAACAAAAAGGTGTCAAGGAATGTTTCCACAATGTGCCTGCCCTAGAAGGAGTCATAAGATGTCGAACACTGGATTTTCTCGAGTTAACCCAGATTGGAAGCATGATATGGTGATAACTACAGAAGATCATGTGTGAATCTGTATTTTCTTTTCCCAAATTCAAAATGATGGAGATGTGTTCTACTGCTTATCTGATTATCCTGTCATCTCCCAGTCTTTTCTTGTCAATTACCAGGATTTCTGCAGAGAATGTACCTGCTAGGCTGTCACTTTTTTGTAGGTCCTAATGTATCCAGAGTAGAAGCTTAGGACACCAGTCCTAAGGGGAGGTACTGGTCTCTGCTGATGCAGCTGTCAGGTAGACATCACAGAATTTGGCTGCATTTTTTCTGAAAACTCAGAACTAATGAAATAGTAAAACACCTCAGAGTTTTGGCTGATGATTGCTTGATGTTAGCTGCTTAATGTTGCTGCAATCAAGCAACTCGTAAAATGTCTGGTATTATACTTCTGGTAATTAGTTGATATTAGGCATAATAATAGGTGGCTTGACAACTTCCATGCAAACTATAACTGATGTGGTAAGAACAGGACAGAATTCTTTCTTTTCCTTTTATTTTCTATATTTTGATACTACTATTATTTGATAACCAGTGCTGTGGAGCTGGTAATTCAGGTAAAGCAAAATCTACAGTGATATTTTTATAAAAGAGGCTCTACTGAAACTAGTATATTTGTGTTCTGTCCTGAAAATGCAGTTCACAACTGATTGAATTACAGGACTATATTTTAGTGTTACAGAAGAGAGGAACTCCCTTGAACTGGTGGCCATGGACCAGGATCCTGTAGGTATGTCTGTCTTTCCAGTGCAATATTGTGCCAGTTATTCAGACACAGCCTGGAATTGAAAGAACCATAAGAATATATTAATTCTGAGTTGCGCTCAGCAGAAGAGTTAATTGGCAGGTGCAGTACTGTATTAATTTAGTTACATCGCTTCCAGAACCCAAACTAGTGTCAGAAACCCTCAACTGCACCATTTACAGGGATTTAACTCCTTTAAAACATTATTTCTCAGGCCTGAGTGGTTTTAGATAATAATATAGAAAAAGTGGAATTGTTTAGCAATATTCCATTATCTTTCCTTCTGGCCTGCCTCAATAATCATTAAATGAGTGATGCAGTATTCAGTAAACCACAATTGCTTTGATGTCTGGAACCGTCCTTTCATTTGCATAGCTGGGAATTCTTTTGTTTATATGCAGACATAGCTTTCACTCCATTCTGAGAAACGAAGGGTAGAAAATTAGCTTGTCTCCCCCTCCCCCCCTCTTTTTTTTAATGGTGGCTGTGGCAAAACAGCTTATTTCAGTTTTTGAAGCTTTTTTATCATTCAACAAGGAGGGGCAACTTGGATACTCATACTATGTGGCTAAAAAAAGTATCCATTACTATATTTGTATTGTGCAGAGTTAACTTGAAAAATTGGACTAATGCTGCACTGGACTGAAAAGATCCTTAACTGTTATGTAGACTTGGCATTAGGTAAAGATACCTATTAATATACATCCAGAGAAATCTCTCAACAATACCTGTTTTATCTCAATTATTTTTCATATTGCATTCATTTTGCTACTGTGGAAGATTGACAGGTGGTTGAATCAGGAATGGGTCTGTCTTCTGATTTGTGTCTGTGCACTGAAAGTGTTACTGGTGCTTAGTTGCATCAGCATTGGAGCTAAGGGACCCTTATGAATGGGGTACCTCACGACTCTAACATGGTAGGCTGTTTATCTGTTTGACCTTGTACTATCTGTCATAGTTGATCAGAACGTGAAAAGCTTTCAAAGGAGAAAAAAAAGCTTTAAAATGTAAAGCTTCTCAGTCGATGTTTAGACACCTATGATTCCGCATACTGGGGAGAGGAAGCTGTTCCAGTTGTATTTTGTGGATCTTGAATATTTTTATTTTTCAAAGTCAATCATGATTCAGTATTTACTTTTAAACCTAAGACTTCCATTTCAGGCATCTGTTAAAAATAAAGGGTTTTTTTTCTTCAATGGAAACTGAGTTATACAGCACAGGATGAAGTCCTCAAGTCTTTGCAAACTGTTCCAGTTTTTTTTACCTGTAGTTCAGGACTAAGGATACACAAAACAAGCATGTCTTACCACATACTGTTATTTTTTTTGCCACTTTACCTCAGATAAGGACTTCAGTTCTCCCATCGCTACCTTTTCTCCAAGTAAATTCTTGAATATATCCGAATCAGTTTCAGTATCATATCAGTTGTTCTTGAAGGTCAACAGTGCTACACATAACCTGTGATATGAAAATACTACATGAATCTTCTAGCTTTATACTGTTAAAATGTAATATTTATGGCTTCTCACCAGTTTTAAACCTCAGTCGGTATGCAAATCTATGTACTTTATTGGACAATACTGAAAAGTGAAGATTGATGCATTAAAATAAATAAAAATTGTTAATTGATATGACCTGCTGAAGTCTTATGTTAGTCTGATTAAATGTAAAGAATGTAAAGGAATGATCATGTTCTATTCTAAATTCACATATTTACATGGAGGGAAATAACAGTATCTATAAAATGCTGTAGCTTTTTAACGTGATGTTCATTGTATTCAACTAGGTATATATGATCTAAGTACCTGTTTCTATGCCGAGGCCTAATGCTTCAGTATGATATAAAAGCCTCTGCCTTAAAGATCGCAGTTCTTTTTACTTTGACTCAAATAGGAAGCATGAATTACTACTGTTAAAGGTTATTTTAATTTTTATAAATAGAAAATTCAAAATACCTGGAATCCATGTAAAGTGCTTCGTGGTGCACAAAGTTTTTTAGCATTGGTCCATTAGTGCTGCAGAATGCACTGCACTTGTTGATTTGAGATTATCAGTGCACAGATAATTAACGCTGGCCTGGTTCATTCTCAGCTCTTATAACGAGAAATGGCTGAACATAAAAACCTTTTCTGGCTGCTCTGTGCAGTAAGTTGGTTAGCCAGATATGTAGGTTAAGATACTAAGAATTTCCAATCGGGCACATGTAATCTTTTTTTGCAATCATAACATGTGAAATTCTGTTCTTCACATCTTGTCTGAGAGCCCTTGCAACACTGTTGCACAGAGCATTTTCATCTACACCTTTAGACATTCTTACACATTCTGAGAAAAAATTGGTGGGCCTATGGAAATGTCTTACTGATGATTCATTTTTTTTTTCTTCAATAAAACGAAAGAATCAACGAATTATGGTTTTGGTGTTTTTTTTTTTTTCCCCCCTCTGGTGTTACCTCTCTGGAGATTAGATTCTGGGGCACCTGAGCAGCTTTGAATGTCTTCTGAATTTGGGAGCAAAATTAGTCTCTTTATACTACAAATTTTTATGAACCTAATATTGACTTCATCCTAGCTTCACATAAAAGAAAATTCCATTAGTGTGCCTGCACGTCCTTTGCAGGGAAAGAACACGTGCAGACATGTAGTGTAACTGGTGGGAAGCCTTTCTTTTTTAGGCAGACAGATTAAAAACTACAAATCCCAAAATGTAATTGGAGTAAATAATGTGCTAACCAGTACATAATGCTTCCCTATTTTAAGGTTGCATTAGCACTGGTTAGTTCGATGCACCATTAATAATAAATGCATTCTTGTTTGAAAATAAGCCAATTGTTTGCACACTGATTGTTGGGTGATACATAAATTGATATTATGACCAACTATAGGAGATTTGAACTCTTATTTTAGAGTTGGTGGAAATTCTAGAGCATGACTTAACCCCCAAATATCTGCAGGTCTTGCATCGTACAATTAATGACTTCAGAGAAAGCCTTTTGTAATGTAGGACTCTTAGTACTTTTGGGTGTTCTGGTACAAAGATAACAGAAAACTGTCCACCCGTGTTTTGGGGAGCTTGACTTCTTGCCACATGGAGAGAAAGGATTTATGTTTATGCAAATAGTGGGATTGAAATCCCCATGTGGGGTTATATTCAGGGGGCAGCTGCTGCTTTTACTTATCATAAGCAAGAATAATGGGTGCTTTGGAACTGTACTCGCCTCACAGCTTGCCCCCGGATTGGGGAAGAGAGAAATCCCTGCCCTAATGTCTGCTTAATTGCCTTCCTGTCAAAAGACATAGGTGCCTGAAAGGCTTGAACATAACCTATAAATAAACCAAATAATCACAATTAAATAATCTGGTACCCAAGTAAAGGACCAAATGATAAATAAATTCACAGATATCGTCAGTTATCCCTTCTTGTGATATTGATACAATAATAGTAGAGTTACCTACATAAATTAGGATCTATAAACTTAGCTGTGATTTTTCTGTGGGTTGGTTTTCGAGCAGCAGCTTGGGGGGGGAAAAAATGAATTAAAAATTACGTGGAATAACTTAATTCTAATTGCTGTTAAATCTATTAAGTGTGTTTCAGAGTGTTCATATAGCTCAGATTTTTTATTTAGAGAGATGTGTCCTGAGTACAATTTTTTTTTCCTGACTCCTGTGGAGAATGCTTAGTTCCTTGCATGCTAAGAGTATTTTGTTTTAGAGTTAATCTGAGGCAGTAGGGAATTTGTACTGTGGTTTCTGACAAACTTTATTGTTTGTACCATAATAAACCAAAGAAAAATATTTGAAATACAAGGTTGTTGGAATAACACATGGAAGAGAAGGATGAGTCCTGTTTTTATAGTCACCCCTTCACCTCCCCCCAGCATCTGTGACCAGCTGTAATTATAGAGGGACAGGATGCCAGCCCAGACAGACTTTTTCCTCCCAATCATAATGGTAATTTTTACCTTACCCCCTCTGATGCTGCAGGACTTTGATTCACTCTGGAATTCATTTGTATTTGCATGAAGATAATTCACTTCATCATAGCTCTATTGTGAGTCTAAGAGTGCAAATGCATAGATCTTCTTGCAAGATAAGAACTTCATTTTCAAGTTTTTAACAGTTTGAATAATGGTTTAATTAAATACATCATTATTGGGATGGAGGGAATAGTTGTTTACTTTCAAACTGTGGATGATGTTGAAGAGCAAGAACGTTGATAGTCTGTTTCAGATTCAGCCTGTTGCCTGTCATGTGTAGTTGGTTTTTTACTTCTAAAATTTCAGTCCTCCTTTTTCTGACAGTCTTTTTTAATAGCAACAATTAGGTATCACATTAACATTATTTTCAAATACTGAATTACAAAACCAGGAAATAAAAATAAAACCTGTTGATATATTCATCTGTATACTCTGATATATTTGGATACTTGGTTTTTGTATTAGCAAATGTTTTAAGTAGTAAATAGCCGGGATACTGTAAGATCTTGGCTGAGATTTGCAGCAGTAACTAGCAGTCGCTTGCAGATTGCTGGAGCACTGGAGATTTGCAGAAGTGACTGGTGTGTCACTTCTTAGATGCTTCTCTTGATGTCTTTATAGGAACTGATTTCTTTTTTTCGTGTTGCTGTTTTATTCTTTGAGCATTTGGTGTGTTTGTGGTGTGTCTAGTTAGACACTCCAAATGGCTAGTTATCTTGGAACTCTCGCCTTCTACCTTTAGATAAAATACGTGAATGTCGAGCTCTTAATGGAAACCTTTTTTTTTTTTTTTAATGATGGCATTACTGTTCAAGAGAAGACATTCTAGAAGTCTATGTTTTAGCAATGTCACTGTCATTAATTTTTCCTTTCTGTCCCTTTTGCTTTCTTTTAACAAGATCCCCGGTCACTGTAGAGTAAAATGAGATATATATGTGTAACTTTTTTTTTAATGTGGTAAAAAAAATCTTATCAGATTGGACTCCAATGTTATAGTTAACCAACCCCTCCAGCATTTATTATGTTATTTGCTGTGGTAACCCCTAGCTATGTCCATTGTTTGGCTGGGATCATTGGCAAGCTGCAGATGCCTTTGGCCTGCAGATGGGAAGGATTGGCCGTCTACCGCAACAGGCTTTGGTCTAAGTGGGTGCACCAACACCATTTAGATGCTAATGTGATATAAGCTCGCTGTTTTGTGCTAGAACTTGACTGCATCTCAGGAATGTGGCCTGTCTGGTTTTATGTTGGCTTCAGCATTAAAAGGGCCTACTGTAATTCACGTCTGCCAATCGATTACAGCTGCAATCTTCTGTTTTACGGCTTTGGGCCAAAGGAAATTGTTGGGGTTAGTGGAGAATTACATACTTTTTTTTGGTTCTCCCTGATCTTACCTGCTGATTGATAAGCTTTTTGTTTGCCATCTACGATTAGGGAATAAAGTAAATTTGCTATGTGAAGCCATATATGGCATTGGCTTTACTGACAGGGTTGAATTTTTTTTTTGCTGTTCATGTCTGTTATATGGTGGGGTAACTAAATGCTATATTGTTCCTTTCTGCTTTTCTTGCAAATATGAAGTAGAGTATATTTCTGTATTTTTACCAGAGATGTGAGAGTTTTCTGTTGTTAGGCTATTTTCTGGTTCAATGGAATACATATTCTGGTCCATGTTTTGGAAGCAGTGAATAAATGAATAACCTAGGCATAACAGGGACATGTTATAATAAATTTAAGTTCTAGTCGCTGTATCTTAGCAGCAATTTGCTGTATTTTGTGCAGGAAAAAAAGGATGTGTGCGTGGTGCAAATACATATTTACAAAGTAGCCCTGGGAATAAAATTTTTGTACGCCTATTTTGTACATGAATGCAGTACTCATCAGATTTTCTGTGGTGCATTCCCTACATAGTCTTGTTGTAAAATAAAACAATAACTGTTTATTTTGTTTTCTCGAAACGTATGTTCTTTAAGATGTTTTTGTTAAATGTGTTGAATGATAAGTTTCTTCCAGATTTCATTACTGTATTAGGTGAAACATGCATGGAGGGAGCACAGGGAAGGAAAACTGTAAATCTGGTTGGACTCAGCTAGCAATTACTTTAGCAGATAAAACAAAATATGCAAATATCTCCTGAGCACTCTAAGGCTGATCTTTCAGACACTGACTGCCTGTATCCCTAGCCAAAAAAGGACGTATGATAATTAGATTTTGAAGGACCATGTGCTGTTGCTACAGAGCTAAATATTAAAATGCAAGAAAGCAGACTACCACATGGCACAATTGATTTTTATGGCAGTTCATGTTAAAATGCTCTCTTTTTATATTGCCTTTTAGGTTACCTAGGGTGAAACAAAATTACAGGCTTGGAGACTCTGGAAAAGCTCAGCATCAGCATTTGAGGTAAAAATGAACATACTGAAGTAATCTTGGGAGTGTCCTTCTTGTTAACTTTATGGAACTTATGGGAGTAGAAATTTTCATCAAGATCCATTTTGTATTTAAGTTTTCAGTATTGATTTAAAAAAATTTGACTTCAGAATCTCTTTTTAGGTCTGGGAAAACTCATACTTTAGGTGAATATATTGCGTAATTTTTTATTTTAGAGCTTTGAGAACATTGTAGATCTGCTTGGATACGGTATTTTTGTTTTAAGTTGTAGTTCTATAGAGTGGCTAATACATCTGTGAAATTCTTTCTCTATCACTATCTTTCCTTATTTTATTTGTATAGCTAAATGTATTTTTATGCAAATGACCATCTTAATTGCACAATTTTTTTACTTTTATTAAAAAACACGTGTTAATATACTTAGGAAGAAATGGTTGTTGCTTTTTCATGAGTTTACTGTATTATTTGCGGCTTCAAACTGAAATACTTTAAAGAATGAATTCTGATTTTTTTAGGATTTTTTAACATTTAACTCAAGTGAAATGAAAATACGTGTGCATGGAAAAAGCAGGACAATTATACAGAACGTAGTAAAATTATGTAGAACATACTACTACTGTATTTCTCACGTGAACCAGTTATTAGCATTAATCATAGTAACCTCTTAAATAGGATTAGGGAAGTACACTTTAGTTGCACATTTAAACTACCAAAAATTAGCTGTTAAATCACTTTTAAATTTTTGTTTCTACTAAACTAAAATAATTCATGTTCAAGATGGACTTAAATAGTTCATTTTCTGTCAGCAAGTTATAGTGTAGGGTTGACACATTTAAATGTTTATAAGCAACTGAATTGCCACAATTAACTCTGCTGTTCCTTTTCAAATCATTTTTATAGTTCATAGGTTTTGTTGTTGTTTTTAAGAGCCGAAGCTTGCAAATTATGTGATTAATCTACAAGCTGATATCATGATGTCAAAATGCAGTTCGGGAAGCATAAACACAGAGACTGCGGAAATTAAAACGGTAAGACTATGCTTTGTAGTATGGGAGAAGCAGGTTTTTATGTATCACTTCACTGTATTCTCCTATTTTATATTTAAAGCTTCTTCAGGACCATAGAGTAAAGTAATTTCCGTGCGTGAGGATATAGAAATTCACTGTGAATTTCTTTGGAAAGAATAATGAAAGTAGCTACTTTATTTTATCCATAGATGGTTAGATACAGCAATGGCATAGATAAAGATGTTTGTCATGAAACACATGCTTTGATATTTCTTACAAAGCTGAATATGATTAGAAATGTATTCAGTTTTTTAAAAGGGCGTGTGTGTGTTTAAATGTTTCTTGTGGATTTTGTATTCAAATATGGCTGTGTTGGTGAAATACAGTCAATTTAAAAAATAAAAAAAAGTGGGAAGAGGGGAGGTACGAAGGGTTGGCATTAGAATTGAATTTATACGTTGTTCCAGATAGGAGATACAAAGTAAATGGTGAGGAGAGTAAATGGCAGATAAATTGTTAAGACCTTAGTTTCAATAGTATCCTTCAGTTTGAATTAGAGTTCAGCAAAAACAGGAAAAGAGGCTATCCAATTAAAGCTATGTAGAAGAAAAATTGATGTGTAGTTTGATAACATAGTAAGACAGAAATGTATCTAGTTTCACTGGTCCTCACCTTGCCTTGCATCTTAGGTGCCATACACTTCATGTTTTATCTTTTGTCCTCTGTGTTAAGGAGGTAAAAGAAGAGAAATCTGCATAGCACCAGTTCTGCACCACTGATTAAGCAACTACATAGTTAGGACTGTTGCACAGGGCCTTATACACATTGTTGTAAAAAAATGAAACAGTTTGTTCCAGAATCTGGCTGCATGTCTGTATTTGTTAAAGGAGCAACATTCCCTTTCTAGACTCCTATTCTGAATGCCTCATGTACTGGTGTCACTATAGATATGATAGAAAACTAATTTTTGTTTTCATGTTTTATTTCTGTACTAGTAAATGTCCTACAGCCCATGTATGTTATGCTGATATATAGTGGTATAATCCTGTTGCTTTAGAGACTGTTACAGTGTACAGCAGCATAACTTTGTTGGTGTGATCTGTGTCTTGCTGGCTCTGATAGAGCTAGAATAATTGCAACAGAAAGTGTTTATTAAGCTTTTGCCTCAAGTCCAGGTTTGGTCATACTGGTGACTGAACACTAGATGAAGGTCTTAAGGGGTTGTGTGTTTTTCTGAGTCTGCTAAGTGTCACGTTGTACTCCATTTCTCTCCTATATACAGACGTTTAGGAGGAGTCTGCCAGGAATTCCAGCTGTTAACTATACTGTATTGCTCGTAGAAATGCTTCAGAAGCAGCTCATTCAAACGTAGAGCGTCAATGTAATCTTTATTTAATAAGCTCTTTAATGAAACTTTTCTGAATAACAGAAAGCAGCCTTTGCTGCTTTGGTATGTCTTGTTATGCTATTAGAGACCAATGTTCTGGTTGTGCTGTTAGACTGGTTCTGTGTCAGAAAAACAGAACAAATAAAAATCTTCTAGTTCAAGATGAATATTCACAACGAATATGGATGATTGTGCTAAGGAAACCAGGGAAGCTGGTTCTTACAAGAATGCTTACATTCGAGCTTTGTAAGCATTTATGTATTCTGCTTGCCCTCTTGAAAGGGAACAGATCTGAAATATGTTTTGTTTTGTTTTCCCTTTAAGAATATTGTAAGACCAAATATAACAACTGCTGTTAGTCAGTGCATGTGGTGAAAGTCTTTGAAGGATAATGGATAAGGAGTGTCTCGTCCAGCTGTGTGGTATGTTAAAGATAGCATAATATAAGAGAGATTTCTGATTAATCTTATTGAATAATATTGTTTGACAGTATTTCCTTACTTTAGACCTTCTGGGCTGAATGATGTCGTATAGAAACTTTTGAATTTTGAGTTGGGAGCAGAAATCTCAGTGCTTAATTTTCAAAGTATCTTAGATATTGGCTGCTAAATGAAGGGGAAAAACCCTTTTCCCGTGAAAATGAAACTTTTTCACTTGTTCCTGAGATTTTTGAGTCTTGGGCTTTTTTTTTTTTTTGTCCAAATAAAAACTGTGTGGTTTTTTTTTTTTTTAAGTTCTCCAAGAGAACTGAAGTTACAGGAGTAATATTCACAAAATAAACTTTTGTAATGCTTTTGGACTATCACAGGAAAAGTTAAATCCTTTTAAAAAGTATACTTTTAAAAACAGGTTTAGAAATCAGACAATGTAGGAATCTTGTGTGTTGACCTTCACTTTAGCAAAAACAATTCTTGCCACTGAATGCTTATAGTGTAAGTAGAAGTCACTTTACTGCAAACTTCTGCAGTAGTTGGTATGGAACGTCCTCAGTGAATATTTTACTTTTTGTAAATTAACATTCACATTCATTTTCTCCTCTGTATTTTATATTTGTAATATTTCACAATTTTCTTTTTATTTGTTCCTCCATTACCCAAGTAAGAATTTTCTGTGTTAGATCTTTCAGCAAGTTAATGTTTCATGTAGCACTCAGACATAAAAAAAGGATGTGATGTTCAGACTCTTTAGGTGTTCGTGTAAGAGAATATTCAAGCGGCAAGATTCTATTCATATTTTTTGTACAGATTGTGGTTTATTTACTTTATAGTAAGTGGATATTTTTTTTCCACCCCTTGAGGCTAAATTTTTTTTTTTTTGCTGATGCTGAGAGTGGTTTTAGAGAATAAATTAGACATTCCTGGACAAAGATGAAAACTTAGAGCATTAGAAATCATTTTTGTATCACAAGGATTATATTGGGTACAAATTTACAAGTCAACGTTAGTGGAGAAAGCAGATTAAATACTTTGCGTGTGGCAGTAGTAAATTTTTGTTGTTAATAGGAGATAGTTGTAGTTTTGCATTAACTTGGTACGAATATAACACAATGCACGCAAATGGTGGTAAAAACTTGAAAGATGTGTCCCCAGGACTCTAGTCTCTTCTCTGTTTACTTCAGAGTGTCATTCCATAAATGTTTTGAACAGTCCTTGGCACAGGACTAGATCCAGGATGTCTTATTCCAGGTGAGTGCCCTACTTGGTTTGGCTTGTATTCCTTAGTGCAGTAAACTTTGAAATTTTTTTGTGCACCAAGGGAATGCTTTGACTTGGATATAGTCCTGTGACTGAAAAACCTATGCCACAGTTCTGGAATTATTGTAGATGGGGAGAAACTGCTATTAAATGTTGCTGCCTGTTCATTCCCAACCTCACGCCCTTCTGAAATAAAGTTCTTTAAACGGTAGAACAAGGGTTTAGTTTTAGATCTGCAGTTCACTGTCTGTTCACATAAATGTGCGTTAAAGTAAGGACATCAAGTTGAGGATTTTGCACTTAAAACTATCAAGATTGATGGCCATAAAACTGGACCTTTCACTATTATTTTAATAGAACAGATAAGCTTGGGCGCTGTGCTGCTTTGTCCAGCTTCTGCAACCTAGCCTAAAGCCACAGGAAGCAGAACTTGTTTCCTGTGTTTCTCCCTCCAAATTCGGCTTCAGCAAGTTCTTATAGTTTCTTGTTCTATCAATTTTCAAAATAACGCAGTGGATAAAGATGGAACATTTTAGCAGGTACCTTTGTTACGCTGGCTAAGCAGGACTAGTTTGGGTTTTTTCTGCTTCCCTGTAAGCTAGTTTCAGTTAGCTATGTTCAGTTGACTTCTGTCCACAAATTCTGAGCACGTGTACTTACATCTCAAATGTTTTCAGTTTAAAACTTGTTTTTCAAGTAGATGTGTTTTTTCCCTTTTTATTTCTAGATGGTCCTGTACTGCTTTTCTTTTGTTGAAGAACTTGATATTTTTCCTTGCTATTGAAATAGAGACTTAGAAAGATACAATTACTTCATTGTTCTGGCTTACTCCCATAATAATGTTGACATTGATCTTGTCAGATCTTATATACTTCCAATACAAATAATACAAAGGAAGGCCAGGACTAGGAAACTTTAGCACATCAGGAAGTAGCATTGATGGTTTAGGGAGGAAAACTTTTTCTTTTTACCTGAGTTAGCATACAGTGGGAGGGAATTTAAGTTATTTCAAGTGCATTCTGCCTCATGCGAGCTGAACTCTGTTATTTTGCTAATTAATTGTGCAGTTTATCATAGCTAAATTCCCCCCCCCCCCCTTTTTTTTTTTGGTCAGATTGTGGGGTAATAATGGTATGGTTAACAGTGGCAGCCAATGCTGTTTTGCTTGTGGTTACTTTTCAAGTTACAAATGTGCATGTACTTCTTCCTTTGCACTTTCAAAGGTTTTTTGAGAATGCTTTTTTATCTCAATGAGATGATTGTACTTTAGGGCAGGTCTTTTATGAAGATACACAGAAACCAAAATTAGAGTATGAGTTGTTTCACAGGCTTTTCCAGATCAAGCTGGAACCATGTGTAAGTATAAATTCCCTCGCTTCTTGCAGTGGGGTAGCTAATGTAGTATCACTGTCATGAAGTGTGTGGCAAAGCAGATATGCTTATTTGTAAATATTAGATCCTATGCTTGTTTTTTATTAGCAGCCTCCTCAAATAAGTTCGGTTTTCTTTCCTTAATTCCCTCCTGGTGATGCGATAGCTATTATATATGTTCCCAAGGTTGTACTTATGATTTGGAAAAGAAACACAAAATAGGTAGAATAGTAAACAAAGAGGAGACACTGCTGATCTAAAGTGATTGATACAACTGAAGTGGCTGGGCTTAGATACAAGAGTTATTGGGGAATCAGGCTTAGCTTTTATTATGCAAAAGGTTTAGGTGTTCTTCCTGGTCCCTTCTAGCCTTGAGCAATTATGATGGCTGTGACCATGTCTCATTTTAAACAAAGCAAACACTAACTGTGTTTCCACATGAGTTGCTATATGTAAGTAGAGAAACATGCCTGAGATCATTTAAATGAAATATTGTAGTCATGATGGACTTTTGTGTTCTTCAAAGGATTTTTTCTGTGTGTTACCAACTAGCATGGTACTCATTGGAATATAAAAAGAGAAACTAGATACATTAAAGAGGAGCTTCATTTATAAGCTGGGGGGGGGGGGGGGGGGGGACCTTCCATACGTTTTCTCCCTTCTCCTCTACTCTCATCATACACCTGAGCTGTCAGTTCATACAAAAGCTTCACTTATGTTAGCAGTGCCCATAGTTTCCAGATGCTTTCTACTAGTGGCTGGGGAAGATTGTGTATCATGCCACTGTCCTTGCGACATGACTGATTTAATTTGATTAGTCACATACTGATTAACATCAGTAGATTTGATATGCAAATGCTCAGTAGATCAGAATGTCAAGGATGATCATCTTTTCTACATGCAACTGTATAGCACATACATATCTTTCCTGCTGGTTGTCTCCCATGACCCAGAGCTATGGAGTCCCGGTGGAGGAACAGCCATGAAGCCACTAGTTCCAAAGAGGGATTGAACCAAAACATCTTTTAGTTGTGCCGGATTTCAACACTCTATAAAGTTACTAGTTGAATTGTTAGAACAGAGCCTGCATGTGCTTGTAGGCATTGTTTGAAATGTATAAAACCACTTGAAAAATTTACAGGAGTCTTTTTGTATTATAACTGAAATGAATAATGATGTATTACTGATTTTATGATGTGTGTAGACTATGTTGTTTTCTATTTGCAGTTAAATAAAGCAATATCGTATTGATCCATTTTATCTATTTAGATAATCTGGAAAGACTCAGGCTGAAACAGTAGCTTAGGTTAAAGGACTGAAAAAATAAATGAGAAGATTTACATGAGTTTGGAGATTCATTCCATAGGTGCGTCAGGGATAAAAGGAAGATGAGTGAAAATGTGGGCCCTCTCCAGAACGAAATGGGAGACCTGGTTACCTGGGACATGGAGAAGGCGGAGGTACTCAATGACTTTTTTGCCTCGGTCTTCACCGGCGAGTGCTCAGAGTAAACTCCTGTTTACAGGAAACACAAGGAAGTATTATCTTAGAGACCTTCCACATCTGTCAAGTTCAGCTGACCTTTGCTAAGGCTTTCAAAAGTCCCAAGGCAGGGACATGCAGATGAACAGACCCAGATATACAGGGAAACAGTGTGATTGCAAAAGCCTCATTTTCTTAGGTAAGTAGGCTAATAACCACCTTAGTTCATTTCCAAAAATGGACAAAGGTAGGTACTCAATGACTTTTTTACCCCGGTCTTCACCGTCAAGTGCTTGAGCCTCACC
>NW_008824227.1:0-797 GCF_000699105.1 Pygoscelis adeliae
TTCTATGATTCTATGATTCTAAGTTTGGATGCCCGCAAGTACCTGGATGTTCAGCAGCAGCTGCAAAGCAGGCCGTACGTTTCCCTGCTGCCCCCTCGTGAGCGCGCGCGGTACCGGTGGTGAAGAATAGCTGCACAAGCAGGTTCGAGCTTGACGTCAGGTAGAACGTCACAGCGGTGTGGGGGACCAGGTCAGACGCTGGAACGCAAACGTGGCCCGCCCCGACCCCCCCGGGATCCCCCTTCCCCTGCAACCTCCAAAATTATAGATGGCTAATCCGAATTTCAGCAACTGGGAAGGCCCTAGAACAACAGCAAAACAGGGTAGCACTGTAGGCCATAACAGGTGGATGACAGTATGACAGCCTGTAGGAGCCGGCACGGATTTGTTGAGAACAAAGCATGTCAGACCAGTTAAATCTTCTCTACACCCACAAGACCTGTTATCCTGTCACAGATCTCCGCCTAGCAAAGCCTTTAATACCGTCTCAAAGGAAGCTCCCACAGGGAAGCTAGGGTGATGTAAATCAAACTGCTCGTGAGAGGATGCAAACTTGTATTTGGCGAGTGCTTCACATGATCTCGTTTCAAAATAAAAGGGTGGCTGCGGTGCACCCGCGGTGCTTTGTCCGGAGCCTTTATTTATTTTCATTCTGACATAGGGTTTCCCCGCTCACTGAGCAGGCAGTACCACCTGTAGACACGTTGAAAGTTAGGTGTGGAGTTCAGAGTGGCGGTGATGAATCGGGCTGCTCTCCAGCCCGAGGTAAAGCACGCAGGAGGCTGAGGGGGGCCGGA
>NW_008824227.1:2086-26261 GCF_000699105.1 Pygoscelis adeliae
GGTCGGCCCGCAGCAGGGGCCCGCGGGGAGCCGGTGAGGTGCCTCCTCGTAAGTCCCTCTGGGGCTTCGGTCCGAAACGTTTGCTGCGCTGTCCCTCGGGGAGCCCGGTGCGACCGGCGAGCCCAGGCCGCCGTCGCGTGACAGGGAGCTGAGGGGGCGCCGTGCAGCCCGCGGCTCTGCCCAGGTGCTACTCGGCGGCTGGGGAAAGCGAACTGCCTGATGTCTCTCCGAGTATATCGTTATTAAAGAGCCCGCCGTTACGTCCGAACGGCGCTCGTTACTGCGCTTTAAAAATGCCTGTCCGAGGCGTTAACTGTACGCGCTGCGCGGCGGACCCGGGTAGCCCGCAGAGATAATGGGCGCTTCCGCAAAATCAGCGCTGCCATGAATAATCTCTTACGGCTCAAAAAAGTTGCAATTTCCGAACTTGATTCAGTGCACAGCCAGAATGAAGCTATGTAGGAAGGTTAAGAAGAGCTGGATGAGAATTAGTATGACTGATATTCAAGACAAATAATTAAAAAAAAACCCCTAAATTAATTTTACCTTCTATGAGCTTCTGTGGGAAGCCGCTACGATTTAACAGCTAATAAAATTTTTGCTACGCCTGCTTTCGTTTATCTTTTGTATAACTTCAGTGATGCAGACTCTCCGAATTCAGTTGAAAAGCTATGGGGGTCAACTTCTTAAGTAATAATGACCAACTACCTTGGTTGACGAGATGAATTTAGTTTTTGGTATGATATGACAAATTTCATGTACCATAAAATTAGGTTCTCTTTGTAATTTTGAGGTGACCTTAAAGACTTGCTTGTTAAAACTGTAATACTGCTAACAGGTTAAGAATAGTGTTCAAAATACCTTTGGAAGTTTATTTTTTTGAGCCAGAACTGCAAATGTTGGCTTACATATTATTGTTATTAATGCCTTTTGCAATCATTATATCCTCACGGTTGGAAGTTCTACTTTTACAGATGCACAATGAAAATAGAAATTAAAAGCTATTTTATTTTTGCAACACAACTAAAAAGCTGCTGAAACAAATGTTATGGGATTGGTGAAAAGCGTTGATGTAAATCAAGGCTATTGTAAAAGAATAACTTTGTTGAAGCAATTGAGTTTGAAACTGTCAAGAGCAATCATTTTCCTTTTTCATCTGATTAGTCTCAATTGTTCTTGAATAGCCTCACTAAGTATCACTGTATACTTTAATTAAATATAATGCTCAATATGACAGTAGCATCAGGATTGTCCATGGTGTAGTGTTTTGCTTTTGTTGCAACTCATAGACTAAGCTCTATGTCAAGATTTAGTCTCTAACACCTAAAAACTTTCTATCTCACCCTTGCTCTTGCCTCTTGTACAGCTTTTCTTTTTTAATAGAGCATCAGTGTGTTTGAGCTAGTAAATGTTCCTTCCATCTTCCCTTTTTCTTCTGCATCAGTCAGGTTCTACTTATCTTACAGATAGGTAGATGCAATTGTATTAATTTGCTTCCAAAACCTGATGTGTCTGAGCTTATCAAAAACGTTTTCAAGCAACGCGTTCACTATGCTTTGGTAAAACATGAATTTGGAAACTCAAAATGCATACATTAGCATTGTTATTATGCATGTTAATATGCTTCATACCTAAGGGGGTGAACCTGTGATCGAATGTCACCATGGCATACCAGGTTGCTGCTTGTCTAGTGGTGCATGGCAATGATCTGCTTGTATGCTCCAGTTGATCTCAGTTGTTCCTCTAATCTCACAGTTGTGGGCTGTCCTACCGTAAGGCTCCTGCATTTGACTGGTTCACTGTTATATCATTACAGAGCAGAATATATTCATTGTTCAGCCTCCTACTATTAAAAGCCACAGAACCAAAGCTGTAACTTGCCCCTGTGAACAAGATTTTAGTGATCATCTGTTGTCACCGATCAGTCTTGCACCAAAGCCTCTAGTGGTCTGTTTAGAATCTAGCACTTCAGCCTCAGTGATTTGTTGAGGAAGAAATGTTAGCCAGAATAGTCAGGAAACTCGAGATGCCATGCGCTTGTGGTATTTTTTTTTTAAACATAATTTAAAGAGACAGCATCTGAAGTGCCTCTACTGTCAAAATATTTTAGAGGTTACTAAGGTTATAGAAGTTCTATTTTCAAGTTGACCATTCACGTCAACTGTACAGGTAGCATAGACATTCAGTGCAGTTAGCGCTACTGAATGAGTAATAAAATACATTTCATGGTTTTAGTTTTCAGCCCACGGTCATTTCCATGCTTTTTGGGAGAAATTGTTGCAAACACCCCTTCAAGGAAAATTCTGTGCACCAGGTTTAAATTAACTTAGTGATGAAACAAAATGCTCACCATCAAGTTTCTAAGCTTTTATTATACCTCTACTAAACCTTACTTAAAACTCAATCAGAGTAAAACGGTATGTTGACTTTTTTCCCCCCAAAATCTGATGATTTGTCTGTCTTACTAAATTCTATTCGCAATTCACAAATTCTATTCAAATGCATCAGCATTATAAAGGTTTTGGTATTGCTGTCTACTGTTCTGCTATTAGTAGGGTCTGTTAGTATTTCTGGCGCTTTAGAGCGTTTTGTCATCAGTGCAAGATGTAGGCTTCGTTGCTTGTGTAAATGAAAAATAAAAAATGAAATTTTTAAAGTTAGTTAGTTTGATTCACTATTGCCTTAACTTTTATGTATAAATTTTTCTTTGTTTGAAGGCTCTTATTTATACAATTATTTGGTATGTTTCATCTTCCACCCCCCTGCAACTGAACAACGTTTTCTAATACATATGTAAACAAACTAAAAGCTATAGATACTTGAGTTGTCCTGCAGTGGGTGGAAGGAGAAACAAGGTCTGGAAACTGCCAAATTGTGGCAGTTTTTCCTTAAACAATTATGAAACAAATTAAGTTAAAGGCTTTATATTCCTTTTATCCAATTATACTATTCTGGACCCTTAAACTGAATGATATTACTGCTTTGTCAGCTTATGTTCTTATTAGCAATGATATCAACCCGGTATTCTTAATTCTTGTATTTTTAGGCCTTTTAATGCCTCAGAACGTAAAGCAAGCTCCTATGCTGTTGTAGACTGTGATCAAGCAAGAAAGGAAGTTAGTGTCCGCACTGGAGGAGTGACAGATAAGATGTCAAGAAAGACTTACACATTTGATATGGTAACTGCTTGTCAAGTTGGGGACTTCTAGAAACAAGCCAGTACATTTCTCTAATATGGTCTTATTACTGTACTGTGTGATGCCATACATTACTGTATGGATAAATGGGATGTGTTGTCTTTGCCTCAACAGGTTTTTGGAGCTCAGGCAAAGCAAATTGATGTATACCGGAGCGTTGTGTGTCCCATTTTGGATGAAGTTATTATGGGCTACAACTGTACAGTGTTTGCGTAAGTGAGCCAATTTTTATTATTAGGAAATTTTATTTGAATTTTAGTTTCTTGTTTGCATTTTAATTTTTTATTCTCACAGTTATGGCCAAACTGGTACTGGTAAGACCTTCACAATGGAAGGGGAGCGGTCACCCAATGAGGAATATACTTGGGAAGAGGTATATTTTTCACTCTGAGATTTCTCTTGTCTGTACTATAGTTCAAAGCTAGAAATTGCAGAAGGCTAAAGAAAACCTAAAGTTGATGCCTTTCAAATCCTGAAGCTGACTTTTCTTAAATGTTTGTAAATTAACAAATGGTCTCATTCATTTATATGAAAATCAAAACTTTACATCTTTAATGCATGCATACAAGCCTTGGCAATCTTTATATGGAAGATGACCTTTGTCCAAGATATTCTTGCTTATATCAAATCAGACTACTTAGCTGAAATTCCACCCCACACCCCCCCAAAATCTCTTTCAGTATATTTATGTATTAAATACTTCATTTTAATTTATAGGATCCACTAGCAGGTATAATACCCCGTACATTGCATCAAATATTTGAAAAACTCACAGAGAATGGTACCGAATTTTCCGTGAAAGTCTCTCTTCTGGAAATCTATAATGAGGAGCTTTTTGATCTTCTGAATCCTACTCCTGATGTTGGAGAAAGACTGCAGATGTTTGATGACCCTCGAAACAAGGTTAGTGCTGTCTTCCAAAATTTGTTATCTTAAGGCTTTCAGGATTGTTGAGAGATGTATAGTAAGCATGCATTATTTTCTGACAGAGGGGTGTAATTATTAAAGGCTTGGAAGAAGTAACTGTACACAACAAAAATGAAGTCTACCAAATCCTGGAAAGGGGTGCAGCAAAAAGAACGACTGCAGCTACTTACATGAATGCATATTCCAGGTACAAATCTTCCCCATTTCAGAAACTTTGTTTTGTTCCTGTTTTATTAAACAGGATCTTACCAAAGAAAAGATGTCGAAGCTGGTGCAAACCTGGCATGATCTTGAGATTGTGTATCACAGTTCTGATTGCCAAATGTGGGTTAGAAAGCCATAGTTAGAACTTCTTCTGTATCACATCCCGTGGGGTGATTCTAATAGGTGTATGGAGAAGCATTCAGATCTTATAATGCCCCTTATCTTAAAAATGGGCAAGCTGTTTCTCTCTGCATGATTTTTTTATGTAGGCGTCCCCTCTTGTTTAGAGTTTGCATGCTTTGTTATGAATATATCCCTTGTTAATACGCAGTGTCTAATTGGAACAGGAGCCCTGGCATTCCACCTAACTCTAGCTGAGAGATAAGTAGCAGAATGTTCTTAATCTGGCATCTAGAATATTGAAACTTAATTATAACTCAAAGTTAAGAAGTTAACTTTTTCAAAGCTTTCTACGCCTATGGAAACAAAAGACAGTCTGACAGATATGTAACTGAAATACATTGTATGTACTAGCACAAGATAAATATTCGGTGCAGTAGATATTGTACATCTTCAAAAAGAAGGCTGTAGTCCTTTCAAGTTTGGAAGATGTTTAGCTGATATACCTGTATTAGAGAGGTGGGTTGTCTTTATTCTAGCTGTTATGGATGGCTGGGGTTTTATGCCAGTCCTGTTTACTAAATAAAAACTTGGTGTAAGAGTCTCAAGTGTTCTTTCCTCACCAGCAGTAGAAAATGGTATATTAGGATTTGTTACTGAAGTTGGAATTTCAAAATACTGCTAAGATCTGTCTTTTACAGGTCGACACAAGATCCTTTTTTCAAACCCCAGCTTCTGAAAACTTGCAAACTGGATTGTGGTAGTTGGGGATGAGGTTGAGGGGTTTTTTTGTATGGCCATGCAGACTATTTCATATGATTGCAGCTTGTAGTCAGAATCTAGTAGAGACACCTTGGTCAAAAATATAATTGTTTATTACTGATTTCTCATTCTTGAACTGCAGATGTGATATCTATGTCACTGTCACCAAGCAGTGATCCAGTGTTGCAATAAGCAAGGAACACCCTGCCCATGTCATATTTTAAATTAAAGATATACTGAGCGCATCTGCCTACTGGTGCAAGGGAATGGGTATTTGGCTCCTGCAGATTGGAACACAGAACTAATTTCATCTGAAATTACAGGGAATTTAGAGAATTCATTCTGCCTGAACTGTTTCATGCATGATCAAACTGGTGTAATTTGACGTGTATGGTTTTTCTATATATGTCAGCTTCCTATTGTAAAAACTTATTAAAGGAATAAGCTCAAGCTAAAATCATCCTAAACTGTACTATTGTTTTGAATGAAAACTGAATTGGACTTCTAAATTTTTAATATTGGATTCAGCTACTTGCTGATTTTCTTAGCCTGAATAAAGAAAACTAAATTTCTTAATCTCACATTCTCTTCTTAGTGTACTGACTATAAAAAAATCTACAAGCTGGTTTATTCCCTAAAAAGAGCACAGCTACCTAACTTGCAGCAGTGCTGTGTAGCAAGCAGATCATTTGGCTTTAATGGGATGTCTGTCTGAAACTGAATTCTTTTGTAGCCGTTCCCACTCCGTGTTTTCGATTACCATCCATATGAAAGAAACGACAATAGATGGAGAAGAACTTGTCAAAATTGGGAAGCTAAACTTGGTAAGTATTCAAACTAAATTTCATTGATGACATTCTTAAAGTAATAAAGTAGAATAATCTGACCTCATTCTCTTGGGAATCTAAGATGGGTTTTTATTCAGTAAGGGGAAAAATCATTGTCTTTCATAAAGTGATATGAACTATATTTGTCACTGAGAAATGTCTGTCCCATTTGTCTCCCCAGTGTCTCCTGAACAACTCAAGCTAGTTCATGTGTGTTGCATTCTGCAACACTGGGGCAAGCATTCTTCAGGGTGATTTGAGACAGAAGCATGTCCCTTCCCCTTGTCTTTCAGGTTGATCTTGCAGGAAGTGAAAACATTGGTCGATCTGGGGCAGTTGACAAAAGAGCCCGTGAAGCTGGAAATATCAACCAGTCTCTCCTGACACTAGGAAGAGTTATTACTGCTCTAGTTGAAAGAGCCCCACATATTCCATACAGGGAATCTAAACTCACAAGAATCCTTCAAGACTCTCTTGGAGGACGAACAAAAACTTCAATAATTGCCACAGTTTCTCCTGCATCAATAAATCTTGAGGTAAATTTAAGTTTGAAAATCGATTCCTAAAATAGATATTATATTTTGCAAATGATACAAAAATATGAGTTAACTCCTCAGCTTGACCTAGTGTTACATCTATTTATCCCAGGAAACATTGAGTACACTGGAATATGCCCACAGAGCAAAGAACATAATGAACAAGCCTGAAGTTAATCAGAAGCTAACAAAAAAAGCTCTTATTAAGGTAAGCTAGACATATATATTCACAAATTAAGTTACAGGTTAGGTTTGATTCTGTTAACATAGTTTTTGCTATGCAGGAATTACGAAGCTGTGGAGAAGCTATAACTAGTAGCAGTACTTTTCTGAGGTGATTTTAATCACTGAACTGATGCTTTCAAACTAAGCTGCTCTACTGGTACAACATTAGTCACTTTGCAGATACTGAAACTGTTGCTAAGAGTAAAGCTAGATAGAGAGGGCTATTGCTACTAGCGTATGGATTACCTGTTTAAAAGTTAGTGGAGAACCACTAAATGACACTGGGTGGTTTTTTTTCTGGACTTGGTGTATTAGTAGCTTCATTCCCTAGAAAGTGCCTGAATTAAAGTGAACTTGTCAGTAAGTGTGAATGAAGAGCCAATATAAAGTAGCTGACTGCTACTAAAGAAGCTGCAATTCCCATTGTAAGCTGTTACATGCAACCAAGTACGATTCAAACGGGAGGTTTTGATGTTCTACATATGTCCAATGGTCTGAATTTAAATGTTTCTATACTGAACTTATTTGGAACAGAAGTGAAGTGCTTTGCTCCTGTGCTTATGCAAAACTTCCATAGAGCACCATCTTTGTGAAGTATCTGTTAAGCTAAATCTTGAAAGCAAAGTAGAAATTTTCAGATTTACATGTGATTGTTTCTTTATGCAGGAATATACTGAAGAGATTGAGCGTCTGAAGCGAGATCTTGCTGCTGCACGAGAAAAAAATGGAGTCTATATTTCCCTTGAAAATTATGAGTATGTCTTCAAAATTTCTATAAAACGACTAACAACAAATCTCAGATACTGGTACCCATCCTTATACAGAAATGCTTTCAGATCTAGTTTCACACCAGAAAATTGAAGATAGTCAGGAGAATTTAACTGACTGGTCAACTTGTTCTTTAGGAATAATTATTACACAGATAGAAGCCTAAGAGTAGGTTTCCACTGAGGACTTTATTTATATGTGGAACTTACCATAAGCATAGCCAGAATGCAGATTTACACCATGCAGTCTTTCTTTCAGTGGAAGCTCATATAGGAGAGCAAACTTGATATAGTTTACTTAACTTTGTAAGAGGGCTAGTTTACAGTGAAAGTTTAAAATGGAAAATTGCCTTAAATCCTTTCTGCATTAAGTGAAAATTAGCTGCTTTTCATACAGAAGTTAGCAATACTTTATTTTTTGAAATTACTAAATATGTAGTATAAAAAGAGTAGATAATCTTGAAATCAGCTCTTACTTGACTAATTTATTTGTTTTAATCCTTGCTTGAGAGCCCTTAATGGAAAGCTGACGGTTCAGGAAGAACAAATTGCAGAGTATATTGACAAAATCGGTGTCATGGAGGAAGAAGTGAAAAGAGTAAGTGATGTTTCTCAACTGCGGCTTAAATCTGCCAAAAAATGAAAGAAATCTTTGGGGAAGGAGGAAAAAAAACAGTCTGAAGAGTTTCGTTCAAGTTCCTTAATTAGTCAAGAGTGGAAGCTTCCTAGTCCTTGAAGTTAGGAAGTTGAAATATCATATGTGAAGTTACAGGATGCAATATTAATTTTTAAAGCTGTTTTAATGTCTACCACTTTACCTTTAATTTGCTTTGCTGGGTTTTCAGCAAAAATCTGCTTGTAAAATGGTGGTATCTCAGCTGACAGATACCTGCTTAGGAGCAAAGAATGAGGGGAGAGAGGAGAAGGTGATGAGCTCCCATTAACAAATTACACAGAAAATGGGAGCTGCTTCTTAAAAAGAAATGCAGATATACATTTGCTGGAATATGTAACTAGTCTTGTGTAATTAGCTTTACTGACTCTTCATTCTATCTGCTTAGGTTTGTTTAGTGGGATCTTTTTTTTCTTGTGCTGTAACAATTGTTTGGTCTTGTGGTTTGAGTGGGGAAGCAAGGGATTATTACAGTGAAAATGGTGTCGGTTTGTGATATTTTCAGCGAATACAGAGACTATACAATTTATAGTCTAGGTTTAAGACCTCTGAGCCTTACAGCTGAAACTACATTGGTAGATGACAACTTGCCTTCTGGTATTGTGGCATAATTTGAGACATGTGAAGCGGGACTGTTGAACTTACAAAAAGCAGTGTTGCCCTATTGATGTTTGTCTTCCACTTTAGATCACTGAACTATTCACAGTTAGTAAAAATGAACTTGAACAGTGTAAAACAGATCTGCAAATCAAGGAGAAAGAACTGGAAGAAACACAAAAAGATCTGCAAGAAACCAAGGTTCATCTGGCTGAAGAAGAATATGTGGTTTCAGTTTTGGAAAACACCGAACAAAAACTTCATGGCACAGCTAGCAAGGTTGTCACAGTTCTTGCACCTAACTGTAACAGTAGCTTCCTACGTTTAGGAGTTTCATGGGCTGTTCAAGGAAATCATTGTTGCTAAAGCATGATGTGAGTGTGACAAAACCTGAATTTAAGATGGAAAACGAGGATTAGCTCTCTGAATTATACTATGATGAAAGGCTGCTAAAGATTGCAGGACTTTCTCTGTGGTAATATTGACAGTTGACTGCTAAACATGCTGGTTGGTCTGGAGCTACCTTTCCTTCAGGCCAGTTTGTCACGAGAGTTTCAGTGCTTTGCAGTATCTATTGTCATGACTTGTTTTGCAGAATAAGTAGTTTTCTTTACTAGAAACATATGGCTGGTCCTACGAAAGAGTAAGTTATATGTAACTGGGGTAGAAAAATAGCAAAAAGCTTTGCAGAGATGTGTGCAGTAATTTACACTCACTGACTGAATAATGGAAACTGTTGCCCTGTCACCTCTATTTTAGGGTATGGTTTTGATGTGTTTGTAGGTTGGTCATAATTATCGAAACAGACTTCATGTGGGGAGAGAGTGTCCTGCTATTTAAACTGCAGAATGATGAAACTTGTATCTTTAGTCAACATGAAAATTTCTTTCTACTCAGATTCCTGTAAGGTTGCAAGGGGTTGCCTAGTTTTTTGCATGTGGGTTGTGGAGTGTTTGTGTGAGTGAAATAGGTACAGAAGTTATTTATGCTGACTACAAAACCAAGAATCCACTATACATTCGAATTCTAAATTATTTATCACAGAACTAGTACTGGAAACCTCTTGCTTGAGTACTATTAAAGAATATATTTACTGTCAGATCTTTCAGAAAAAGTTGAAGTGGTCAGGAATTTTTTTCAGTTACTATTCTGTGATAAATGATATCTTAATTCCTTAAATACTGAGGATGTCCTTTATTAATGCTTTAATTTCCAAGTCAGAACAAATGGTCTCTAGTAGGTAACTTTTTCTCTAAGACTATAACATACGAGTATAACTATGACATAACACCAGGATTAAGAACAGTTGTAACTTCATGATGTAAAGGGACCTGTCTTTCTAGGGAGATAACTTCTCCTTTAACTCAGAACTACAGTTGCTTTTCCTTATATAATATATGCTTGACTTCTTGTTTAAAGACTGACTAAAATAACTTTAAAAAATTGTAGTTACTTAATACAGTTGAAGAAACTACAAAAGATGTATCTGGTCTCCATGCGAAACTGGACCGTAAGAAGGCTGTTGATCAACACAATGCTGTTGTCCAACATACGTTTGCAGGACAAATGAATGTTTTGTTCAACAAAATAGAAGATTCAGTTAGTGAAAACAGTTTGAAGCAGAAACAAATGTTGACGTCTTACACAAGTCTTATAGGTAAGTGTAATACCTGTATCAGTATGTCATCCTGAATTTTTGCAACGGTAGTGCCACAGACCATTTCCTAAAATGGATCTGTTTTAGTAAGTGGAAGAGGCTTTATTTTAAGCAATGTAATGATTACAGTTGCACCAATAATAATGTATCTGGGATGATCAACAGCCTTCCTGTGCTGTAAGAGGCAATAAGGTGATGAGCAATGAAGAGTTCCTACCTTACAGTGGAACTTTAAAAAAAAAAAAAAAATAAAATTGTAATGCTTCTTGATTTCTTTCGTAGGTGACCTCCTGTCTACCAGTTCTTCAGCAGCTAATACTCTTGCATCAGTTGTATCAGCATCTTTTGCTTCTGTTAAAGAATTGGTGTCTACTGAAGTTTCTCACGTGTCTGAAAAAATAACACAACATGAGAATCTGTCACTTGATTGTAAAGCTGAGCTGCTGAGATTAATTGTTAGTAAATTTACATACTCTTATGTTACTTAAATATATGAAACTGTTCTCAATCAAAAGGGGTTCTGTAAATAACTGTATAGTTTTTTTCTGATGCTCTCTACCTGTGTCTGCTTCAGCACTTGGCCATGATTATGTCCCTCCCCACTTCCCATCCCATGTCACCGCCACAAGCTGTAATGTACTATATTGCAAATACTGCAACAGCAGAGTAAATGGATATGTATGTGTATGGCTTCTTACAAATGTAGATGAAGGAACAGTCATATCCTGTTTTGCTTTTGCTTTTTTCTTTTTTTAATTTTTTTTTATTTTTTTACCACTGTTTCTAGGAGGAACATAAATCTGGATTAGGAAGAGCATTAAATAGCTTGACACCAATGGTAGAATTTGTCTTGGGGCTAAACTGTCAGTTTCAGAGTAATGTGAAGAAATATTCTGCTGTGGCTGACAAGGTAATGCACATAACTTGTCTCTTACCTTTGTGCTCTCTATTTTATTTAATCTATAGATCACCCTTTCGTGGTTTTTCTGCAGTGTGTCAGAGTGTTTCCACTTCTGGTCTGGCCTCTTCTCCTTTATTCTGTCCCATGAGTTCTACATTTTAGCTCTTTCAGACTTCTTTTCCACTTCTGAGTGTGGTGTATTTGCTTGTTTCCTATATTGGCACAGCTGCTCACCTAAATGCCACAGAAGAATGATAAAACATGGATGCTTAAAGCTATATGTAACAAATATTTGATAATATCCTTAATATAGTCTCCTGTATTTTAGAAATCTAAAATAACCAACTTAGACAAGTCTTATTGCTCCCAATTTCTCTTGCTGTCATACCAAACTACTTCTGTAGTCACTTCGATTCCTGGGGAATGCGATGCTGTATCTTGTTAACAATAACCGTAAGTGCAGACAACACTGCACTTACAAAAAAAGTTCTTTGCTTCAATTTTTAGTTCTAGTCAATCTCATAATGTTTATGTAGAAATGCAGCCTCACTCTTTCATTCCTTTTTTTCCATTTTGTCAAAAACAAATCTTTGTTCTTGGTGACCTGTTGCTCTGACTGAAAAATTTCCCCCTTCTGTCAGTTACAACTCATGTGAAATCAACTCCCCTTGTCTAGAGGCTTTTTATTGGTTTTCAGACTTAGACAGCAAATAGTCCATGGCTTACCAGCTCTTGCTTCTTGCTCGTCTTAACCAAGTACCTTATCTGTGTCTTCCTGTCTTGTCTACCTCGCACGACAAATTTTGTGTTTGGAAAAGCCCACACCAAGTTCCAGTCTGTAACTTCAGGTTGCTCTAAGTGTTATTTTCTACCTTTTTTATGTGCAATACTTTATTAGTGCCTTTGACAATTTCCTTGGGGTAGAGTTTGTTTCTATATAAATTATGCTAGGGAAAAGTATCGAGTTCTTACCTAAAGACAAATATCTATCTTTAAAACTTCTTTTCAAAGATGGAGGGTCATAAAAAGGAAATGGATACCTTCTTTGGAGATCTTTCTCTCACTCTGAAAAAATTACGGGAAGAAACGGCCAGTGTTTTTGCTCAGCTTCAGAATGATTGTGAGAATTTAAAAGAAGAAGTGGAAATGACGAGGTTGGCACATACAAAGGTATTCTTGAGAGTAAGAAGAAATCCTAACACCAAGTATGATTGCTTGCTTTGATTTAAACTCTTTGTAGCAGTAAACCATTGTACTTGCTTCAGAAGAAATGTTAGGATGGTAACTTGATGATCCTAATTCTTTTCAGCCTTTTTTGGGCTGCTTTAAGAAGCTTATGTAGGAAGGTAACAAAACTTACCTTTGCACTGAGCATGTCCAGTATATATGCCTTTACATATATCTCCAAAAGCAAAGTGTCTATATCTTCTCTACACAAAAATTGTACCTTTAGCTTTAGATGACAAAGCTCTTTTATTTGCTGAATTTTTACTAAAAGCATTCAAGTACCCTTTAAGAATGTTAAAAAGTGCAGAATAACAGTGAAATGTATGACTTCTTTTTTTTTTTTAATAGAGTGCAGCCGAATTAATGTCCTCACTGCAAAGCCAGCTTGACCTGTTTGCTCAGGAGACTCAGAAGAACTTAACTAATGTACTCACAAAAAATGGAAGCTTGAAGACCACCATCACTGCTGTGCAAGAAAATGTTCACCTGTAAGGAGCACATTACTTCTGCTGTATACTGATGCAAGATAAAACTATGTATGAAGAGGACTGCAAAATTAGATGCTCTTCATATTTATATGCTTATAAAGTCTTCTGGACAAGACCTGTATGTTAGAGCTGAGTTCTGCCACAGAATGTAGATCATAGTTCACCTTTCCCCAGAGTAAAAGGTAGCTTTACAAGGCTTTTCCTCAAACTTGTCTCTTGAGCGTATTGCAGATAAGAGACCGTGGTTTTGGGAGCAGTAAGCTGGTGAACGGCCCTCAGTGTGGTTGGACTTCAGAACTTCATACCGTAAAGGCCTAGCTTGAAGTATAATAGTGTATCTATTGCAGCGTGCTTCATTCAGTTTCAGACTGAATAACTAAGGTCTTGCCAATGTTGTTGTTTTTTAGTTTGTGGTGTTTGGGGGTGGGGGGGAGATTTAACAAACCTACTACTGAGTGCTGCAATTTGTAAATTTACTAGAGTAACAACACTATAATTAACTGGTTTGACAGAACTGCACTACTTCACTAGTTCTGGTCTCATATTTCTAAATGTAGAATGTGTTAAAATCCACCTTTCAAAATCTCTGAACTGTTACAAATATGTTGTTGCAGGAAAACTACAGACCTAGTCAGCAGTACAACTTCCAATCACAGCAAATTTATTGCATCTCTGGATAATTTCTCTCAAGAGCTCAGGATTATAAATGCTGAAAACAAGATGATGCTGGAAGAGTCCACTGACCACTGTCAACAGCTTCTCAGCAATCTCAAAAATGTGTCTCAGGATACTGATAAATGGGGTGAATTTGGAACTGCTCAGATAGTCGACTTTACCAATCAGCAGCTATTGTCCTTCAGTGATGAGAAACAGCAACTTCAGTGTTTACAAAAGGTACCAATAGTCATTTGTAGTCTAATACAACATTCTGAGACAAACTTTTACAGTAGAATTTGTAGGGGAGAAAAAGTTCTCACAGTCAGAACAAATTTGTGGGTTTTTTCAATTGCAGCAGACTCATGTTACTCAGCTTAAATAGATGCAATTAGAGGAAATCAAAAGCTTAATTTCAGAGGAATGCTTTGAACTTAAAGTGCAAATAACCTCAAAAAATGGTGTCTTGATTAATCCCATGCAGCTAACTTCCACTTGTAATTCAGGCTTTTTACATCTTTTTGATAGAATATATCTCTAATTCTAAAGCTTTGTCTACCAGTGATGTCCCTGGGAGATTTGCACAATGATCAAATACAGACTATATTCTGGAGGATGCAAATGACTTTATTGGTCAGATGGATTAACGTTATGGGAGAAAGCATTCCTTTTGGGTAGCTACTAGTTCTGGCCTCTTATCTGAGAATTTTTTTCTAGTTTTTTCATTTCCATCGCAAACTTCCCACCTTTCTTGTTTTATTGTTCCCATAGGTAATGAAATAGACAAATCCAACATTTTGCTAAATTTCAGAAAGTAAAACTTAAGTGTTAAAAGCATTTGCAGTCTCAAGACACCCCTGTATCTGTTATACCTATTGAACACTTCAGGAGTTTCATTCCAATGGGAACAGCTGAAAATACATGTTTTCCTTCTTTTCCCCTACAAATACATGAAGCTTCTAGTGCTTGTAGGATTTTCACTTTCACTTGAATATCCTACTTCTGTGCAGGGTTGTGCATAGAAGCATGAGGAGTCTGATCTGAACCAGATGCCATCATCTTTTTTCTTATGAGTAGCTTTCTAAAATGATCATACTTTCTAAGAAACTGACTTTCTTCTGAAGATAGTTCTCAAAACGAGAGTGTAAAACTGGCACTGAAACTTCTCAATTTGAGGTCTCTCAGTTGTTTCGTTTCAGGTCATGTCATTAATCGTGCACCACATCTTAGAAAAGAGGCCAGAACCTTAACTCTCCTGTTAACTTGGTGTTTTTGGTTGGGTTTTTGTTTTGTTTGTTTTCAGAAATGTGACGAAAACTGTGATAAAGCAATTGCTGAAATTGTTGACCATATTGGTAGACAAAAGGCCGCTGAGGAGAAGGTACTAAATGGCCTTCTTGATCAGATAAAGATTGATCAGGAGATACTTCTGGAGCAGAAGCTGGGACTTAATGAGGAAGCACAGCATGGACTGACTCAGGTTAATGGTTTCCTGCAAGAGGATCTTAAAGTGGATATTCCAACAGGTATTTAAAGTAGGTCGGGGACAGAATGGTCTTACAGAAAGCAATTTGAGTTGCAGAATTCGTAAGTGAAGGTTAATGGGGACATAATATAACTAGCAGCCTTACACCTTTTTTAAGGTGCATGCAAAGAATGACTGGACAAAGCATGATTTCTGTATTGAGTTAATGTAAAATTGAGGTTCTGTAATTAAAGCAATTGCTGAACCTTAATAGTGCCTTTCGTTAGTGTACAATCTTCATTAAAGGGACAACTCCACAGAGAAGAGACTACTTCTATCCAGTCACACTTGTGAGAACAGAACCCCGGGAATTTCTACTGGAGCAATTAAGGCAAAAGCAACCAAAGCTCGATGCTATGCTAAACAGTGTGACAAAGGAGGTGGAGGAAAATGCAGATCAGGTATGTGTATGAATGGCTAAATGAGGCTCTTCAATGAAGATTTCACATCTTTAGGAGTTTTTTCGTGCCGTTGTGGAGAGTTGACTAGAACCCCAGAGCTGTTGCAGCCTTTGTGTTTTACAGGGTACCTGGAGTCATGTGTGCTGAGCTTTTTGACAAAAACGGTATCTTGAAAAATAAGACATTAATAATTTAGAGACTTTCATTTCTGTTTTTCAAAAATGGAAGTGCGGTGTCTTAAAGATCTGATCATGCCTAGTATATTCACCTAGGAAATTCAGACATTAAATACACTTTTCTGAAAACTTCTGTTTTAGGACCTGTTGGAAGAGGAGGAAGGATTGCAAGAATCCAATGAAAGCCTTTCTAGTGACAAATCCTTAGTGGATACAAACATATGCTGCCACGCAAATGGTGGTATTCCCTTTTTCCAGGTAACTTCCACAGATATTCCAAACAGCTGTCTATTTAAGAGTGAAGAAAAATTACTGTTCCATAATAGTGCTGTACTCTTAAAGTCACCTACTATCGTTTAGTGTAGTCTCACAACTTCTTTAAATCCTGTAGAATATGCTTTGTTAAACCTGAGCTAAAATAACAGCAGATTCTGATAACAGTTAACAGCAGATAAAATAATGCAGATTTCTGACAAGCTGGACAGACAGTAGAAAACTCCTCAGCAAATAATCCTGCATGAAAAACATTGTCATAATTTACTAGATATTAACACATGTTTTAATGGAAAAGTTGAAATTAATGTGGAGTGTTTTCTTAGAGGCCAGACAGAAATATTAGTGTTCTTGATTCTCCACTGATTTTTTTACTTTCTTCCTTTTGACCCTCTTGCTCTACCAATATATCAGTGTAAACCCCTGGTATATTAGGCTTGGAGGTGTGTGGGGGGGTTGTATTTACTTGTCACAGATCCCTTAAAAGTAGCTGCTGAACTTCCAGAAGTCCACAATAAATCTCTTTAGTAAATGCAATATTAGGAACCTTTTTCAGGAGTTTTCTACCAAGTTGTTTTTTTTTCTCCAAACACTATATACTGCATTGTACATGAGCAAGTAGTCTTTAATTTCTTTGTATTCTCTTAACATGGATAATATTGGGCACTTTCTTTAAATCCCAGCACAAAAGGAGTCACAAAAAGGATAAAGAGAACAAATCTGCAGCTACAGTGGAGAAGAACAAAATAGAGGATATGACGGAACAGTTTCTTCCCAAATCTAAGCCTCCTTTAAGATCACTGAACTGAGATATATTCACTGCAGATCCCTGTTTTGAAATACTTACGTCTAATTGTCTACTGAGCCATAACTTTCTCTGGTTATCCTCGGTCTCTGTATATAGTGATATATTGATGCAAAGTTGGATCAAAAGATTGGCCTGCCAGATGTCCTGCCTTTGTCCCATTTTTATATGCTGTAGCTTGCAAAGTATTAACAGACTTTAAAAAAAATAAAAAACCACAAAAAAACCCAGAAAACAAAAAAACCTCCTGCAGATTATGGTGCTGTATGTTAAATAGACTTTTACATTGTCAGTAAGAGATCCTTTTCTGTTTCTCAGTAGATTTAAAACAGAGCAGAAAGGGATGTGGAAAAATGCTTTGTCAGCATTACCAGCTACCATTTTATTTTTTTAATTAACTGTAAATAAGTGTTCTGGGCTTGTACCTGCTTTTTAGTCTGATCCCTGTTTCTGTGAAGTAGATAGCTGTCTTTTGACTGGGATACTTCAAATAAATCATTGATACATGGAAAACAAATGTATAAATACCTCCCTCAGAGTAAAACAAGCTTACATGACTTTCATCTTATTACCAGGTTTAATTTAGCTAAAACATGAGCAGCTATGTCAAGTCTTGTGCTGTCAGAAAAGGATGGTTCCGTCCCTTGTTTCATAATAGACAACAGCTTTATTTCAGTGCCTCTTCAGTATATGAAAGCTGGTCTCACTGCTGGGTTTTGGGGGTTGTTTTGGTTTTGTTTGTTTTGAACCCCACTGTTATATTCCTCTTAACCTGTAGCTGTGATGTGTTGGCTTGGATATGATGATGTC
This sequence comes from Pygoscelis adeliae, assembly GCF_000699105.1. NCBI lineage: Eukaryota > Metazoa > Chordata > Aves > Sphenisciformes > Spheniscidae > Pygoscelis > Pygoscelis adeliae. Next base: position 19,839 of record NW_008824227.1, read on the forward strand.
AGCCACAGCTTATGTATTGTAAACTGGCAGCATTTCTTTTAAGATGTAGATACTTAACATTAAAACATGCAAACTTGGTTACAAATGCAGTTCCTATGTTGTGTAACAGTGAGGTTTCCAGTAATTGACAGTAGCATTGAGAATTTGAAGAAAAAATCAAGCTATGATGCGCTAAAAAAGTAGATGAATAGGATTATGATGGGAGTGGAGAGAGGCACTAGAAGGCAGCCTTAATTTACATTGAAGCACTATTCTTAGCTAATTGTCAAAACATGATTTAAGAGGTTGTTCACTTTTCTATATCTAGCTTGCAAGCTTAAGCTGATCTCTCTTTCAAGGGGTAGTCCCTATGTCTATTTGTCTTTGAGCAAGTATGCCAACTAGATATACTTTGGACACCATTCAGACAGCATACTGCAGTCCTGCTGGTAGAGACAGAAAGACATAATTTGAAGTATGCCCTTGCACTGATTCTCTGAACTCTCTAGCATGAGATAGACCGTTAATCAGTTGCGTTTTTCTGAAACGCCTATCTTACCTCTTATTTATCCTCTCTCTTTTGCCCCTGTGGGCAAAGCTAATTGCTTTTTCTTAACAGCCTGATAGGAGGAGGGAAAGCATTAATTCCCTTTCAAATGAATGAGACACAAATATGGATTTTTTTTTTTTACACTGGGGGGGGTGTTATGATATCTTGGTACCTAGCTTGTATACCAAATCTTTCTATTGTTGTAAGGGACTGGAAGCTGCAGGACTGTCTCCTTCAGAGAGTGTTTGGTTTATTGTCAAATACAGGCACCAGAAACTTAATGGACTTAAGAACTCTCCAGGGCCTAGGATCCATTTTCTTGCACCACATGTCTGTTAACACTGACTAGATTTTAGCAAGATCTTCCAAGACTGTTCAAGAAATCATTTATTAACTAAAATTCAACCAAAAGAGCTCATCCCACAGCTGTATATTGAAACAGCCTAAGCCAAATGTGAGAGGCTTGTGCAAGCCTTTCACCCTACTACTTCATTTTCCCTATGGAGTTCACAGGATCAGTATGAACAAACAAACCGGAACAGCTAGTAGCTGAGGAGGGTCTCATCCATAAAATCATGCCAGAATCTGTTTCCTGGCTTTATCCTCTTTGAAACTGTCTCTTCTACCTTAGCTATTTGGCTTCCGCTGGTACAGCACAGGCTGCTTTCCTGGTAACTGGGAGCCTTAACAGTTGTATGAATTTCATGGACTGCTTGCATGCTCTCTCTTTTTCTAAAGTACCCCTCAGAGTCATATTGTTTTGGGTTTTTTTCTGCAATACTGGCATGGCAGATCACTGTTTCATTGGCCCTGGTGTCTGGAGGTCACACCAGAAAGCTGAATAGGATGAAAAATCCAGATGCAGAACCTGTCTCAGCTTCTCTGTCTGTGTCTCTTCTCCCACTAGATGGCTCTAACACTAAAGCCTTAGTCCAAAGCTCAAGTACTGGCCACTAACCAGGACTTAGAAATAAGCGTTTTGCCAAGCTTTTTGTCAAGCACCTGTTAAAAGAACAGGTTGCAAAAACTAATATCGAATTTATGCTTCCACGAGGATGATTCTATATTCAAGCTTGGGTGAGGGCTTGTTTTATGAAGAGCCGCATTTGAGAAAAAGATGATTCAACCTATGTCTTGAGCTTTGCTGCAGGGCTGATAGACACGCTCAGTAACTAAATGCTTGTCCTGACCTGCTCTCTGGGTCCCCCACCACATGGCCATTGCCCGAAGTAGAAAGCAGGGCCTACTTGTTTTGGTATATTGTACAATGTATGATAGAAGGAGAAAAGGAGGGTAAGAAAAATAAAGCAAGAGTTGTTTCTTGTACATAGCCACTGGATTCGCAGGTCTAACCCCGAGGGAAGAAATGGCATGGTCCAGGCTAGCTTACATGGTGGTTTGAATTTCTCTTGTTATAAGGCATCCTTTATAAGAGGAGTAGGAAGCCATTTCCACGGAATAAATAGCAAGGTTGTACCCTGACTGAATTAGTCTAGCTGAGCATGAGGGAGAATTGTGGTGACCGGGGTATATGGCTGTGTTCTAATTAACCTGATGAGTTTTTTTGGATTCTGGATTAGTGGCCAAGTGGGACAGCTCTTGATTTAATGAAAAACCCAGGTAGGAGGAATGCAATGTGGGGAAATGAAATGACGAAAAATACGAGTTTAAATGCGTGTAAAGGGGGAATGCAGAGAGAGCGATACGAGGGCCATGGGAAGCACAGATAGTCAGAGCCACCACCTTGCTTTCAAGTGAAAAATGAGCAGTTAGGAGGAAACGGAGGAAAGGAAACTTCTTGCTTCCTTCTGGAAATCGGGGAGCTGCAGCACTTGGTGCATCGGAGTTGTTGAGGGATGCAATGTTTACTTGAAGAGAGGAAAGAAGACTAAGCTGAGTGGCTGCTATTGATGGCTGGTTTTATTTTGGGTATCAGAAGCAATTGTGTAGGGCTTGAGAGGAGTGAGGAGAAGGTGCGTAGTTGCTAGACTCTGCCTTTCTTTTTTCTGTTAGGTGTCAGTCACCATTGTAATCATCTGTTAAATGGGTTGAGGAAACGAGGAAGCCTGCAACTCTTTGGGGTGATAAAAGAAAAAATAAAGCTAGAAGGAACTGGAAAAATAAAATTAAAGTTTAACATTCCTTTTCCATCAAAAAGAGATTGAAGGGGAAAAAAGAAAGTTCTAATGTTCCAGAGCATTAAAAACAGGAAAAAAGAAATAAATTTTAAAATATGTAGTTGGTAAATATATGCTTTTTAAACGAGTGTTTACAACCATTTGACTACTATTTTTTCTTTCCCTGTTAGAAACTACTTTTTATGGTAGAGGGCAATGCTCTATAAACTGCACGCCCACCCACGCAGTTACTTTATAAAGTTAAATAACAGTAAATCATGCTAGGCTTTGCATTAGTAGGCTTTATGTGACATAGCATTATAGGCAAGCTGTAGACCACCTAGCAAAGTAGGCCATTCTTGTAGGTTGAACACAAACTCCGTCCACAGCAGCATTGCTGTGCTCAATCTTGAAAATGTTGAAAGTATGAACACAGTGCATCGAAGTGAATGTTTAAATCCCTGTGTTCAGAATACTTCCAAAATCATCTTTGATTCCCTAGGAAAGGGTCTAGCTACCAAAAGGAGGGCACGTGATAGCTACACAAGTGCTATTCAGACAGATCAAAAGGAGCAAATTCTTGGTCCAGCAGTCTCTTGTCAGGGAAGAAGTTAGAAACAAGCTGCCATTTTTATATGAGGTCTGAAAATTGTTCCAGATTTCTAAAACTGAGAAGACTGTCAGTTTTCAGGTGGCATGAAGTTAGATTTTGTAAAATAATGGAGATTAACTGGATTGTTTCCTTTTTCTCCAAAATATTAAACTTATATATAAATGTTCCCTTGACTTCCTTAGTTATACTTGAAATGCTTTTGTGACTCTTGGTCTGTTCATAACCTAAACATTGTAATTCAAAGAATGAGGCACAATGACTAAAACTTTGAACTTGACTAGTGCATTTTCTTTATTAAAAATGACCAAAATGTAAGAATGAAATAAACAAATATGACATAAAAGTACATTAGATTTTTTCAGGTCTTTCCAGATGTAATCATCTACAGTTGTTGATAACATATATATAGTTTTGACTATAACTATATTCTGACAATGTCCAGAGCACTGAACCTACTATGTGAAGATTTTTTGTGTGTGATAAGGAATTGTATTTTCACTGGCAGAAGTTATTTTTTTAAAATACAGGGTTTTTTGCCTAATTAACACAAGTTTTGCAAAGTGAAAAATAACAATTAGCAGGAAAGAAAATATGCTCTTTTAGCATTTATGACAAATATTAAACAAAACAGATTAAATACATGCCTCCTCCCCAGTCATTCGAGTAATAATAATGAATGCTGCCTCTCAGAGGACCGATTTCCCCACTGCACAAGTCCAGGCTTACATGGGGCTAATTCTGCTACAGTCACTTGATTTATACTAAAGTAATAAGGTGAAGGATCAGATTCTCCATTTTCCAGAGTACATACTGAGTTGATAATGATGCTTAAAAAAACAAAAAAAATCAAAGGCCCTGTTTGGTCTCTGTGGCCAAAAGATTTCATGGCATTTAGAAGGCTTTGTCCAGGCAAGCCTGGAAGTTGTTTTCAACCCTAATTCTGTATGTTCTTTCATGAGTACTTCAAGCATACCTACTTCCCCTACTTTGTAAAATGACTTTGGGATCTTTCAGGATAGGTATGATGTTATTGTTCTGCTGTTAAAAGACTAGACCCAATGTCAGCTGAAGCTAGCACTGATTGTAGCGGCCGCTGTATCATGCCAGTGTCCTTCGGCAAAATGTGTGTCACAGGAAGAGGAACCTTTTAAATCTCCAAAGGACGGCACAGATATCCCTGTCTTCCGGAACATAACTTCATGCTGAATCTGAGGACCGCTACTCCCACTTTGGAAGTCGAAACTTGTAAACATGTTTCTGAGGGAGTAAATTCCAATTTTTTTTTGACACAGAAGAGCTTAAGTAACCCCGTCATATCTAAAGACTGTTTTGGGAAATTGGTTTTTCACATTTCAATTAGCCAAAACATAAGCGGCATTATCATTATGTTCAGAAGCTAAAGGAAACAAAGAAGTGAATCACTTATCATTTGTTATAGCCACCATCTTCTATGACTTAATTAAAATATGACATTAATTTCAAACCCATTCAGCTATAGATATATATTCGAATGGTTATAACGTAATAATGATAGGCACCAAGATTTTGCTCGTTCACTCTAACAGTTTATTTTAGGAAACTCAGTCCAGCAGGATGAACCTTGAATATACAGATTAATGCAAGGAAGGAAATTTTATGATGTCTGTTAGTTAATACAGAAGCCAATCTTATTAATCATGGATTTACAGAGGGCTGTTTTATTAGATGTTAACCATAGCTTATGTTGACAATTGATTTTCATTGTAGGACAACTAAATTTATTATTTGTAATAAGATAAAGATAATTAAATTGACTTTATAAAGGTTACTATCATAAATGTTAGTACCTGTGAACAGCAAACATAAAACTGCTTTAGCGGCGAAAATTCAGTTAAGTGATAGGTGCTTTCTTTCCATTACATTTAATAGTCCCTGAACATTTTTAGCCTGCGTTTTATTTTCCAGAGTTTATATCTACTGCTGTGAAAAACTGTTTGGGTTGAAGCCTCACTTACAGTTTATTTTCTTTCCAATAAAACAGGATCAAAACATTTTTAAAGTTATAGAAGTAAAACAAAATAAAGCACTGAGTACAAATGTATTATGCAATGGAGTTTTGTCCTGTCATTTCTCAGATTTGTCATTAAATTATTCAGAATAGTATGTTGAAAAAAGATGTTGGCTCTACAATACAATCTGACTTTTAGGGGTTTTTAAGTATTAAAAAGCATAATTATTAAGGAAGTTAATTTGGACCTTGCAAAAATGAGAGTACTTGGAACTTATTTAATCTTTTTTTAATTGTATTGGTTTTGATATGTATCTCTCCATCCCTTAATACCATCCATCCGGGTACGATCTTTTGAAAATGTGGAGGAATACAGCAAATGTTAGAGACCTTGGAAAAGCACTTAAAGTAATATCTTCAAACCTAGTGACAGTACATTCCTGAGCTTTGACAATGTGGAAACTATCTAGTACAAAAGTAATCCTACCAGAACGCTCACAGTATATTTTTACTGTAATATTAATCTTTAGTTTCTAGTTCTAATTTGCCACAAGAGTACAGACTTGTAACTTATCATTGCTGCTTTGGTGTTTTAGACCGGTAATGAGAGGAAAGAGGGAGTACTTCAGGAAGACTTTTAAACTGTGGTGTAAGATGGAATATTTGATAAGTTGGGGTTTCTTAATGAAATACACTTGGCTGCAGGATCTTGGTTTTATTAGAGCTAACTGTGATTAGTTCTTTCATGGCTTTGCAGCTTGTGGAAGGAAGGGTTAGCTAGATGGCAGAGTACAGAGGAAGTGAACAGCACGTCACAAGAAGTACAGTTTACCAGAGATGTCGGGCTGCTGGTTGCTGGGCTGCAACATAGATGCCAACCCAGCGTGTCTCTTGTGTTCGGTTTATAACATGGCAAATCAGCTTGGTGCCCAGAGCAAAAAGTACTGCAATTCTTTGCAACTTAAATTGATGGCTGGTTTCCCTATGGCATTGTCACTGGTGCAGCTTTCTCTAACAGAAGAGCTATAAAACACTTTGTGCCCACTGTGTTTTTAATGCTTTGTTGTTCTGTGCATGCACTCCCGATGATCTGACCCCAGAGCTCTTTACTGCTTGCTCCAAGGGCAAGTACCGATCTTGCACTGCCAGAATCCAAGTATTACAGAGAAATTCCTCA
>NW_008824227.1:26641-30477 GCF_000699105.1 Pygoscelis adeliae
GAGTACCCACTCTGAGTGAAAGTGAGAAGGGTGCTAAAGCATGGGTGCTGGCACTTCATGCTGCCATGCTTTGAGGGCTGACTACCACTGCTGCCTACCTGCCCTGCCAACAAAAGCTGCTGTCAAAGCACAGCCCGTGTATCTCTTTCTATGCCACCATGGTTTGGATCTTGTCGTATTCATGGAGCTGCAATTATTTCCACTTGTGTTTTGTGTACTGAGGGGCCCAATCTCAAATCTAGCTGGAGCTTGGTGTGACAGAAGATGGGGTTTCAGCCCTCACCACCTCTTCAGCAGCTGTGGTTGATTTTGATGGAACTCAGAAGTCCAGGTGAAGCTTCAGTGGAGATTGTCATCTTGTGCTCAAGCCACCTCTTGGCCCCAGGTTCTCCTCCCAAAGCATGGCCTGGACTCACCCCACCTATGTTTGTGCAGGCACCTAAGTGAGAACCCTGTCATACCCTGCTCTCTCCAAAGTCAGGGGAGAGAGGCGGGAACCTCAGAGGATGATTCATGGCTAGGTGCTGCTCTTGTTTCTCTCCGTCGACTACATGGGAACCTAAGGAGGTAATGATTTTAACTTGGATGCTACAAGTGCATAGATGAATCTGGGATAAACATCACTCACTTTGGATTTTCCTATTATGTTTTTTTTTAAAATGTTAAAGACATTTATTGAAACATGAAATACAGATGCCTTGGCTGAATTTTGACTCTTCACAGCTACCTCATGCTGTACTGTTAGCCACCTTCAGGTCATTATAAATAGCACTTTCTGATTCTCTGTGTGTGCATTTGTAGTGAAGGCGCTGAAGCTACTGCAGGAATCTGATACTGTCTGGTTTTAATACATTACTTAATCTGCTCAGGACTAAGCCAAGGCAGACTCATTCTTCAGACAGTTTCCATTTTGATGTAGTATTTACTTTAAATGAAAGGCCATGATCCTGTTCAAAGACATGATTTCCCCCTCTCTCCCCTGCTGTCATTAGTGTCAGATAACAGGAAGAGACAGTAAGATAACTGCCACTTATTTGGATTTCACTGAAGCTTTCAGGCAGAAACGGGGACGCCAGCCAGAGCCAAATCAATTCATTTGAATGATTTGCTGATTATCTGTGTTAGTTATTCCCTGATTATCTTGCCAGGTGTCCAGGACTAGCTCTTTGCCTTTGGGCTTGGGTTGGCTGTTTATTTTAACCTATTAATTCTAGGGAATGTTCTGCATCGTGAGTAGTGCACCCCAGTCTGTAGAGGCAAGAATAATTGGCACTGGAAAAACTGAGGACTGGTATGGTAACAACCAATTGACAGAAAAAAGCTTGATCGTAGTTTTTCATGGGGGCATCTTAACTTGTTAGTGAAACAGGGCTAATAAAGTGGCCTTTGACAGCTCCTTTCAAGACTATGGCTTGAACATTTGGATCGCTGCTTTTGTGTCATAATTAATATTTAAATCATGGACATTCTAAGAGCTCCCCACCAAGATATACTGAACAGGGCACTATGTGGATCACACCTGTAGAAGAATTTAGTTTAAAAGACTGGTCAGGGAGCAGGTGAACAGGCACAGACAGGCATGGATGCGGTGACCTGAGCTCCAGCAGCAGCATGCCGTGGCAAAGGTAGGTGTCCAGGTCCCCAGTTTCCAGTCCAGAGTCTCTGGACCACGGTCTTCTCCCTCCCCTGGCTGGCAGCACAGTGCTACTGTAGTCACTGCTGCATCCACAACATGCATGGAGTTCCATGTTCTCCATCTCAGGAGCACTCGGACAAAAAAAAGAGAACCAGTGCTGCTCCTAACGCTTGACTTGAATGTAAGCTTTCCTTCCATAGAGTCTACCATCATCCAAGACAAAGAAACTATAGCAACGTTTAGGAAATTTGAGTTAATAACATTGAGATGCTAAAGTACTGCGTCATGGAGCTAGAGTAGCAGATGGCTAATTCGGTCAGATTGTGCAGTCTGCCCTTCTCCCTCCTGCAACCAAAGGATCTGAAAAGTTCTTCAAAATCCAAGGAAACGGCCTGTACTTCGGGGCTTCTGGCGACAAAGAGAAAATGAAGCCTCTGACTTTGATCCTCTTGCATTGCCATTACCTTCCTGGTGAGGCAGGCCCTTAGCCAACAAGCACTGTTTTCTGGCTTTTAACCACTTGCATTTTTAACAACATAATGTACATAAATATATACAGCTTTCTCCACAATAGAAATAAATCACTTGATTCTATTCCTTACCTTGCCTGAGTGAATTTGTCTGCAGTAACTAAGGCAGTTAGCACATGGTCTGAGCTAATGCAGAAGTGGGGAAACACAGCTGTGACCAAAATGAGATTCTATCGTTCTGAATGATGCAGAAAGAAACCTCAATGAGAAAGCAATACAGATGAAATCAGACTACATGTTTTGCAGCCAAACACACAGAACAAGAAACGAAAGCAACTTATGATGCTATCAGAATTATGGGCCAGTTTTCCCTCCCGGACTGGAGCAACGGGTGCAGCCTGTGGGGTGAGGCTCCCTGCCCAGGCGAGAGCAGCGGCCATGGGGCCAGGGCTTGCTCCCACCTCGCCAGCCCCCCGTCCTCTCCTTCCTTGTCAGCCTGCCGTCCTCTCCTTTCTGACTCTGTGTGCGTGTATGGCTCTGCTCGTTTTGCTCGTCAGTCAGGACAAATTGAGAAGTCTGAGGAGAGACTGATAAACCAGCAATTACAGAGCAAAGTCAACAAGAAGAGATGGCACCATGTTGACTGGTGGGAGCATTTGTTCAGGGAGAGGAGAGAGCTCCAAGAACAGATAACAGGTTTCCTCTTGACATCAGTCCCCAATGAAGTTGATCCAACCTGTAATATCTGCAAAGTCAAACTTTTGGCTGGGCCAACAAGCCTAGTCCTCCTGAAGCCTTAAAGTATCCCATTTCAGTCGTACACTTTGCTGTAAACTTTCATGTATTAATGTCAGCTGACTCAGATCTGATAAAAATGTCCAAAGAGGAATTCAGAAGTGTCAGAGTCCATTTTCAGCTTAAAGATTAATTTTTTTAAACTTACAGGCATCTACTGACATCTGTGTCTCTCGTTAGGAGAGGAGCATTAGAGCTGCTCTACTAAGACAGACCATTAGCTCCGATGTTGTCTTCCTGCCAGTGACCAGAGAGGCTACTGAGGGAAACTGTGTGAGAAACAGGCACAGATAGGGAAATCCTTTCCTGCCTTCATCAAGCAGCAGCCTAAGGGCTTCCTGAGCCAAACGCTGTAAGCAAGCTACTATGTATAATACCCATCAATGTACCTATCCTCCATTAATTTGTCTTCTCCTTCTCTGAACCCATTTGTACTTTTGGCATCCAGCGCTTCCCATGGCAACAAGTTCCACAATTTAATTATGCGCTGTGTGAAAAAGTACTTCCTTTTGTTTGTTTTAAACCTACTAAAACAGAATTACAGGATGCACAACAGAATTGCATGGGCAGACTTAAATGGGAAGATAATGTGGAACGACAATGGAAAATCAGTCTCAGCGCAGAAAACTGGAAACCGGCTTTGTTTTTGCTTTACTCTGACCACCAGTACAGGGTTACTTAGTACTTCCTATCGTTCCGCTCGCTGTCATAAATAAGCCAATTTACCTGGTTAGTGCGAAGAGTTAGAAAACAATTTGAGCTCCCTACAAAAATGGCAATGTTTGTCAGAAAGGCGAGGTCTGCCGTCTTCCTTTTCTCTTAGGGCGGAAAAAATGTGCTGACTGCTGCATCGGGCAAGGAGGGCCTCTGAATTTGCATTTGAATTCGCTAGGTGATGCGACGGTTAAAAATGCCGATACAATATGGGGCTCTCG
>NW_008824227.1:30491-31361 GCF_000699105.1 Pygoscelis adeliae
CCTCTCTTCTTGGAACTGACGCGTGATAGCATCTGGAAAAGGTGAGCGCAGTTCTCTGCACCTCGTTACCAGGAAGACAAGCTGGAGGAAGTTCAGAGAAGAAGAGCCAACTGTAGTTACATGCTTGGAAGAACTGGCTGATGAGAAAAAGTACAAAGAGCTGACAGCATAGAGTTTGCTAACCAACACTTAGGGAGTAAGATAACGTAATAAATGTTAACTGATGTTTTAAGCGTAAACCTGCAGGAATGAGAGGAACTAGGTTAGTGTGGGACAAGAGAGTAGCGTAAGTAATGACGGGCTTAGCAGAAAGAAAATGTAATAACAATCCTTCATCATCCCAGCCTTGCCCTATGTCTGGGTTTGACCTGGGCATTCCAGGCCTCAGCGTGTAATGTTTGCCAGGAGCACACATGTTATGATGCTCTCACCCAGCGGAGAGAAGCGTGGGCACTAAGTCATCAGTGCCCTTGCCCGCACTACGAAGAGGGGCTTGAGCCACCTACTCGTGGCCCAGGAGAAAGGCCCAGTTGGTGCTGCTGGAGTCGTTGCTCTGCATGTCCCAAAAGCAGATAGAAGCGCTGCTCATGTCCCATTCGTGCTCCTGTCTGTGGCAATGCCGGCAGGACCTTGACCTTGGTTCAGGTGTTCTCTGGAGAAAGCACATCCCTGGGTCTAAGTTTGGGTGTGGGCAGATACGGAAAGACTAATCATGTTTGGGCTTTATCCATAGGTCTCTGTGTACTCCTAAGAAGCTATTCATGTCGTGAAACCCACAGACAGGGAGACTATGTGTCCAAAGCCCATACGTGAACTAAATATGAAGAAATCTGTAGAAAATGCAATGCAACATGGAATGAAAACGCAAAA
>NW_008824227.1:31420-37514 GCF_000699105.1 Pygoscelis adeliae
TTGTGTGGCAGACCTGGCCAACACAACTTCCTTCTGCTACTTTCTGTGATTTTATGGTTATCTATAGCATCCTGACTCTTTAGGAATTTACTCTTCAGTGATACAGACAGAGGCTTTGACAGGCTGTGGTGCTGTCTCCCAAACAAACCCGTTTATCTATAGAACACACTTATCCTGGCCAACTGACCTTAACATACATTCTTACAGTTTAATATTTTACAGGTGTCAGATGGGTGCTATGAAGGCTACGTAAAGAGCAATGTCATGTCTCTCAATAGATTCAGTCCTGAGGTGAAATGTAACATAATTTGAAAGAGGCAAAACCAACAGAAAAGCAGCTTGGGAAGCCACAGAAATGAAGTGATACAGTGGGGGCTTGGTTTAGGCACATCCTAAAATTAAATTGCTTATTTATCCTTAAATGTAGACTGTTCTGACTTGATTCTGTAATCATGGTCCAACTAAACGTGCCTTTACTTATTGTCAGATTTTCAGTGCATCTGAGACTGTAGATGACCTCCTTTCTTCAAGAACAAATCTCCTAGAAGGTAATGTAATGGCAAAAGTCAGGCAGGGTTCACCCAGTTCCTCCCAGGCTATCAGATGTTCTTCAAAGAATAAATTTGAGCTACCTCTACCTTCAGTTTAAATTGGTTATATCATGTTAATTAATCCTGAAACTTTAATTTGCATTACCTTTTTAAGAAAATTACTGAAATTGTATATATTTCCTAAAGTCAGATTACACAAATTTAAAACACACAACTACACAGAGGACAGCGTAGAATCTGTTCTTCTAAAAGGAAGATATTTCTCCAGTTAATTCCTAGTATATGTTGGTAATATTATACAAGGGATCATTTTGGTCTATTATGATTCTGTCATTAGTGGCTCTCTCCCACAATCTACAGTGTCTCTGAAGTCTCTGTCCTGGTGAGCAGTCTGCTTTCTGCATCTCCTCCCCACATGTTCTACGTATCCAGTGAGTCTGAACAGATTTTAAAAAATCCCATTTTTGTTCACATGCCAATTGTATCTTCGGCTGTACCTTGACATGTGAAGAACCGCATGGATTGGCCTGTGACCCATATGCAGAATGTTCCTCATTGCTCATTGTATGAATGACCCCTGCGAACTGCACTGCCTGTTGCTGCCTTGGAGTCCCTGGAAGCAGACGTGCTTTTGAACGGTGGGGATTTGCTGACTGTGCTGGGGAAGGGGAGCCCCAACGCGGTGCTCCTTCTCCAGCCATTTCCTGCATGTGCCTGCTCCAGCAGATGTAGGTGCAGAAGCGTGGACTGTAGATCTGCCTCTGAATTACTCTGCTAATTCAGCAGCTGAGCTGAACGATGTACAAGCATCTACGAGGATGCAGCACTAAGCTCTGGGTTGAAGTCCAGTGGCCTCTTCTCAGCAGCTATGTATCACCTGTCTGGCTGCTGAGGGTACTAATTCAGACACCTATTTACATCTTTTTGTAGTAATTTTGCTGTAATGTTTTAAAGCAAGCATTTTAAAATAAACAAAGTATGGTTAGAGATCAAGATTTGGATTAGTAGCTGCATTGGGTTTGGCTCTGATGTCATGGTTTGACTTCAGGGGAACATCTGGGCTGTGGTTTAGATTCTACAACACTAAAACTCCTATGTCTGCACCTATAAATTCAGGCGCTGGTACTGGGATGAGGCAGGATTACGAGATGGTCAAACTAAGGAAGGATTGAGAAAGAACAGCTGTTCTGAAAAGTTAGTCAAACCCAATCCTTAAAGTGTTAGGAAAGAACTGTAATGTTTTGAATACAGATTTTACAGATACATACAGATTTTATATCGGCATATTTATTTTCGTGTCAAGCATGATTTATTTTTTGTTTTGCTTTTACCAAAAGTATTATAATGAGTATAAGTTGTGGTGTGGATATTGCCGTCCCAGCATATATTGTTGTCCCAGTTTCCGCTCAGGAGTAATTATATTTGGTATAAAACACCTTGCCTATCGGCCTGACTTCATGCCTACCAGGAGAGCTGTACTCTCAGCTGCACAAGCATTTCAACAGGTTTCCATGACCAGCACTGCCGACACAGAGAAGCAAAGTGTAGAAACACAATAGCTCAACCAAGCCAAATTTTCCAACCAGGCTCCAGGGAAGAAAAATAAAAAAAAAAACAAAAGGCTATGAAATAAACTCATAGAGCATGGGAAAGCCTGCAGCTTTGCAAAAGCATTCCTCTTATTTCTAGACTCTGAAGGGACTTGAACAGTGACTTGCCTGATAGGTGATTATTGCTGGAGAGGGTGAATGAAACCAGACATGGCAAAGACCCGCTCAGAATGCTCACCTACACCTTCCTCTGAGCCACCTTGGGCTCGCATAATTTTAGACAGCTGACAATGAATACAGAGCTGAAGCAAAGCTCTGTTTATTAAATGATGCATGCTTTCAGAACACAGTAAAAATAAAATAACTTTCCAGGTTGGATGTCAGTTGCTCCTATAACCCACACATTGAATGGAAGCCCTTATACTTCGACTGGGGAAAGTATCCTGGTTTTGCTTTACCTCCCAAACCATGTGGGTTTCCTTTCTGCTCCATGATAGCATTATCGGGGGCCAAACCAGAGCTGTCAGCAGAGCTGGACAGTTCAGAAGTCAGTCCTTCCCGATTCTGCACCTGGAGTGGGGCAAACTGTGCAAAGGCCAGCTTAGCTGCGCTGCCAGAGGATGTGGCATCCTCCTGAGACCCCATCACAAAGCAGTCCTCATCTGCGGGTGCCAAATATTCTCTGTGTAGCTGAAAGTGCTGCTAGTATTCTGGGACACTGAGATTTTGCCACTATCAGGAAACTCTGTAGTGTCAGAACTAGCAGTAACTCTCCTGCCACCTCTGGTGTGAACTAACAGAGTATAATTGGCACAATAAAGTCCTCTGGACTCAGAGACTCGAGTCTGGGTACTGTCTGCGACCGACGCTGCCGTGTTTCATCAGTCAATTCTGGGCTACGCAGTTTCCATTACAGAGAGACCTCAGGTCAGGGGCAGGAGCGAGAGGGGGTGATATCCGCCTTAGGGAAAAATGATTCTTCCTTTCATTTCTGCCATTGAATATTGTACTTTACAAGATATTTCCATGTGCAACCGTCAAGGCATATTCTGTCATTCTGTTACGAAAAAATACATGGTTTGCCTATGAAAATCATCAGCTTCGATGGACTCCAAACCCATTACACAAGTTCTGAATTTGTCTCTAAGGTAATTCCTCCCCTAGCCTTTTAGTGCCAATTCTACCCAAGTATTTTGGCTCCTACCCACAGAAATGAAGCCTTTGAAGGGTTTCTGCACCTGAGAGTCTAGCAATCTATTTTTCAGATGAGGACAGATTTCAGACCCATCCTTCTAACTCCACTGTTAAACAGCCATTAATAGTTAGCTAGATTGTTATTGTAAGCTTCTATATTTGACTATTAACAGAAACTGCATGTGCGTATCAGCTCCAGATAAAACAAACCTACCTAGGGATTGATTTTATGATGCCAAAATGATAAAGTTTGCTAAAAAATGTAGAGTGAATGTGTAACCTCTGGAAAACATTAACAAAAATAACTAAGTAACACTCCCTATTCATACCTAATTCCTACTGACATCAAATTTAGCTGTGTGTACTTTGGACCCATTGGAACTGCTACAGTGAAAAATCTTGCTGCACAAGTCCTCTTTGAAATGTACAATATTTTGTATTCTGATTGCTCAGTAAAAAAAAGATGTTTTGTCATCACTGTAGTTTAGGCAGATTCTCCATTGTCTGGTATCTTGCTATAGTCATTTATATCAACATAGAGTGGGTGTACGGTAGCCAGCAGTCTGTGTTAGCAGCATTTTATATTCACTTTGCACTTACGTAAATGATTGTGCAAGATGTGAGAAACAATCTAGCCCCGGGAATTATACGTGTTTTTGGGTGTAATCTTTATGCGTGTAGCCAACACATAAGAATATAGAGAAGTTTTAACATGTTACAGTTGCCATCAACCCAAATAAATATAATTAACCAAGCAGCTTTCAGTTGCACTTATAGGCAGGATCCAAAATAGCTCATGGTTTGTGGTGGCAGATATATAGGAAATATGAGCCTGTAAGGAACAATATATTGCTTTGTTTTTCATAGCATTGTTCACCACATTCTCATAATGGCCAGACAAGAAACTCTTCAGGCCAAGGAAGGGTTAGGAAAGTGTATACCAAAAAACATTAAAGCCTACGTAGTTTCATAGGATGCCTCTTTGCAGTTCAGAAGAAAACTCTGGTGAATTATGTCACACTTCAGCTGAATTAAACTCATTTAGGGAAGCTGGTATCACGGTAATCACTAGGATAGCCCAGTCCAGAAAGAAAGTGGTATTAAGCTATGTTTATAATACGGGGCCATGTGTTCCTTCCTTTTACCACAGAGCCATAAATGTTGCATATCCTGCTTTGCAAGTCAAGGTGTCCCAGAAGAGATATTAACAATATTGGGGGCTAGAGGAAATGGAGGCATCTTACCAATGTGCTCCCCTGAAGGTCTGGCATGTGTTGGCTTGGAAATCCTTGACAAGACTCAAAAGCACCATTAAAGCTTTCCTGTAGCTTCCCCCCACCCCCCCCCCCCCCCCGCTATAGGAAAAGGGCACTTACCAGTGGCAGCGCACGTCTCATATACCCAAAAATATTCAGTGCCAAGAAAGAAGAGCTCTTCAAATCATTGGAGAGCCAATTCAGGCCCATGGGTGGCCTAAACATTCCCGAGGTGTCCGTGTCTCTCTGCAGAGGCTTGGGATCTTTATTTTGCCTGACTGTAAACCACAGCCCCGGGTGGAAGAGCAAAGGAAGAACCGAAGAGGCAACCCTGGGCTGACTTTTTGCTGGATGCTTTCATCTCCCAAAGTTTCCCTCGTGGTGGGGCACCGCAGGTTTTCAGTACAAGCCAAGGATGTCTAAATGCCAGTGAAAAAATCTGCTTTCCTCTAAACCAATGCTCAGAAACAGCTGAACCAGTTTTGCTGAAACCTTAAACATACTCAGCATGAGGCAGATTCCCTCAGAACAGAATTTTTTCCACCTGGTGATTTAAATTTGGCAAAATCATAATCAGATGAATATAGGGATGTAAGATGGAAAATTATAAGCTCCTGCCAGCTCTGCCTAGAATAATAGTTTATATGTTGTCCACCCCTTTTTAGACCAAGATTTGTCTTGTTCTGCTACATCTAATGAATGCCTTTAAGACTGACCTGCCTTAGCGTTTATTACGGTTGTAATTCATTTAGTAAATCAAATCATGACGGTGAGGAGGAGGAAGATGTGAGAAGCGAATATCTAACAGATGAGTTATCTGGAAGACGGCAGCACCGGCTGACATCACCCCACAACGTGCACTGCCTCTGTCTGGAGCAGTCTGGCTTCCACGGCGCTAGGAAAATCGGAGAGGTGAACTCCCTCCTATTTCCTCCTTGGAAAGTGTTCAAGGCTGTGGCCTCACCTCTCTTGGAAGAGTCTTGAAATATTTTCAATAATGGGAAGGGGTGGAACGGCTGCGGGTTGGATCCTCTTGGAAAGTGCCCCGTAGCATTAGAGGATGACGCTGCTGGTAGCCCGCTCTGGCTGTTAAAAGATGGACTTTGCTGGATTGCTCACTAATTCTGTACAGCCGAACACAATTACTTCAGCTAGGAATGATTCATCTCTGGTGTAACTCTCCTGAAGTCTGCAGTGTCACAGAGGGTGCTATTCTGGGCGAAACTCCCATTTTGAGAGCAGAAACCGGGCAACTACCACGCCAAAAAAATACATGTTAGCGGTTACAGAACCTGCGAGGCAAGGAAAGAGTTCTGTGCTTCGAGACTCATTTAACTTATAAATCGTGGAGTAGTTCATGTATTGCCCGGAACAACCACCCCAGGAATCAGAAACCTTCTGTGGGGCGTTTATCGCAGGTAATCGGGGGTGCGGTGGAAATACCGCCTGGCATTTGTCGCTGGTTTTGGAGGCATTCATTTCCTGATTTTCCGACGTTGGGGTTTTTTTGTTCGATTTTTTTATTATTATTATTTTATTTTAA
>NW_008824227.1:38594-39982 GCF_000699105.1 Pygoscelis adeliae
CCCCGCCACCCCGCCCGAGGTTTTTCAGACAAATCGGAGTGCTTTCCAGAGGGAACCTGGAGAAGAAATAATAGAAACATTAAAGCATTGTCTTGGCTGCACTGATCTTGGGGTGTCTACAGCACCTTACTTGAAACGCCCGTTAGACTGTAAAATCCAGTCAAAACTCTATTCGTCGCAGCAATATTGGTAATAATGTATTTTATCCGAAGCTGCATTATCTCCCTCACAACAGAAACGACAAACAAAATGTATGTTCCAAAAGTAACGGAAAAGGTTTTATTTAATCCAGAAAATAATTAAAATCTCATGTATTTTTATTGGTTTTAGTATCCAGCAGAGTGAAAATATTGAAACTCCGAGACCCCTTGCATTAAAAAGTCACAACTGTTCTATTTTATTAGTTCTGACTGTGTGAAAAAAATTATAAGGACAACATTGAAAAAATCCGGGTTTTAGAGCCCCGAATGGCCACAAAACCAATAAAATCAACTATAAAACCTGCACTAGTGATATTAAAAAATTATGTAGTTCAATAAATGTGACATTTCATGAATGCAGATTTAATAGTCTCCAACCTGTGGAAGGAGGAAGGCTAAGGTCTAACAGTTGAATTTTAAAGGGGCGGTGCTGTAGAACTGCAAAATTAAGTGCTTCATTTTTCTTGTTAGGGATTATGCAGTGGTAGTGGAATGTAATAACTGTGCCATTAAAACTTCCTTTTAACAAGGCCTATTGCTTGTATAAAAGTCAGAAAAGAATAATCTCTTCCTCTATTTATTTGTTTTCCAATAATACAGCAAAACATGTTTTTTTTCTTTTCGGTTAAACTTGTTCTCAGGATTTTGAATCAACAGCTTGTAAAGGATTGTGGGGGCCCTCCGTGCTGCTGCCTCGTATCATGCATGTCGTTATTCCAGAGGGCAACGGGTCATCAGTTTACTGTACATTTATTAAGTAAATCAAGCTGCAAATCCAACACTTCCAGATGAGAACATTAGCTAAACCCCTTGGAAAGAGCAATGCCTGGGAGACTGAGCACAGAGAGAAAAAATAATCAAAACTGTCAGCTCGCTTTACGTGTACCTGATATTTACAAGACACAAGACCACGCTTTAAAGGTGAGTTTTGGCATTTGTTAACAATGTAAAGAAAAAAAAATCCCAACCTTGCTATATTATTAAAAATTTATATATTTCCATTTCACCAACACCCTTTCGTCTTGCTCTGAGCCTCTTAGTTATTAAGATCTTCGTGGGTTTGAACTGGAGACCTTTTTTAAAAATAAAAAAATTAAAAAGTACGTTGCACCAGCACCTGCTATCCCTTAACAGCCTTCCGTGCTCGCCGTCAGCTCGGGGGCGTGTGACGAGACGGGGCACGGGCGA
>NW_008824227.1:42275-42773 GCF_000699105.1 Pygoscelis adeliae
CCCCGCGCCCGGGCTGCAGCACTTGTTCTTAGTGATTGCAAAACTGGACCTGACTCACCACATTTGTGCAGTGAAAGAGGCTGACCCTTTCCGTTCATACAGGAAACCTTGAGCTCTCGATAGGAGTAAATCTGGTTTCAGAAGCTGTTAAGTGTTTTCCTGGCCGCCTGAAGCAGGCTCTTCCCCGGGAGTCGTGCACATCGCTGATTACTTTATCGACATCCTCAATACAGACAAATTCAGGAAACACTCGACTTCTGATAGCCGGGATCCGTTTTTCTGATATTGTTCATTTCCTCTGTGTGGGATGTGACTTTATGACAGCTAAAATAACCAGTTGCTTCCTATTTTTTGAGTCTGTTTTGCACCAGAATTACTAAAGCCTGACGCAAGCAAAATCTTGAAAAACAATGCAGCAAATTTCAAAGGGTGCAGGCAGCAAGACAAACAGAGTGACTCAGTGGCACTGGCCAGAGCCTCCGGCCGCGGGACGCGGCT